>NC_069789.1:96344627-96647657 GCF_027406575.1 Nycticebus coucang
ATGGAAATATTAGTACATTTAGCTCTCTCGCATGTTACATAATTCTGAGGAAAACTTTCTCTGACAGATTTCAGGACCAAGAATTCTTGAGAACAGTGGTGGTATTTGAGGTTCAGACTAAATGGGAGGTCTGGATGGGTCCTCTGAGTGGACAAAATGTGCACACACATCAATATTGCCTGCTTTTCCACTTCACCTTGATGTTGAAGACTCCAGGACTGTAAAAATTTTATATCATGTATCTTTCCGAGTCAACAGGCACCTGTTATGGTTATGGCTCTTTGGGGGAAGGAGGAGTCACTTGGTGACATTTCATACAACCATTCCAATCACAGTGACATGTTAAAATTCCTACGCTCCATCAGTTACCGAGTCAGCACATCAAAAGAAGGTATTGAAGTCCCTTTCACTCAAAAGGCTATGCAGTAACTAGTTCCATTCACTGACTCTTAAAGTTTCTGGGCTGGGCAAAAAAAAAATGGCTAAGTTTGAGAAAAGAGCAGGAGGAATGAAGATAACTTCCCAAATACACTTAAGAGACATCACCCATTTGAAGCAAGGGGGTGCTCAGCGCAAAGACCCCCATTGCTGTTTTTACACTGTACTCTACTTACTCTCCTCCTGCTGTTAGTCCCTCTCAAGTTTGGCCAGGTGCTTACCTA
Organism: Nycticebus coucang; assembly: GCF_027406575.1. Lineage (NCBI taxonomy): Eukaryota > Metazoa > Chordata > Mammalia > Primates > Lorisidae > Nycticebus > Nycticebus coucang. The sequence goes on from NC_069789.1 coordinate 96,345,290, forward strand.
GAAACTCTCTTACACACATCCAGGGCTTACCTTGCCATTTTAAAGCTTTAGCAGACGGAACTTACAAGGCATGAATGGTCCATAAAGTGAAGCCTCAAGGCCCCTGCCTCCTGCTCCCAGCACAGCCAGGCTACAGGCCGCCCCTTCTGACAGGCTCCTCACCTGGGAGACTGTGATGCCACACTTCTTGGCTAACTCCTCTTTGGCTTCCTCACTGGGGTAAGGGTTGCTGAGATGGGAATAGAAATATTCATTCAGGATTTCTGTTGCTTGCTTGTTGAAATTCCGTCTCTTCCGCCTTCGTAAGAAGAAAGAAAACAACAAAAAAAGTTCATACCAAATAAATATAAAAAGGGAGAGAATAAAATCTACTCACAGGAGAAGAAAAGTTATTTTTGAAATCTCGCAATGTTGGGGGGTATGCATGCTTTGTTTTGGGGCAGACTGACTCAAAGTTAGACACGGACCTTTCACCCAGATAGTGTGCAACGCACGTACTCAATAGGTGTGAATTTACCCATCTGGGCACAAGGTAAATTGGAAAAGATTTGCCAGAAAGGGCTGGATGCTGAAACCATCACTCAAAGCATTTGTTCAGAATTCTTTGTGCAGCGGGTGGGAACCTGGGCCCTGAAGAGTGGTGACAAGTATTTTTTTTTTTTTTTGCAGTTTTTTTGGCCAGGGTCGGGTTTGAACCCACCACCTCCGGTATATGGGGCCGGCACCCTATATACCTTTGAGCCACAGGCATCGCCCATGGTGACAAGTATTTTTACAGAGTGGTGAGGAGGACAAAGTTTCAAAATTCAGGCCGTCTTGGTTTTGAATCCTAGACCAAATGAATAGCAGGTAGGTGGTTTGGGTTGCCTCTCAGAGCCTCAGCATCTTCAGCTGGAAGGGAAGAGAGTCATACTTGGCTCCCCAGGGTCAATAAGGGAGAAATGAGGTCACACACAGAGAGCCCTCGGTACCGTGACTGAAGCACCACAAACGCTAGGATTTTGTGGTGATAATTGTTTTTCTTCCTACCAGATTGTAGGCAATGCATTCAAGTAAATATTTCATTTTTACAACTAGTGAGGTAGATACAGTTTTTCATAGTTACTCTACGAAAAATGGAGTTCAAAGGTCACTCAGCTGGCATGACAAACCAGCTCCTGGAAATTCCAGAGACTCTGTAGCCATAAGTTAAAAATAAGTTATCATATTTTCTCTCTATTCTGTGCCCGTGTAAATGCATGCAACATTTTTCAAAGGCATCTGGGGAGGAGGGCACAGAAATGACTGAAATTAAACCTCTGAGGGCCCGACCTCTCTCAAAAGGAAAGAAGAAGTGGCACTTCTTAAGCAAGAACAGCTGCTAAATGGTAAAACAAAAGCCCACAGAAATCCTTTTCATATACAGGTTGCCAAAAGGAAGAAAACCACTTTTTGAAGAAAAGCATTTTTCTGTCTTAAAATAAAAAGTGCTAATTGAACTAATCTAAAGTGAGAATCACTTTATTGCTTCCTGGAAACTAAGGCTGTGGACAACTGAGGGAAACACTTGGGGCACTGTGGGCTCTCTGCGAGGCTGGCGGCCCTCCTTGAAGTGCTGGGGTCTTCATCTTTAAATCAGCTCTCTTAGCACTTCTGCCTTTCTTGCTTTTATTTAAAGCTTTTCCTTGTGGAAAATATTTCCAGAACATCCCTGATTATGCCAGGACATAGGATTTCTCGAATTAGCCAACAGAAAGCAGTGATGGCCCTGCTAGCCAGGAAATTCAGCTAATATCGTATTTTCAGGCTCCCACTTGGATTAATTAACACAATAAAGTGCCTGATTTTACCGGATGAACACCATCTGTCCACAGGTATTAACCACATCTGTCCAGATTATGCCAAGCCCAAGTCCCTCTCCCAAAGCATGCTGAGTTTCTGGGTCACCCAGCATCAGAAATTGTACAGATTGGATTAAAAAGCCCAACTAAGAAGTAGGCATGTGGTAAAGACTCTTGCATGATGGGAACTTGGGGAAGATAGCCAAGTGGCTAACTTGGTCTGCAGGCCAATCTTTAGATAACCTTTGGCTGCTGCTTCTTTGCCTAAAGACGACTGTTGTTTTAGGTCTGGGGACCTGGACCCTCAAGTCTCTCCTAATTGGGAGAGTCTCTAGTTGTTCGTTCAGTTGTTTGCATTCGCATTACAGTGTATTTTTTGGTACTCTTCCAATTGAGCTCAAAGGAAGCCTCTCTGGAATGAGCTGGTGGGATGCGGATGGTACCGACAGCTGTTCCTGCTCGCCTCTCCTCGTGCTGTGCAGTCTTCCCTGGGCGGGCTCATCTATTCTGATGGACTCGCTTATCACCACTCTCTGTAGCTGTCTCAGTCCAGGGCCTTTGAAATCCAAGGATCAGGATTTTTCAAGATTTCAAGAAACATAGTGCAGGTAACACCTTTCGGACAATAAGGTTGTTTGAGCTAACTAAAGACACTTGGTATCTTTGTTGTGGCTTGAACTGTTATCAGCTGGGTGAGTTAACGTCTATGATTCCAAACTAATCAGAAGCACTGATAGTTGGGTGTCTAGGTTTTTAATTTATAATATGCAGAGTTGATTGAATATTACTGTATAAATACAGTATTTATACATACAATATTTATACAGTAATATTCAATCAACTGTTTTGGGGACAGAAACCTCTTGAATAACAGGATCTATGCTGAAATTTTTTTAGAAAAGACTCATGATAGTGAGAGGTGTAGGCACCATCACAGATATACGTTGTTAATTACTAAACGCGTCTCCTGCTCTGCTCTCTCTCCTAGGCCCATTATTGCCATATACTCTAGGCACTTTCAAATTGTGTTTCCAAAATTAGTATCACTTTTCTCCCAAATCAGCTCCATCTTCTTTGTCACTCATGTTTTTAAATGCCATCATCAGAGATACGATTCATCACATTTCCTAATTTGTTTTCTCGTTCATTCCAATCTTTGAGCACCCGGCATGCGCCAGAACATGGGAGTGGGTCTCACTTTCTCCTGCTTTCTTACCTTCATCCAGTGCCTGGCCTCAAAGCAAGTCCCGCCAGTCTAGCCTTTCAAATCTATTCCTTTCATCCCATCTTTGTTGTCACTGCTTATTTTTTCTTCAAAGAGGACAGCTATGTTTATTATGATCTATTATGTATCGGGTTAAAGTGACTTTTTCTTTAATTTCAAAATATGAAGGGGGTCCTGCTATTTTTGAAATGAGTTTAGAGGAGCCACTGCCTGTCACATGATTAGTCATACTGGCTACTTAGCAGTTGAAATGTGGCTGGTGCAGTGGAGCTATTTTTAAACATTTGAATTATTTTAATTTAATATTATTTTCATTAATTTAAATTTAAAATTAAAGAGCCACACACCAGACAGTACAACTCTAGATTAGTGCTTTCCAGAAATAATGTCTGTGCAGCCCTCCTGGGAAAAGAGCACATCTCTGTGGACGCCATCAAAACCTCCAGTTTTAGTCTGCTCCTTAACATGCCAATGTTTATCTTGTTTTTCTTTCTTTTTTTTTTTTTTTTTGAGACAGAGTCTCACTCTGTCAGCCTGTGTAGAGTGCCATGGTGTCATCATAGCTCACAGCAACCTCTTAGGCTCAAATGATCCTCAGGTCTCAGCCTCTCAGATAGTTGGGACTACAGATGCCCACCACAATGCCCAGATAGTTTTTCTACTTTTAGTAGAGACAGGGTCTCATTCTTACTCAGGCTGGCCTTGAACTTGTTAGATCAAGGGATTCACCTGGCTCAGCCTCCCAGAGTGCTAGGATTACAGGATGAGCCACCGTACCCAGCTCCAATGTTTACCTTTAAATAAAAATATTTTTTTCTGGATATTTATAGAAAATGTAGGAGACATTTCGTACTTATTCTTGTGTTGCGCCAGGTTAAGGAGTACAGGCTTTGACAATGGTTCTTTATGTTAATGATCTCTTCTCCAATGCGGATCATCTTCAAGAGACTCACTAGAGTGATTGTTCTAAACCATAGATCTGATCATGTCAGTAACCATTATAAAATTGAATAATGATGTATTATTCTTAACAGTAATATAATACGTAATAATAGTAATGGTAATACATAACATAGTATTTACTATTATTACGATAGCTCAATTAGCAATGTGAAGTCACTATATTAAGTTTGTTTTTATATTATCTAATATATTTCTGCTTACAGGATTATCTCCATTTTACCAATAAGAAAACTGAGTCTTTGGGAGAATACGCCACTTATCCTGGGTCACAAAGGTCATCAGGGTTGTAGCCAGAATTTGAATCCATTGCAATTTTGAAACTTACAGGGTAATTTCTCACACTCTCCCCTACCCTTTCTTAAACAGTTCTGGGGGGTTCTGCTACTTAATAGAATACATTCAAAAGCTTCGCTGGGATAGTTAAGGTTTTTCAGTGGATCTATCCTATCCCTAGTGCCTCATTTCCCCCCAATCCAACACATGCTGTGCATAATTTCGTCTAGCCACATCATATGCTTCTGTGTTCCCCAAAGGCTCGTGGCTTTCACGCTCCTGTGCCTCTCCGTACCACCCCCTACGTTTCCCTCCCACAGCAGCCAACGCAAGTTTACATATGTCTTCCCAACTAAACGGCACATTCCTCGAGGGCGGGGGCCATGTCTCACTCATATTTGAAACCCTTGTGTCTAAGGTATAGTAAGCACTCAAGTAAGTAATGCTCATTGAAGTCTAATTACGTTGTTTTATTTTGCTCATGTAATTCCTTCCATTTGGCAAACATCCTGCTCCTCCGAGACTCCATGTTGCCCTCTGTTGATCCTCTCTCCGTTAGATGCAGTGTTAGTTGGTAGATGAATGAACTCCAGGGGTAACACGTCGTGTTGGGTTTAGTTGCAAGAGAAACTTTTTGTCCCATGAGATTATGAGCTCCGTAAGGTACGACCCACATTTACTTGCAGTTTTTTTTTTTGTAGAGACAGAGTCTCACTTTAAGGCCCTCGGTAGAGTGCTGTGGCCTCACACAGCTCACAGCAACCTCCAACTCCTGGGCTTAAGCGATTCTCTTGCCTCAGCCTCCCGAGCAGCCGGGACTACAGGCGTCCGCCACAACACCCGGCTATTTTTTGGTTGCAGTTTGGCTGGGGCTGGGCCTGAACCCGCCACCCTCAGCATATGGGGCCGGCGCCCCACCGACTGAGCCACAGGCACCGCCCTACTTGCAGTTTTTTGTCCTTGTTATTCCAGTGGCTAACACAGCAGTTGGCAGGTAGCAGGAGCTCAACCAGGTTAAGTAATTAAGTCTAAGTAGAGCTCTGATGTGCCCAGATTTTCCTGCATGCCCTTTCCTCTTTCCTCTTCGGTAATTCATTTTAGGTAGTCCCAATCTAAACAAGGAAACCAGAGGCACAGTTTGAATCACTTATTTATGTTACTTTGTTATTCTTGGCAAAATGTTAGAGTAAAATGGTTAAATTTATTGCTTGAAAATCAATTAGAGGGTTTGTAAGTTCTCTCTCTCTAACCAAGAAAAACATTGTTTATAGAGTGGTGCCTGTGGCTCAAGGAGTAGAGCACCGGTCTCATATGTCGGAGGTGGCGGGTTCAAACCCAGCCCCGGTCAAAAAAAAACCACAAAAAAAGAAAAGAAAAACATTGTTTATAGCTCTAATAATAAACTTCCCAGTTGTATGGCACAATGCTTGGTGTGTGGTGTGATATGACAAACGCTGAATGAATGAACAGATGAATGCAATTTTTAACTTATACTTTTCCCCAGCACAGTTAAGTCAATGTAAGACATGACTTGAGTGGGAGAACCTGGGCCCCGCACTCAGTTGAGGAGTGTAGCAGAGAGAATCCTAACATCGGAGACCTCAGTATACACACCTTCCTCTTGAGTGGGTGGGATGGTGAATATGATGGGATGTCACTCCTATGATTAGGCTACTAATCATCACTTTCAGTAAATGCAAAAGGAGATTCAGTTAAAGCCTTAACGTGGAGAGTTCTGCCTGCTGGCTTTCAGGAAGAATGTAGTCAGCCAAGTTGCGAACTGCCTATGAAGAAGGACAGCCTCTAGGAGCCGAGGCTCTCAGTCCCACAATTACAAAAACTGAATTTTGCCAACAACCGAAATGAGCTTGGAAGAGAACCCTGAGCCTCAGATGAGACCACAGCCTCCGCCTACAGCTTGATTACAGCCTCACTGAGATGACAGCAGACGATCCAGCTACGTGATGCCCAGGCCCCTGATCAACAGAAACTGTGAGATAATAACTTGTGTTGTTTTAAGCTGCTCAATCTGTAGTAATCTGCTAACAGCACTAGGAAGCCAATACAAGGAGTGTTCGTAACAAAGTAGTAACACTCAATTCTACATACCTATTAGATTACAAAGACTAATCCTATTACTAAGTCAAGTCCTCTTTGTATTTTATTTGTCTTCCATGAAATCTGCTTTTTTTTTTTTTTGATGAGGCCCTGCCCATCGGATGCATGGTTGAGAGCAGCATGTGAAACGCAGGGAGTACGTCTTTCTTACTGAGGTTTGCTGAGCTATCTCTCCAAATCACAGTCAGTGACTCTGGAGGCACTGATGGGAATTCCCCAACCAGTAAGTCCAGCAAACATTTATATTTGAGCTGGAAAAGCCATTTGCTGAGCCTTAGGTTGGCATTTGGGGTTATGTTCTTTCACTGGTAATAAACATACCCCCAAAACAAAATGATAAAAATCATGACAATAGGGTCATTGTTTTAATTTTGAATCTTGGCTCAAAACAAAAAGGAGGCAATGATTCAAAGGTTGTAACCAGAGCAAGAAAAAGACCCTGTCTGAACATGATTGTCCTGATGCCAAGTGGAACAATCTAGGCAGAGGCTGGGGGAAGGGAAAGAAACCGTGTACAAAGCTCGCCTAGTTTTGTGTCTTTTCGAGTCTGACTTTGAACTGGGCACAGGAGAATTACTGCAAGATCGCCAATGAGACAATGATTTTGCTCCTCCCTTCTCTCAGATTTCTTTCTTGCAAAGAACTCAGTCTGTACCCAACTTTTCTTTTTTTTCATTATCTGCCAACACAAATATCAACTCCAGCATTTTAACTAGGGAGTTGCCATGGGGACGTAAGTAACACATGCAGCATGGCAGCGGCTGCAGCGCAGAGGAAGGACCCAGACACAGGCCACCAGGCAGGAGCACTTTGCCCAGTGGGCTATGATAAAGAAGCCAGGCTGGCAGCAGGCCACAGGCAAGGGGGTGCAGAGAGGGTCTTGCTTTAGGTGACTGGCCTGCTCCCACTCCATCACTGCACCCAGCTGGGAAAAACTGTCTTCATTTCTACCTTCTCTTGACTTACTCTATGAAATTCTATTGGCCCAGAGACACATTTTGCTGGTGTTCCCTGTTCTCATTTTGTATTCCATACTATCCAAAACATACTGAATAAAAGAGACTTTAGGAGAAGATGCTAGGCAGTTTTGAAGAGGTCCACAGACTGTAAAGACCACAAATGTGAAGAGTGAGAGAAGAAAAATGCAGGTAGGAGAGGTGAATGAAACATGATTTCCTGGGTGGAAAGTTTGGAGAGGAATGGCAAAAGTGTCCACCTGAAAAACTATGGATGATAATATAAAAACTGACCCTGACATGTCTAGCCTTCTAATAATAAAAATCATAGATTAGGGATATTTTTTGATATGAAAATGTAAATAATGATCCCTGAATTCACAGATGACTAGTTTAAGATAAACTATAAATCACAAATCATACCCACACTTGATAATGTATTTGCCTGATCAATTATCAAAATCCCTTCTAGAGAGTAGGTGGAAGACAGGATCATCACCATTCTGCAGGCTGGAGAACAGAAGCAAAAGGACTCAAAGAGATTCTCATAAAGAATCTCTGGTCTACAGAGTGAGGGAACCAAGGCCTCACTCCTTCTCTGTTCTTAATTCACATCTTTTCCTAAGGATCTTTCTATCCATGCTTTTTCTTTTTTTTTCAGGGGAAAGCGGGAATGCAGTCCCCCACTACCAAGAATTATGCAGTCAAGTTTCCCACATTTGGGGGAATCGCAGGGGTCAGCACATCTGGAGTGCCATGGATAAGCCTCGCCCTGGGAAAACCACCTTCGTGATCATGCTGTCTCCCCTGCCAGGTGAGTATTATCCATGCTTTTTCAACTGTATGCTCTAAACTCATACTTAAGGATATGACGGCCATGGTAGACAGAAAACATCAAATTCACTGGGCCCATATTAGTCCAGCTCCTTACCCTTCTATGACCAAACTACTATGTCTTACTCATCTCTGTACTCCTAAAACTTAGCCGAAAGTGTGGGGCATGGTAACCTGCTCATAAATATTTCTTGAATTGAACTGACTGTGATCCCTGCCTTATATAGTACAGAAAAGATCCCAAATTTCAAGGAAACAGGATTGACTTTCCTGGAGAAACTATGTCACTACAGAATATAAGTAAAATGAGTGCAGGCCCACAGTTGTGAGATGCACAAAGATGAACACAGACCATCCCAGCCTACTCTCTTAATGTAGCTCAGGCCTCCTTGCTGCCCACCCGCAGGAAGGAGAAATGGAAGTAGACGTTGGCCCTTATAAACAAGTATTTTCCTGGCGCATTATGAAACCAACAGCCGCGCCAGTCTCAGGGCCCTCCTTTACCAGGCCTAAGAACTGTGCTCAGCCTACTGTCTGGCTCAGCACGGAGGGGGAAGCAGCAGCGTCTGGAGAGGGCTGGCAGTCACCCCTCACCCCGCAGGTGACTCACCGTGCGTCCAGAAACCGGGAGCGCAGGATCATGACGGCCTCGCACGTGCTCTGCTTGAGCTGCATCTGGATGGAGCTGAACTTGCGGTGGATGATGCTCACCATCCGCTCAATCTCTTTCGGGGAGATGGGCCGGGTCCGGCTCTGCTCCCGCAGCAGATTCATCACGTGGGTGGTGAACTCGTTGCATGCCTGGAACGGCAGGACAACACACACAGGGTGGCTCAGCGCCCAGGCTCGGCGTGCATCAGGCCTGGGACATGAGGCTTGCAGGGCTCTTCTAGAGACTCGGGCAGATAAAGAAAACCAGGAGAGTTTGTGGGTTTTTCCTATAAGAGGGATGGAACAAATGACTGCCTGCAAATTCCCGTCAACCCTGGTGGCTCTAAGTTTTGGCTGTGACACTGATTTCTTTAAGAGAAAAAACAAATCTTTATCAAATTTTCCTTAATTATTTTTTTCATGATTTTACTATAGTGAAAGGTAAGAACATGTCTCCTAGTACAAAACATACTTCACTTCCCTTTGCCCCCAAACGAACAGCCAAAGAGAGTTTGGGATCAAATATGCCATGAAATTTCTGCCTCGCTCATCTCACTACCTCAGGCATAAGACAGCTCCCAAATCTTCCATTTTGGGATTCATAAAGAGCCCAGAGAATGTAAGTGGGATCATGGAATTTAAAGCTTCAATTACTCTTCTGGGAGATTTCTCCTCAATCTATTTCTATTCCTACTTTTATTCTAAGAACCCCTCCTGTGCCGGCCTTCTGAAGAGCCACTATGTCTATAACACCAAGAAAATCTGTCTCCAAGGGCCTTCGAGAAACACCTTCAAAACACTATTCAGATGAGTTCTGCAAGAAGAAAAACCCCCAGCTCTGAAGGCAAAGTTGAGGATTGCATTTCCCCTCCTCCTTATTTTATAGTTGGGATGACTGTGGCCCAGAGCAAACAAGAAGAGGCAGAGGCAAGGGCTAAACCCTTCCCTTTCCAGACCAGGACCTCGCATCCTTTCCCAGAGCCTAAACTTGGTCCTCTAAACACTCCCGCCTTCTGCTTTAGTCACTAGGCATCCGTAGCCTGGTTTCCTTAGCTGGGCATTCAACAAAACATCTATTCACAAATCAGCTCACACTGATGCTGTAAAACTGCATCAGACTTGTGATTAAAAAAAAAAAGCAAGATGATGCTTTGAGAGTTGAAGGACTAAGGCCTTCAAGAGCTCCAACTTTATCAGCAGAAACACACTCATTGTGGGCAATGTTGCACGGCTGCTGTTTCTACGGCACATAGCCCTTCACATGCCTCTTCAATGTGCAGCACCAATAACAACAGTACACATTTACTGATTCTTTTTTTTTTTTTTGTAGAGACAGAGTCTCACTTTATGGCCCTTGGTAGAGTGCCGTGGCCTCACATAGCTCACAGCAACCTCCAGCTCCTGGGCTTAAGCGATTCTCTTGCCTCAGCCTCCCGAGTAGCTGGGACTACAGGCGCCCACCACAACGCCCGGCTATTTTTTTTTGTTGTTGTTGTTGCAGTTTGGCCGGGGCTGGGTTTGAACCCGCCACCCTCGGCATATGGGGCTGGCACCCTACTCACTGAGCCACAGGCGCCGCCCACATTTACTGATTCTTTAGCTAAGAAATCCATTGAGGTTGGTCAGACAAAGATATGTAGCAGATGCTTCCACTGGTCAGTGTTCAAACTGGCCGGCGGGAGGCCTTGTCAGTGACCCTGCTCCCTGTGTATTTGGGCAAATCCTCTCACCACTCAGTGGCCTCTTTTTATTCACCTTAGAATGGATTTAATAATCCCTAACCCTTCAGCAAGGCTAACACTCTTCTGCCGAGGCCTGTGGATGGAGCAAATGGCTCACATGAACCCAGCAAAGCAGGCTGAGTTACCTGCAGACCCCTGTAGACCCTGCCTCTGGGATGGGTTTAGCTGTGGGACCCTTGAAAGTGACTTAATTTACCTATTCCTCATTTTCCTTATTTGTGAACCAGAGATGAGTAGACCCAACTCCAAGGTGTGGTGAGGATTACATGACTTACTTTATGTGTGTCTGGCCCTACAAATGTGGGTCCCAATTACGTCTTCAAAGTATAGATAAACTTAGAAAGCCAGCCCAGTGGGCTATGTGGACAATTGGGTAAACTTCTCTGGCTCCAGTTTCCCTCTTGGTGAAAATAAAGGTGGTGAAAATTCTTCCCTTCTACTCTGCAGGCATACGCAGAAGACAAATCCATAGAAGACAGGTTTATAGAGCACTCTGCCCTCCACTCAGCAGAGTGCTATAGAATCCCAAGGTCTGTGTTAGAGGTTTATTCTCTATTCAACCCCTGGGTAGAGCCCTGGGAACTCTACCACAAAGACAGGGAGATAAAACCGGGCAGTGAGTTGGCTGGAATTCTGGGGCCACAGGAGGGAGAGTGGAAGGTTAGGCATGCAGGAAGCATCCCAGTCATCTTCCCAGGGAAACACAACATCCCAGGGGGATGCCGTTTCCCCACCTTTTCTGGACTCACAGGGAGGAGGGGTGGGTTGAGAGGAGGTACTGTCAAGCGCACCAGCTCTCAGCTGGGAAGCCACAGCGCTCGGCTAATAATAATGTGCTTCATTACAGTGAATAAAAATACTCACAATATCTGATGTTTATTCAGGGCATTTTTTCCCGGGGCCTTTTCTGCTCTGCAATAAACAGACAGTGGAGTCTTTTCACCCACTGCTGAGGTGGAGCAAAGCAGCTGCTCCACAGCTGCTCTGGAACACACAGCAGAGAGCAGAGTTCCAAGAGTTCCAAGTCTGCGAGATGGCCAGAATATACTGATTCAGATTCTCCCAGTATCTGAGCTGCCCGTACCGTACCCTCACTTCCTCCCAGCATGGGACCTGCAGAAGCTGGGCTGCTCCGTTAGGCCAGGTGTTCTCAACACAACAGTAATGTGGCTATTATCACTAATGAAATAAAATTCTCACAGACTGAAGGTTTCTGTGACAGGGACTCTCTGCTATGGACTGACATACAGAGAGCCACTTATTGGATGGAGCTCAAGGCAGAGGGATTTCTAAAAGGAGACTTCCCAGATTCCAAGGCCAGGGTGTTTCTGGAAGCAGAGACCTAGGGAAATCCTCTCTAAAACATCTCGCATAAGGTTTAAGTCCTAGACTTTATGTAAATCATCTTCTTCCTTGACTCCTTCAAGAACATGGATTGGGTTGAAATCCAAGGATGAGACTGGATTTGGCTGCCTTAGCTCATCCATGAAGGTAACTGGGATCCTAGGGCTCTCTTAGCTGTGAACTTGAATTAACCCAGTCCAGTTAGGAATTAGAGATTTAGTCCTATCAATGCCCCAACAGCATTATTTGCAAAAGCGGAAGAACCCTGCAAAGCTAGAAGAGGATCTTTTATTTATTTTTTTTTTTCAGTAGACCTTGGAATAAAATTCAGGTTTCTGAAACATCACAGTTTTATCCATTAGAATATGCCTCCTGAAATACTTTAGCTACCATATGATCTGCTGAAAATGTGTTTTACCAACCCCATTTAATGAATAAAAACAATTTTCTTCTTTTCTATTTAAAGTTTCTAGAAACCTTCTTTATTTATTAACCTCAGGGTGAAACAATGGTTGATTCGGGTAGTTTTTTTTTTTTGTTTGTTTGTTTGTTTTGTTTTTTTGAGGGGTAGGGGTGAAGGGAGCTATGATAGCTAATTATTGTGTGACTACCTGCCACCCCCATACCTGAAGATAAAACGAAACAAAAACGACAGGATCAACTGTTAACTAATCAATTTGGTAACTTCATATAGACACTACTAAAATAAAGTGTGACGTTTTTGCTTGACCAGGATTTTCTATTTTTAAAAAAAGCCCCCGTGAGGAATTGTTACAGAAAAATGAAGAAGATATATCTCTCAGACACACTAGCTAGAAGGTTAATAGCATAATTTCCCTACAATCTGCTATTTACTATAATTAACAACACAACTAATATTAATACGTGATTAAGCATGCAGAGTGTGTTAAGCAGTATTCACGTCTTAACCAGAAAATGCTCATATAAATAAGAAAATGGTGTCTTACTTCTTTTTAAAAATAATAAATATGGATGACTACTGCAACTACTAGATTTACATAGCTTGCTACGTACTGACAAAGCTTTTCCTTAACTTCCCAATTTTTAACATCTTTATTATTTATAATAGATCGGTACCCATGATAATTTTTTGGAACAAACATTTTTATCACTAGCTCTTTCAGCTGCCAGCAATCTAGTGCAGGGAAGTAACAGAGGACAAGCTGGTTTCCTCGGTATCTGCAGATATCCACACCCTCTTCCAATTAAAGGGTCAGGCCTAGTTCCAATCAGAGCCCTTGGGCTAACGGTCAAAATCCAGACTCTAGCAGGGGTCCTCAAACTATGGCCCGCGGGCCACACGAGGCGGTGTGATCGTATTTGTTCCCGTTTTGTTTTTTTACTTCAAGATAAGATATGTGCAGTGTGCATAGGAATTTGTTCATAGTTTTTTTTTAAACTATAGTCCGGCCCTCCAATGGTCTGAGGGACATGAACTGGCCCCCTGTTTAAAAAGTTTGAGGACCCCTGTATGCGTCTCCCTCCTTGGATGTGTGATCTCAGATACATCTTAACCTCTTTGGTCTCCACTTCCTCACCTGTACCAAAGGCAGATGATGACAGTACCTGTCCTGGGTACCCAGCCCCAAAACTGCCTTGAGGAACAATTGCAATCATGTCAGCCCAAGTGTTTCCTACGTGGTGACATGCTCTTGCAGTGTACTATTGCTATCGGAATTTGTACTCATTTTGGAGGAGGATGGAAAAATGACAAGGGGGGTAAATCAAGAAAACAGTCAGTTCTTCCACGTTGCTGGCAACTTGGGTAACATCCATCCCACATATGGGTTTAGTGGAGGGAGCCCCACTCTGGGCTCTTCTGTTACCTTTGTGTTTGGCACAAGTCACCCCGGATGAGAGGTCTGGGCAGGCTGTTCTGCCAGAGGCCAGGCTTACAGCCTGAAGGTGAAGTAGGAAGAGCTCTGAGTAGGAAGAACCCAAGAGGCCAGAGAGAGGTGGTTATAGAAAATGTCCCCACCAGTCCTCCCAGTTATCTCATTAGGTTAGGGCAGCCTCCAATGTCTAACGTGATGGGACACTGTCATGGGTCAGTCAGTTGTTTGAGCTCAGCACCTCCAGCAATCTGGGGAAATGTCTGTGAGGGCCAATACTGTGGCAAGAACATTTGATCTTTACCAAGAAGGTGGCAGACAATGGCTCCAGTTTGTAACACACTTGCTTGTGTTTTCCCCCTTTTCACCCTCCCTCTACCTTGTTGGACAGTTGAATTTCACCATCCTTGGCTTCAAGCTTCATAAAAATGTTTGTTTGCCACATAAAAGAGGATTTTGTAGAAATCCCTTCTAAAGGTAGATAGGCATGCAATAATAAATTTTTTTCCCTTTAAATTTAAAGATGTCTATTTCTATTTTAAAATTTACATTTTCTATTAAGTTTACAACTGCCTTCTACCTAGACGGTTATAAGTGGACTGTAGAGGGCCTTCTACCTTTTGCTTTTTCTCCCTCATTTTTGGCTCTTAAAAAAAGGAAAGAAAAAATAGGAAAACATGCAAAAAAGAGCGGGCGGTGCCCATGGCTCAGTGGGTAGAGCACCGGCCCCATATAGCAAGAGTGACGGGTTCAAAACCAGCCCCAGGCCAAACTGCAATTAAAAAAAAAAAAAAGGAAAGAAAACCTAGTAATACAACGACAGTAAGTTAACATAGAACTTGAGTTCAATGCCATCTAAAGAGGTGACAACACATTTGTCAGCTAAATGATGAGAACAATGGCTGATGTCAAAGGACTCCTAATAAAGTAGTATTGCTCAGACTGCCCAGAGGAAACCGTATTGATACAGAAATATGGGTATGTTTGTGGGGTAGGGTGGGGTGAGGCAGAGAGAGTTCCCTGATGGAAGCTCTATCACAGTGAGAACACCTTACATTCATGTACTGCTTTGTAATTAAACACCTTTCCTATCCTTTCCTTTGCATAATTTTAAAGGTCCCTCATATCTTTGACTCCAAATCCATAGCTCTTTGCCATAGATCATCAGCTCCGGGGGTATAGTAAGCAGAACGTGGGTTCTGCAGATTGTTAGTACAGTGCCTGGGTGGGAATCCAAGCCTGTCGGGTTCCCAGGCTCTCCTGAGACCTTTTACACTTCTTATAGAGAGAGGTGCACTTGTCATTGCACACTATATTCAAAAAGGGGCATGTCTTTGTCCGCAAACCAAGTCTACTCACAATGAAGGACTTTAAGGTCAAGTTTACTGTCCTTTCCCCTAGGATTCTATGATCATCCAGGAAAAGAGTAATCATCCCAAATAAAGAACAAACAAGGACCAGAAAACACCTCCCACCTGCCCGCAGCTTAGGTGGTGACTGTGCTTTTGACCTCTAGCCCCCTGACAAGCCCTGGTACTGCACATCGTGGGCCAGTGTTCCCGAGTTCTAGGTATTAATCATTCCTTGTATGTGTATGGACTATACATCTTTTGAAATCCTCATTTACAAGGACATTTTTGAATGCCTTCATCTCTATATAATGCCTAGGTGTTTAAGAGCTGAGACCAGGGCACAAGCTTGACCAGGGGCTGTGCAGTTGGCAGGTGGCTCTGTGACAAGCGGCAGACGGGTGGGAAGGTCGACTGCTCCGTCTGGGCCAGCCCTGAGGTGTGCGGTTACTCCGCCCTTTTCTAAAGGGCTCGGGGGCTGAGCCCTGCGTTAGTGGCTACCTGCTCGTATTTCTCCAGCTCTGTGTGGTAGATTTGTCTGATCTGTGAGAGTTTGGCTCTGTAATCGGAATGCTCCACTGAGTTGTCGGAACCTGCTCCTCCGGAAGCCGCTGCTGCTGCTGCGGCGGCAGCTGACCCTCCGCCCTTCTCGGGGCCAGCCACCCCTTCCGCTAACAGCATGTTGTCCAGGCGCATCAGCTGGGGGTCAGTGGGCTCCTCTTCCTGGGCTCCTCGGATACTCAAAACTACAGAAAGAAGACAAAAGGAAAGAGCAATGTTAATAGCGACCCAAGGAGAAAATGAAAAACAAAACCGAAAAACTTAGCTGGGTTATTTGGCTAAACAAGCCTCCACGCCACTTGCAAAGTGGCACTTGAGTTAAAGAGGAAGGGCTGCAAACAGAGGAGCTGGGCGGGTAGAACATGGAAGGAGGAGGTTGCCTTGTTCCAGAATTATACTCCACCTATGTGAGGCCACAAAACTCTTTGGATTTATAGAGACAGAAAGTGGAACAAGGAGTGCCAGGACTGGGGGAGACGGGGTGTTCGTGTTTAATGGGTACAGAGTTTCATATTGGGAAGGTGGGGTTATTTTTGAGATGAATGGTGGTGATGGCTGTCGCGCAATCATGGGAATGTATTAATGTCTCTGAACTGTCCACTCAAAAGTAGTTACAAAGTGGTGAGTTTTATCGTTATGCATGTTTCACTATAAGAAAAAAATTTAGACCATAAAAAGTTAATTATAATAATGTAATTTTTACTCTTACCCTCCCAAACTATTGATTTCATTTTAAAGAAAAGCATTTCCTACTTTATTCCTAATACTTGATTCCTGGAAATTTGTGGTTTTATGCTCATTGCATTTCTCTGTAATATCTGATCAATGTAAATTTTCATTTCCAAAATAACCTAACCTAAGTAAATCCAGTAAATGTGCAGTGGAATCTGAAGACCTTTCCTCTGGACTAGCCCAGAATGGAGATAAGTCTAACATATAGTAGTAAGATGATAAGTGGCCCTGGAGTAGTGACATCTGGTTCCAAAAAAAATTGAGATCTAGCTGTTCCAGATGATCAGGATTCTGTCCTGCTGAAGACAAGGGTGAGGCCCTTTTAACAAGGTGCGTCAGGGATAAAGGGAAGAAAGTGCTCTGATACTACGAGAGATGGAATCTCTATCAATGAGACGGCTGCTTTTTATTGAAACACCACGGTCACTTGTGGTGATTTGGACCGAAAGAGATGAAATGATTTAGTAAATCAGCAGAAGAGCTAGACAGCCTTTTTTACTACCCCATTCACATAACCTGCCATAAAATAAATCACTCATCTGAATCCTGTTTAGTTGTCAGCAGTCAAGTCTTTGTTAAAAGGGAACATGAAAAGTATTTTCAATTTAAAAAAAAGTGAACACGATTTTGGGGTAGGGTAGGAAAGGAGAGAAGCAGTTAAAGTTAGCGAAGGGGTCCAGTGTTCCTTTACACTTTGGGGATGGTGGTGGCAGGGTCTAAGTTCCCCAGTGGATGTACAAGCACGAGAGAATCCAGAGCCATCCCAGGACAGGGTGTGGCTGGCGATCTCTGTTCTAGTTGTATCCTGAGCCCCGGCAGGGCAGCCCCTGTGAGTCCTGACAGGGAAGGTGGATGTGAGCTCAATACACGAGCACATGTAGAGGTTGAGGACATTGCATCATGCGTGTAATAATACCAGCATAACCTCTGGCTGTGCCCACATGCTCCTGGCTTCCAATGGGGACAATAAGAAACAACCCTGCAAGTGTTCAGAAGGAAATGTCAATTCCTTTGCTAAAGGGAAAGCGATCTCTTGGCTCTCATGAAACACGAGACAGTCAGGTGGACTGTCCAGCCACATGGGCTGGTGGTGGCACTGAGGAACAAAGAGGATAAAAGATACAGAGGAAAGACTCGTGCTCCTTGATGAAGTTAGAGATGATGAGAGGAAAGGAGAAAGGGAGGAGGAGGAGAAAAAGCAAAGGAAGAAAAGAAGGATGTTTACACCCGGACACAAACCATAACACTTGGGGGCCAGGGCATCGCCATCCTTCCTTCTCAAGCATGACTTTTCAGTGTTCTGCTGCCCCAAAATAAAATTGCTATAGTGGGGATGACACAAGGTCAGAGGATCACTGAGATTCTTTATGTAGCCTTTTTTTTTTTTTTTAAAGAATACTTTTTTTATATGTTCAGGAGACTGAATGGGAAACCTTGGTTGATCTCTGAATAATAGTCACATTATTCTGTTGTTTGAATTTATGCACTTAAACCTCAAAAAGTCTTCTGGAGAACATATCACCACTAATACAGGTTTCCTTAAGAAAGTAACTGAATGCTACAACCACTTGCTGAACACCAGGCCCTAGCAGGTGTCCTCAAACTTTTTAAACAGGGGGCCAATTCACTGTCCCTCAGACTATTGGAGGGCTGGACTATAGTTAAAAAAAAAAAAACCACAAAACTATGAACAAATTCCTATGCACACTGCACATATCTTATTTTGAAGTAAAAAAACAAAACGGGAACAAATACAATCACACCACCTCATGTGGCCCGCGGGCCACAGTTTGAGGACCCCTGCAATGGATCTGCCCATCCAAGCCCCTGGCTTCAGGCCCAGCTGCACCTCCCTCTTCACCTCTATGGTGGGGGTCTGAGGAGTCTGTGGCTGTTTCTCTTTATTTAGTAAACTGCAATTGCTTTATCAACAAAGATATACAGGGGTCATTTACAAATTAAAAAAATCATCTCCAAGCCATTAATAAACATAACATAATTGTTATCACTTTAGTCTGATCATTCAAAAAAATGTGCTGAGGCAAAATTCAACTCTGTCATCCACGCCACTGAATCTCACATCCAATACACTCCCTTCAGAAGAGGACGGAAGCTCCCCCCACCCCGTCAGTGGCCAACAGGAAAGTTTCTGCCAGGCAATCAGCCTTTAAGAGAGCCCTCCTGGTTGGTTACTCCCTAGCAGATTCCCCTCACATGTGGCAGGACACCGGAGGACGTCCTGACGGTTTCTGGTATCAACAACACTAGCAAAGCAAACGAATAACCTCTCCTTAACTGTCGGGTCTCACTAGGGCGAGTGTAGGCACTGCCTAGCTGGGGTGATAACACTCACCTCGTCACCAGCAAGGAGCCTGGACATGCCTGTTCACTCCCTTGGCCCAGACCTCTGGCAAATCTCAGTTGAGAGAAGGTAGAGGTTGAGGGATCAGGAGACACAGCCCAGAGCTTCAGTCCTAGTCCCTCGGCTGCTGCGTCAGTGACCATGAGCACGTCACTACTGCTCTTTCCCACACGCCTAATATTTCCCTCTGAGAATATCTCCTCCTGCCATCTCACTCTCCACCTTTTCCTTACACACTCAAAACAGCAGGCACAAATTATTCCACACAAACTCTGCACACGTACCTAATTAAAATTTGCTGGGCCTTGACACCTTACCAGTTTTAAATAAAATAAGAAAGGAAACTGTGAAGGCTGTCAAAAGACACAGAGAGAGGATACACAGGGCGCCCCGACCCATCGTGGATGTTTCAGGGGGGTCACGGGACTTGAAGCACTAATATGTTGACTTTTTTCAGGTATAAAGGACACATTTAGTTTTCATGGGGTGGGGTGGGACAATAAAAGTGCTGGCATTTTGCTTAGATTTTTACAACATTTTATGAATCCTACAAACCAGTACTCCTTAAATAGAAATTTGGAATCACTAAGATTTGTTAAATTGGTTGCCGAACGCGTGGCCAATTAGAAATTGGTGTGATAGAAAGACTACACACCATAATATAAATGTCGCTGGCATTTACACTCAAGAGTTCAGGATGCAAAAATAGGTCCCAAGCCAGAGATATGAAGAAAAAGGAATGAAAAATGTGGAAAAACAAAAACACCCACCAGTCCTCTCCAAATTACACCCTTTAAACTAGACACAAATTATGAAAACAGAAAATGTCAGCATATGTGCAAGAACAAAACACAAACAAACAAAAAGAACTATATAAACAAGGGAAAACCTTAAACTCTATCTATTTTACATAGAAGATTCTGGTTCTGGTGGACTCAGGCTGTGCATGTGTGCTTGTAGAGGGCAGGCAAGGACTGATAAACAACACTGCCTGGTTATATCTCTACCCAGAACAAGGAGAATCTGAATGTACCACTATAAAAACGGGCGTTGGGATTCACTAATACAGAAACTGTTCAGCTAGTCAGTTAAAAAGAAAAAAAAAACAAAACACCAACATTAAATAAATAAATGAAAAGGGTGATGTGTCTAAGCAGAACTGATGGTACCTATTTATTGCTTGAAGCCAGCACTCTGGCCACTAGGAGACAAAATGATTATTTAAAAGCTCCTTTTTTATCTCTGCGGCACCATGCAAGACTCAAATGAACCTTTCGCCAGGACACCAGAGATGTTAACGCTCATCCTCCAAGATCCAATTTCAACCAGCGGAGCTGTTACCTAATCCAGCAACCATCACATATGATCAGGTTCCTGCTTCCCTGATGGGCGCCCCGCACTCCCACCCTCCCTGTCACCTCGTCCCTCCCAGCCCAACAGCTTTTTCTGAAACAGATTTTAAAGGGCCAAGTCCTAAGTATATGCTAGTACATACAGGATTTTAATGGCCAGGCAGGCTTGTATGCTTCCACTATCCCCCCGACCCCCCACAAAAAAAAAAAAGGAAAAGAAAAGAAAAGTCATTGATTGCAGTAGATTTGCAATCCACAGAGGGGTTGCCGGTGAAGAAATTTAACCCATTTAGCAATAATTCTTATAGAAGGAGTTTCCTTCTCTCAAAGCTACCCCCTTATGGAAGAGATCAGTCAAGACAGGTAAGTGATTTATATAGAAATTGTCACAAGCTCTTTAAAAAGCATCTGATGTCACATCCACCTTGCTGTCATTGCTTGCCCTGGGGTTAATTCTTTGGTAGAACTCCCAAGATAAGGGGGCTGTCATAGCACTGTCCGAGCTGCATTCACAACTGGTCTCCTGCTGTTTCTTCTTTATTTTTCTTCACACAAGGAGAAAAACAAACCAAAGCCAAAGGCATGTTCAAGATCATGTTTGGCGGGAGGGCTGTGTGGGATTGTTTTGTCCTTGGCTGAGCGACAGCGGTCTGGAGCAGCTCCAGCCAATGCCCACTAGAGGGCACTCTTTCTTCAGCAAGGACTGGTTCTGCCTAGAGAAAGGAAACGACCGTCCCCCAGCAGTGTCAGGGGACCCTCTGCTCATACCCAACTTCTACAAGAGGGGCAGGTGGGGAGGGCAGGAGGGCAGAACTATAGAGAAGGTTGTCTTCAGACGTGGACAGCAGTTCGAGGCCCAACGCTGAGCAGAAAAGAGACAGAAACAACAAGAGAGATGGCAGAGAGACAGGGAGTCTGGGAAAGGGTACGAGGCCACCTCCCTGAGGTGTGTGCAGAAAGACAGCTGGCTGGCTCTCTCTGTCCCGTCTCCTTGTTTGATTCAACGCACAAACCCTTGTGCAAGGTGTTCTACTGCCCACAAGCTAAGTCTTCACTACACACCACCGGGAGAGAGTTAGGGAGGAGGATGGAAGCTCTCCTAGCTCCCATGTCAGCTCTGTCATCTCCCAGTCAGTCAGAATTTAGGAGTGAGGTACAGGATAGAAGCGTGCTGCCCTTGCATTTTTAGGAACAGAGCAAAGTGCTTGCCGACTCCTGAGAGCATCAGAGTTACACCTTTTATTTGTTCATAAAGGACTTGCACACACTGAATTGCATCACCTTACAAAACGTGAAGTAATGTTCCAAATTTACACACAGAAAATTGAAGATTATAAAGGCAAAGTAGCTTTCCCACGATCAAAGCAAAGGAGACGCAGCCAAGCGTAGAATGCACGTCTTTAACTCTTGACACTTCATCCTCTACAACATTAGAATGTTGACTCTCTTACATGAAAAGTACGTAAATAAATACCAACTCTGTGTGAGTGTACACAGACAAATACGCTGCACACACGAGAATAGGCACATGCACACACACACACACACACACGGTGTCTTTTGATGCCCAAGTCACATCCAATACTCTGAGTAAGAAGAACATCACTAGATATGAAGTAGGGAAGGGAAGTTCTTCCTTTTGATATCTCGATTTTTTTTAGTTACCTCTTTCTACTCATGGCACCATAATGGTAAGAGACACTGTGCTGGGAGATAGAATGCACCCTTTTCCCACTCGGCCATAGAAATCCACTTAACACAGTCCTATCCCATTTTAAATCTCAGCTCAAAATCCTTCTCCATGAAAGCTGCCCTGCTGAGAACAGGTAAAAATGAACTCTCTAGTCTCTGAGCCAGCAGGGCACGTACCTTCGACACCATAGCCACGGGGGCATTTTGGGACACCCCCAGGCACATCTACCATCTTGCCAATGAGACTATGAGCTCCTGAAAGGCAGTGGTCATGACCTCTCCTGTCTGTCTATTCCCACATGACTTCACAGAGCCTGTTACTAAGCGTCTGCTCCAGTCTTGGGAGGAAAATAACAAAAACTGAAGGAGAGAAGGAGGATGTAGGATGGTGAGATCCAAAGATTTCTGCCCTGTTCTCAGTCAGGCAGTCAATGGCCTATATATGCTCCCTTTCCCTCTACATTCCAGCTATAGCACAAGCTGTACCAGAGCCAGCATGCTGTTGGGTAGAAGGCTGTTCTCTCTGCCACTTCTTCCATATCCATGTCAAAAAACTGTCAAATCTTCCTTTTCAAATCTGACAATTCTAAACAAGCAAAACTACGCTGGCCTGAAGCCAGAGCTTCCTGGACTCAGCTTGGTATGTCCCCAGAAAGCCAACACTGCCCATGACAAAAGTGGTGGTGCTGGGCAGAGCTTGGCACATGGCTGGTACGTGGGGAAGATCCCATGTGAGGGCTGGTCAGAGGCCTGGCAGCAAAGAGGCCACACACAGACCATCTGGAGGAACGCTCAGTTCACGCAAACAAATCACTGACCTGGCCGGGTGTGGTGGCTCACACCTGTCATCCTAACACTCCGGAAGGGTGACGTGAGAGGTTTGCTTGAGCAAGAGTGAGACCCCATCTCTACTAAAAACAGAAAAACTAGCTGAGTGTTCTGATAGGCTCCTATAGTCCCAGCTATGGGAAGGCTGAGGTAGGAAGATCGCTTGAACCCAGGAGTGTGAGGTTGCTGTGAGCTATGATGCCACAGTACTCTAGCCTGGGTGATAGAGTGAGACTCTGTCTCTAAAAAAAAAGGGAAAGTAATGTACTGACCAAGTGCTTACAAGGTGCCAGGAATGAGGTAGGTGTTAGGACGTCCAAGATGAATCAGATATGGGCTCTGAGCTCAACAGGTTTATGGTTTACATTCTTCTAGTCCCTTCTGACCCAGTACTTCAATTGCTTTGGAGCCTGGGGATGCATAGAGTTGCCAGAGCAGGTGGCTGGCAACTGGAAAATCCCAACTGGTACACAACAACTTCTCCTCCCTATAGTTTCTTTCATTCCATAAAGCACAGTTCTACCTGTAAACCATAATTCTCTCAAGCTGAGAAATCATTCTGATACAGTATGATTCTTCTAAGCCAGAGGTGGGAGCGCAATCTCCCATGAGCATCTTGAAGGTGGTGTGTGCTCGTGTTCTTCTCCCCTGATCCTCAATCTTCCTACCTAGCGTATTTAACAGACAAGCTCTTTCTGGGAATGACTTTTTGAGGATTCCATCAAACAAATGTTCGACAATTTGATTTCCTAAATTTTACAAATCAGCACTGCAGGTAGCTGCCAGTTAGCCATGCTGACTTACATGGGGGGATCGGTCAGCACCTGAGTCGAGACCATCCAGCTACACGTGCAGACCTCTGATGCTGCAGGTGGCCTGAAGCGGCCTCTTCAGGTGAGAAGTCCTAGTTCAGCAAATCTTCAACTGTTGAAAACCACCCTCAGGCCTGCAGTGCTGTCCCTCAGCCCTTTAGAATCCCAGAAACACCGTGAGACTTAGCCCAGGTCTGAGGAAGGCCTCGTAAAGCTCCCCGGGGGGCGTGATGTGAAGGAAGATGTGCTGTGGCCCCTTCCATGGTTGTTCTTGGTCTGTGGAGCAGATAGGGCAAAACACAAGCCAGCTCGGGGACTTGAGGGCTTTAGTGCAACAGCAGCAAGACTGTGAGGTCCCCAAGTATTTCCTCCCACAAATGTTTATCGGGCATTTACCACCGTGCCGGCACTGTGCCTGCGACTTCCACATAAACAGGGCCCGTGCGGAGCTCACAGACTCCCCCTTGTTTCTTCACTTCAGCCATCAGCAACTACGGGGGGCAGAGCTTTGTGTGAGACTGAGGGCCAGGGATGAAAACAAAAATATACGACACTCTTGAGACAGTTTGAAGTTTTTGTTTGTTTGTTTACATTTTGGTTTTTTTCTTTAGAGAAACACACCAAGTCGTTCTTGTCATCTTCTTTTCAGGGCTGGGGCTTGGCGGCTCTGGTCACACGTAGTTTTTGCTTCTCAGGGGAGTCACAGGCATAGATCTCATTCACACGTTCCCGGCTTGGCACACTGAGCCTCCCTGGGCCAGCTGGCAGAGAGAAAGCTAATGTGCTGGGCAACAGGCTCCTGCCTTCCTGGATGGGTGCCGGCTGCCTGGGCGAGGGGCTGTGGGCCTTAATAGCTCCAGCTTGGACTGCTGTTCGGGAAACCCCTTTGCCTAAAGAGGAGGCACAGAAGTTGGTAGGATGGCGTGACTTCACACCGGCTGTGGCCTTGGACTGACATAGTCGCAGGTAGGGGAGAAGGAGAAGAGCCACAGCAGGGCGGCAAGGGAGGGTGTGTGAGACTGGAGTTGTGATAGAAAGAGCAGTTTCCTTCTTAGTTACACACAAAAAATGCGAAGCCACCGGTTGGCAGCTTGCTGTGCATTCCCTGGAGAGGAAAGCTTCTCTCTGTGAGAGAAGTCTAAAGGAAGTAACCACAGAGAAAGCGGAAGAAATCTCTCACCTTAAGGCAAAAATGGTCTCTGATTAGAGTCTCAATGAGGCACCTATCACATTACTAGTTCTAGAAAGAGCTAATACATGGTTAAATTTCTTCTCCTATCAGATTCTAATACCTAGAAAAGTGTAGGTGTGGGCAGGACTGTCTTCTGTCAGCTCCTTGGGATGGCACCAAAACAGGCCTCGGGTATCTCAGCTGTAAGCGAGACAGAAGACTCGCACTGTGTGATTTTACCTCCCTTTAGTTCTGTTTCCTTAACACCAAATAGTGGATAATCCTATCAATTATGCCACAATTCTTATGAAGGATTCAATATTTTTACAAAAGCACATGTGTCAAAGCTTGGGAACTCATACGGTTTCGATTGTTGGTTAAATCTGAATCAATCCCATTGATAAAGGTCCCTTTGGGAAGAAAGAAAAATCAGGAAAGATTTCTAGTTAAGGATTTGGTTTCTGCGTGTTGGGAATAAGCAACACAGAAGGAGCCAGGCCAAGCCCGTGAATGTACCTGCATGTGTGCATGCAGGCGGCACAGACGTCCTACCTCAGCATGCTGTGCTCCCAGGCAGCCTCACGCTGCTATCACCACATGCTAAGAAGAATTCAGCCCATCCTAGGCCAATAGAGTAGATTTCAAAATGTCTTCCCGTCTCTCTCCCTTTCCCCCATCGTGATGTTCTTTCTCTGCTATTCTTTTTCCAAACACATTAAGGATCCCACTGCTTCTGAAGTCTGAGGCATCTCCTCTTCACACAGGGCCCCAGGACCCTTGTCCCCCTGAGCCAGAGAGTGTCACCATCCTCCTGGCCTGGCAGAGCTTGCACTGAAAGCCTCGGTCTTTCTGGAAGGCTGAAAGACCCTTCTGGGAAACACTTAGCTCCGACGCAATCTCACCTGGTGTCAGACAAGCTAGCCTGGAAGCAATCTTTAATGGCTACTGTCAAATTTCCATTAATAAATAAATAAATTATAACCATCAGAGGGTAAAGGCTCTATTTGTACTCAAAGTTTTAAGGAAGTATATTTACGTTTTGACTTGGGGTGGAATTTAGTACTCACTCTCTGCTGGGACATAGAGAAATCTCACGCTCATAATATAAAAATAATCTGCCAGGGCTGTGTTGGCATCACATGCCATCTAGCCATGTGGACGTCATCACCACCAGCTTAGATAAAGTGATTTTCTCGTTCCTGGGGACAAGTGGCATTTTCCTGCCCATATTTACAAACTGAATAGTAATAGAATGAGGTTTTTTTCTCTCTCTCTCTCTAAATTTCCAAACAATTTTACCAGAACAAAGTTTGAAGTAAAGAGCATTTTGTTCCTACGGGAATCTTTCCCAATTTTTGGAAACGGATGAATAATTCAAAGGCTGAGTTCCTAATACAATGAGCAATTGGCCTTGAGGGACCTTTACATAATTCAACCAATAATTTAGTCTTAACTCATTCCATGAGTACTTCAAATTCCACAATCACGGGAAATTAGTACTAGTACTGATAGCACACCTTCGCCCTGCTGGAGTAGTAGGCTTCCTTTCCAATGAAATGAAAATGCAAACCTCTGCAGGGAACAGCCAGAGACAGAGATGTACTAACTAAGGACAGACAGAGTAATGATGTCACTGATGCCAAGAAGCGGATTCCAGCCAGGGTTAGGTAGGGGCCTAGAGTCAGGAAATGAGATGCAACACTCTAAACTGCTCCATCCTTTCTGCCTCTTTGAGTTGCTTCTTCACTTCTCTCTCCACTGGATTCTATAAGAGGATAGAAAGTTGAAGTATGGGAGAGAAAAAGGACCAGTGTGTTTTTCTTAAATAAGGCAAGAAGAAAGATTTCCCTAAATCCCATGACTGCCATTGCTACCACATTACATTACCACTGATATTAACAAGAGCATTTAATGTCAATGTGAATGTTAACTACACTAATATTTAGGTGAAGATATGAGATGTGATATCCCTCAGTACCCGAGAGAGGGAACATTTTGGGAAGGGCCTCGTAGAGAATGTTGGCACAAAGATAAAGGAAAAGTTGATCTGCTAGTTTCTTCTAACATATTCCTCTCTATAGTAACAGAACTCTAATTTTTAGATCAATTCATAGTCAATGAGAGGAAAGACATGTTCCCGTTTCCCTTGCAGCTAGATGTGGTATTGTTCCACAGATCATGAGACAAGATTCCAGTCAAGGATAGATGTGTGGAAGTAGGCTGTAAAGGTCTAGGAATGTCCTTAAAAAAGAGAACGCTGTTAAAGGTCTAGGAATGTCCTTAAAAAAGAGAACGCTGTTCTTGCCCCTTGACTATCTCTTTCTGTTGGATAGAATGTGAATATAATGTTTGGGGCTTTTGCTGCCACCCTGGGCCATGAGCTGACCTGGGACTGGAAGCCACACTGGGGAGAGAAACTGGTAGAAGTTGTCACAATCTGGAGACCTGCCTAGATGGTCATCTTAGGGCTATAAAAAAGGAAGGGAAAAAATAAACTTGTATTTTGTGTAAGGCATGTTATTTTGTGGTCTTCAGAGATTTTTATTTGTTTCTTTTCCTTTGATAGCTCAACCAATCCAAGCTAATACAAACTGCTAAAAAAAATAAGAAAGAAAGCCAGAAGGCAGAGCGTTTTCAGGGCAGGTAGAGGACATCAGCAAAAGAAAAGGCAGACTTAATAACTTAAAAGGAGGCAAGTCACAGAAAAACTTAAGTAGCCAGTGGGGAGAACTTTTCCTGGCCAAAAGAGATTTAGAGCAGATAGAAAGAGGGCTTGGCCATTAAAAAGGCCTCTCCCTCGGGCAGTATAGGGCGATCAGCAGCAGTAGGAGGCGTCCCAGGAAGTCTGGAGTAAGAAAGCAGGGAAGGCGAGTATTGAGTGCCTTTGAGGAGTCGCCTAGACCAAGAACACCAGCGTGGGTGGTGAGGGCTGGCTGTATGTGGGAACCAGCCAAAAGCACCCAGTCGCCTCTGTCACAAAGGAGCTAAGAGATTTTTCTCTTGACCCTGGGAAAGCGAAGGTACACTAAACTGTAAGAAAAGAAAAGAAAAAAAAAAAGGCAGAGCAATGTGAGACTAAGTTCTATCATGTGGCTTTAGGCTACCTGTACCTTGGCTTCTATATATACCTTGCATTGGGATGTTTCATTACACCACAGGGAAATAAAGTTTTTACTCTAATTGGCCTGCTTTCAATTTGTCAGGGACTGGGAGAGAGACTCCCCCCCAGTGCACCCTACGTAGAAATGAAATCACCTCCATGGGCTTTGGTGGTAGCAGAATTCCCCAGCTGAGGACACTGGGACTATTTATGAGCACCCCAGGCCAATTAGCTTTCCTGCTTTCCTTTTACCGTGACCACAAACAACACCTGTGACCCCAGACAGGCATCACAAATGCATACAAGGTCAGCCAGGGTCCTGCAGGGAGACTATGCAGATGATCCATCACCTCTAGTTACAAAGACTACCCCCAGTGCATGGCTCGCTAATGAGTCACTGGTGCCATCCTCAGACACAGAAGCCACAGGACACACACAGGAGCTGCAGAACATATAGGCAACGGGCGGCGTGCAGAGCAGGGGCCGGTGCTGCTTCTCCAAACTTTCCAAGCAGCCTCTGAAGGCACTAAGCCCTTGACAAACTCAGAGGATGGGCTGGGAGGGCAGCAGGACAGGGGAAGGGCGAGTGAGATGATAATCTCCAGATTACAAAACACGCTTCTAATCTTCACTAGCCTGGCCTCCAGAGGAAAGATAAACATCTCATGGGGACCAAGAAAGTGACTACTTGGTGTCTGAAGGGATGTGTGACCTTTCTGCTTTGGGGAGGAGCCCATGGCACCATCATCTCCTGTCTCTCTCATCTCAGCGCTCGTGCCTTCTCTTGGACAACGAGACCTCAGGGTTGATCTCCTGGACAGTCTGTCCTTCATGGCACCTCTTCCTCTCCGCCCAGTTGAGTCTAAGTAGCTGAAATCTAGCACACATGGACACCTGGGGGTCACATGGGCTTAACGTGTCTTGAACTTGAATGCAAACATTGAAATTCAATCCTGAGAAAGGCTTCTCAGATGGGGATTCAAGTTTCCAGGGGGCCATTTTAAAGGAGAAGTAGATTCCAAGCAAATGATTGCAACTTATCGAAAATAATGTGCTACTTAGCATCTGCGGCAAACATCCTGGCAGGCAGCGAGGGGACGCAGCACTGGAGCAGATGGGAGTGATTAGGCTCTGATTTTCTGACGGGCTTTTTGTTGTTGTTGTTGCCTCCACTTGCTTTTGTATCCTGGCAAAATAGGGAACTCGGGGTGTGAGGGGAGTCTGTGCCCATTTCTTCTGTGCACTGGAGATGGAGACCCCCACCAAGAGCTCTCATGTCGGAGGCACCCACCCTGTGGGGAGGGACATCGGTCATCACGACCATCATCATCAAAAAGCATTTAACACCACAAGGCGCTGGCTAAATACATCAATGGGTGACAGAGAGATAGATGAGGAGCTATCTTAATTTTCTTTAAAGATTTGCCTCCCTGAGGCTGGGCCTTATTTACTGTGGCTCTTACTATTTCTCTGAAGAAGTGTCTGGTTTTCTTGTTCATCGGGTAAGCCAACCCTCTCCAGCCCACATAATACCTGCTCTGGAAGTTCCTCTAACTGTTCCGCCAGCCAGGCGTTAGCACCACACTTCCCAGGCACCTTGTTGGGGTACATCACTGAGCCCCACTTTGGACACAACCCCTAGCAAGCTGTACCTATTTTGATGAGGACAGTAAGGCACAGCACACCAAGCCCCTCACAAGTCCCCCACAAAACCAAGAAGGCATACTTCAGCAGAGAGAGGCCTGTGCAGGAGGACCCAGGCTCTGGGGGATAAGATACACGGCAATCTCAGAAGCCAACATTGCCTTCCTCTTCCCATGCCACCTGCTTTCCAGCAGGCCTGCATTCTACTCTGTCAGACAGGTCATGTCCACTTAGGTTTAGTGACAGCCTTACAGTTAAAATAATAATTTCTACACCCCCACAATTTCACCAACACTGCTACTCCTATAAGGACGCATGTTGGTCTCCCGGTCAACTGTTCATTCAACATACTATACTGAGTAGCTGCTGTCTGCCAGGACCTATATTTCAGCTAGGGAGACTTGACCGGAAATAAGACAAGTCTGCAGAATCTTGGGGGAAAGGCTAATAAGAGCGAAATTGCTACAGTAGATATGTGGACAAAGTAGTGTGGGAGAACTGAATATTTTCTTCCATGGGAATTAAACTTTACAGATCAATTTGTCAAAAATCCGCTCCATTGCTTTTATTCACATATGAATGTTACCAAGTATTATTAACCCCTTTATTCAGATGAGGAAACTGAGGTACATGGAGTTGGAGTGTTCCAGGGGCAGATAACTGGTCCTGCAGCTGGCTTACGTCAGGGTGGGCCTCTACCCGATGGCTGCCGCCAACTGTAGCCAGGCTGGTAGCCAGTGAAGACCACCGCATTGAAGTAATAACAGGCTCGTCCTCATAGGAGCAGCTGGCAGTTTGCACAGGGCAAAGGCCAGTGTGGAGACTTCCACGTTGCCTTTTGCAGAATTTAATTTCTCTGCTTTCCCGAATTAGCCTAAAACAAAAAACAACAACAAACCACCAGGGTGGCACCTGTGGCTCAGTGAGTAGAGAGCCGGCCCCATATACCGCGAGTGGCAGGTTCAAACCCAGCCCCGGCCAAACTGAAACAAAAAATAGCCAGGTGTTGTGGCGGACACCTGTGGTCCCAGCTACTTGGAAGGCTGAGGCAGGAGAATCACCTAAGCCTAAGAGCTGGAAGTTGCTGTGGGCTGTGATGCTACAGCACTCTACTGAGGGTGACAAAATGAAACTCTGTCTCTAAAAACAAAAAACAAAACAAACAAACAAACAAACAAAAAAACCCAAACCACCAGCAACACACAACACATAGGTGGTTTTCTCAGCCTCAGTGGCCACTAGCCTATTCTGTCTTAAGGTAAATCAAACAGTCACAGATTTGTTTACGTACCACACCATCAAAAATTACAGTTGTACAAACTTTTCTTTTTTTTGTTAACACTGAAAGTGATTTTGCTTTTCAAGACAGGAAATGTGGAAGTGATGGATGGCACTGGGTGCTGCTCTAAGACCTTGGTCTTCAGGTCTAACATTATCCAGCAGGGGATGGCTCCTGCAAGTTCATGTTTCCAACATGCAAACCAGAACCACAGGGTCCCCTCTCTGCCTTCACATGCTACCAAAATGGCCAGTGGACTCATAGAAAGAGAAGAAAAGCATTTTGAAGTCCATTTCTGGTATCGAGATCATTGAATGGGTACATTTATTTCTTTTTCCTAGAAAATGTAAAAAGATTATGGAATCATCTCAGCCTAAAGCAGTGATTTTTTTCATGGGCTGTGAAAGGATCTCAGATGTGCCATGAAAATATTTAAAGATCATTAATTAAATTATTTTTGAGAAATTTCCTAGCACAGTAAATTTATTCTTTTCTTTGCTCCCTTTTTTTTGGTTTTTGTTTTTTTGATTCAACATAATTTCAGTATGCCATGGAAGTTTAACTATATAGGTTAAAGTGTACCGTGAGATAAAAAAGGTTGAAAAACACTGGCCTAGAGAAAACTAGCTAATTTTCCAATTCTATAAAACAGTTCAAATTAATGTTTATGTAATTTTCTTTCCTCTGTTAGAGAGAATCCAGGGTACCGACATTGGTGTAGACGTAGAGATTTCTACTTTAGGCAAACATTCAAATTCACACCGCTGGTCTTATGACTGGGGATGGCAGCAGCATGTGGGAGGTGAGGCAGTTACCCAGTCTTTAAGTGACAAGGTTGTTAAGAATTATAAACAGAATAAAAATCAGAGATTCTCTTAACTCCTCCCTCCCTCATTGCTTCTACTGCAATCATGTGTGCTTGGTAAGACCCTAGACTTTAGAAATATCCCAGTCTACCCTAGACTTTACCCTTGTTCTACTCTAGGTCATAGCCCCCCATTCTAGAGAGGGCCCTGCCCCATATCTGGAAGGAAGGAACGCATGCTCACAGGGGCCCAGACCTTGGACAGACCTTGGAGGAGTTACTCACTACAACCTTTCTGTCCAATTATATTTTTACATAGCTTTCTTTCATACTTTAAAGGAACAGTTTCCCCTGTATCTTTGGGTCTTCCTTCTGAAGACTCCTGTGTATACATGTTAAATAAATGTGCATGCCTTTTGTCCAATTAATCTGCACCCTGTCTGTGACTTTTCAGCAAACCTTCAGAGAGCCACCCATGGCCCCCATAATGGGTACACTAAGCTCACAGATTCATTAACCTCTTAAAATTAAGAAGGGAAGGTTAATCATTGCACATCAAAAGAAATCTTTCAGTGCTCAAATAGGCTTAAAACTTCCCCATCACTTTTCATAGCTCTGTTTTAGTGCTCAGCACCCTCTGTGGTTTCTTCTGGATTTCTCCTGGGACTATCAATTAAATTCACCAGGAAGAGAAACCCCTCTTAGGGTACAGGTCTCCCATTTGGACAATATACTGATCTTTAAGAGACAACTATTTCCCTGGGAGAAGTGAAGGGAAGAGGACAGTTTAGGAGAAAGTAAAAGAGGACCAAGAAAAGAAAATTGTGGGCGGGGCTGGGGGTGTGGGGGGAGGTGGAAGAAGAAAAAAAGGGCGGGGGGGGAGACTATAACACTCAAGATGTTTGTGAATCCAGTGGCAGAGTCCCAGAGGGGAAGACAGCAGGGCGGCCTTTCCTTGTAACTCACAGGCCATCGTGCCCTCCCTAATACCGAGCTATGTTTCTTTTCTGCCTTTAGCTGGCCATGCCCTTTACAGTTGAGCACCCAGGCCCTGGGAACTTGGATTCTCTACTTCATAGAAAGAAAGGCAAGAAAAGTACCTGAGAAGGAACTTTCCTGCAGTGAGCTGCGATAAATGCCTCGTAATTTGTACTGGGTTACATCTTGGAAAAGCCTCTCTTTACTGAAATCTATTAATTAGTGTATCCATTCATTAAATCCAAAAATCATTCCTCGATTGGTTACTTTGTGCCAGATGGGTACTAGGGACACAGAAATAAAAGCAAAATGCTTGTCCTAAAGGAACCTATGGTTTCATGGGGGAAGAGCAGACAAATAAACAGATGATTAGACCCCAGTGTGGAGGAAGTTTACTTAACAAAAGGCCTCTGGTTGTGGTATCACTGCAATTAAGCAGTTAACTGTTGACATTCATTCTTATTTCCTCACCCCAGTGTGGGCTGACCCATATTCAAACAAACAACATGTGCTCAGAGGATGACAAAAGCCAGGTGTTCCTGTTTACCTGTAATGGTTCCAGCACTGACCCTGTCCTTATACCATTCAACCCAGCAACCACGTGTAGGACTTAAATGCTTAAGAGCCCGCACAAAGCAGAACCTCAGCTCTGCATCTGGGGACAAGACACCCCACAAAAGGGGTGGGGATCCCAAGAGTGCAGTCACATAAATCACACCAACCTCACTTTGCAGACAACTGTACACAATGCACTTCCTCCTCCATGAAGAGCCAGGGCTTTGCAGACTGCATGCACCCAAGCCACAGGCTGCACACCAGACCAGAGACGGGCTGGCTAGGAAAGGTGAAGGTGGTTTCAAGGCTTCTGTGGCTTTGCAGAAAACATCTGTGAGTGGGAGACAGCGTCCCACGGTCTCTGTGGGCGTCCTCTCCTTGTGGCTGGGCACTCTCCAGTCTGCGGCTGTTCATCTCACCACACACTCAACTTGTCCCTCCCTAGTTCTCCCTAACCGAGCCCTCAACACAACAGACTACTGTGATCGCCCTACACACCTACTCAGAAAAGTCTGGGGCAGTGATCTTTCACGCTTGTGATCTTGGCCAGGAGGTCCTGGGGGGGCGAAAGCCTCAGACTCTTAAAAATCTTATGTGGCCTGGGCGGCGCCTGTGGCTCAGTGAGTAGGGCGCCGGCCCCATATGCTGAGGGTGACGGGTTCGGACCCAGCCCCGGCCAAACTGCAACAGAAAAATAGCTGGGCGTTGTGGAGGGCGCCTGTAGTCCCAGCTGCTCGGGAGGCTTGAGGCAAGAGAATCGCGTAAGCCCAAGAGTTAGAGGTTGCTGTGAGCCGTGTGACGCCATGGCACTCTACCTGAGGGCGGTACAGTGATACTCTGTCTCTACAAAAAAAAAAAAAAAAATCTTATGTGGCCCTTTCTGTTAACAGAGAAGAAAAGTCAATGTTTGGTCACTAGCACAGAGGTTGAGAGAAAATCAACTACATTCAGCATTCCCCTTCTCACCCCTCTCTGATCCCAGATGACGCCTGACACCCTGGAGCCCTAAGCAAGCTTCCTCAGCGCAGGGAAGCACAGACCCCAGCCAGCAATAATTCCACATATAAACAACTCTTGCTAGGCATGAAGCACACACCAGACAGTAATCAGCTTATCTAACAGAACAGGCCTCTTTTCCTAACGCAGAGGAGGATTAGCAGGCTTGAATTACAGCCGTGAAGTGTAATCAAGCCCTGATCGACACTGGCAGAGGATACCGTATATCCCTGCTGGGCCCCGGGTAGTTGGCGCAACGTGGTGTGCCTACAGGGGATGGACAGGAAATGCTTGCGATGGTAATTACGCTGGGAGATAGCGATTGTGAAATGGGGAAAAGCAAGTATAAATGGGAGGAAAATTAGATTACAGTCCATGCCCACATCCTCTACTCCATCCTGTCTTGGGAAAGTCTTGAAGTGACCGCATTTGAACAGATTTTTCTAGTCTATTAAAATGAGAATATCACCTAAATCATAACAAAGGACTGAGCCATACATGGCCACAGAAGCAATTGCGGTGTTGTTGGTAACGCAGGGCCCCCGGGCTCTGTCCACAGTGACGGTCACAGCCTGGCCACGTGCAGCTCGGTGGGGCCCACAAGGACCCAGCCAACATGGCCATCACAAAGGAATTTGTCGCCAGGACTCAGAAATTTTAAGAACTCCATCCTCACCTTGAAGATACAAAAACCAACCCAAACCAGATGGAGGTTACATCTTCTGTCTCCCAGACGGAGACTTCTCATCTTACTCGAGAGTCCAGTATTTAACGAGACTCTTGCAAAGAGTCTTTCTTAGTAAATTCCATGAAATGAGACACCATGAATTCTCTGAGGCTTCCTGAAGTATCCTGCACCTTGCTTTAACAGAAGAACGTTTTACATTAACTTTACATTTTTCTTGTGCTGTCATTCATTTGGGAAGGAACTGTCTTCACATCCTCTTTCAGAGCACCTGTCTGTGGCAAGCAATTCAGTGACTCACTAGCCTTCTCTTCTAAAGAAGTTATCTAACCCCCCTGTGAAATCCCTCTTCTATCTTACCATCCATCCTTTTCTCTTATTCTAATTTCTTAGAGATCAAAGAATCCAAAGTGGATATACTATGAGGGAACTGCCTCCACTAACATGGGGTAGGAGAAAAATAACTTCCTCACTTTCTTAAGTTCTGGATTTCCAGAGGCAGAGCCATTGTGTTAACCCTGAAAATACGCTTCCTTCTCTTCAGTCACATCTCTCAATTCCTTCTTTCCGGTCTTGGCTTTTTTTTTTTTTTGTAGTTTTTGGCCGGGGCTGGGTTTGAACCCACCACTTCCGACATATGGGGCTGGTGCCCCACTCCTTTGAGCCAAAGGCGTTGCCCCCCTAGTCTTGGCTTTTCAATGCCTTTCCAACATCCAATTCTTTCCAATACACCTGGAAAGAGCAGGTGACTTTGGATGACCTCATGGATGCCCCTAGAGATGACCCATGGGTGAGAAGGGTCATGACCCACAAGGTGTGTGGTATGGTGAAGGGTTCTGAAATGATGTGCCATCGGCCGCTTGTCCTGCAAGTACCACCTTCTTCTCTATTCTTATCCCTTAAGACATACCCCTCAAAGAGCAGCCTCCACACTTCATCACAGCACAGCATGGAAGCTCTACAGTGGTGATCTGTAATGCTATGGTTTTTGACAGGACATCTTGAAGCCAAA
The DNA here is from genome assembly GCF_027406575.1 of Nycticebus coucang. Classification (NCBI taxonomy): domain Eukaryota; kingdom Metazoa; phylum Chordata; class Mammalia; order Primates; family Lorisidae; genus Nycticebus; species Nycticebus coucang. The sequence goes on from NC_069789.1 coordinate 96,380,982, forward strand.
ACTTTTAGACTCCTAAACAACTGATAAGTGAACAAAACTAATTTTTAAAACAATTTAATAGACTGAATGCTAGTACATATGAAGATAAAACGTGTGTCAACAGTGTCTATGAGAGCACTGTCTGCTGTGTCACCCAATTGAGTCCATCAGGTCACAATGTGTCCAGAGGATTGGACAAGAGACCACATAATACTAACAAGGACCATCTGGGTGCTGACTGTATTCAAGAGGAAGAAAAGAGTTCTGTTTAATGAGTGACATGGTGCTAAAGATCCTTTGAGAGAGCTTGAAATTCACTCCAATGTACAACCAAACTAATTTCAGTATTTTGTGCAGCCAGTATAGACTGAGAGGAACTGTTCTCAGTGGGGCACAGACACAAATTGAAGAAGGAACCAAGATCTACCAAAAATTACTGATGATTTAAGCTCATCTGACCTTACCATGGTTTTGATAGCCAAGAAACAGGTTGGAGCTAGACCCAGAACTAGCTGTGGTTCTGAAAAATCAGACACTCTGAGTAGGAGACACCTCCCTGGGTCTGAGTCAGCAGGCACCTCCCGCCTCAACAGGCCTGACCGCGTATGAGCCAGGCCAGTGCTCTGGGTTGGATAAATGCTAAGTACTGCCAGGTCTGCTGAACCTCCAGCCAGCTCTGGGGGTCATTCCTGGGTCCATCCAACTAGCCTTTCAAACCTCATTCTGATAGCTCTACCTAAGAGAGCATGCAGGGCTGCAAGAGACCCCACTACTATGCCCTGTAAGGGTGCAGGCTGGGCACTGTTCTGGGGAGTGGGCCGTACCACTCAGGGGCTACACTCTCAGCTACAAGTCCAGTTACAGTTATAGTTTTCCAAACTGATAGATGGATCATGGTAACGACAGGTTATTCTCAGCACTGGAGTGAGTTAGCACTGTCCATAAACTGGGCCACCACTTTTCCTTTCCATACCTGTTTTGAGTTTTACAAATACGCTCTTAGCAAAGCCCTCTCTAATTTATTTTCCTAACCCATATCTTCTTTGGCTCCATCAAACAAGCACACTTTTAGAGTGAATCATCAGAATGGGTAAATGGTGTTGCAATATTGGCTAGAATTTAAAATGTCTGAAAGGATTTTAAACCACATGTTCTTTTGAATACAGACTTTTAAAAAAATGCATCTCTGAACCCCAAGGTCTAATGGTGAAGAATTTTGGTATAGTAAATCTGCTCTAAGTCGTAAGTTATGCACTGTGGTGGAAAGCATTGCATAATTATAAGGTGTTGCTGCTATAGGAATCATGAGTTTCCTATCTGTAGCTAAAATAGATTTTACAGCAGATCTTTGGATAAGAGCGGTCAGGTACTTGCCTGAGAAAGAATGATCAGAGAAAAGGGCCGCTTGAATTCTTGAGACGGATTTTTCTTTCCCCTATTTCTGGGGTAGGGCCCAGGCATGAATTCACCTCTATCTTCCCTTACAAAAATCTCTGGTTTCTACATTCCATTCTCCTTCCCTCATGTGTGCCCAGCCCCCCTTCCAGCCAGGAGGCCCAATCTCAATCTCAGACAGACAGGTCTGGCGGGGGCAGATGGGTAATTTTTCCTTTCAGCTTTAATGGCTGCTATTAACAATAAGTTGCCCTGCCCTACTAATGGCTCAACTTTCAGCTTTTTCTCTGATTGCCTATGAGTAACACTGTGTCACATGAGCTGTGTTTAACAGAGGTGTAATAAATGCCAAAGAAAAAATATTACCCAAAATAAAAAAAGTTTGTCCCAGTGTGGCCAGGATCTCATGACTCGCAACAATGTTCATTTCAGCTTCCAGCGCAATTTCTATTTGCATTCTTTTTTTTTTTTTAAGGGTCTCTGGGGGCTTTAAAAAAGCTGTTTAAGAGAAAAGGCAGAAAGACTGTAGTGATTATCAAGTGCCAGGAGTTCTGCGTTCCAGACAAACAAACGCAGGGCACAGACAGCAGACAGACTGACAACCAGGGGACCCTCTGGGCAGAGGGGACAGAGGCAGGTAGGCAAGAAAACTAAACACAGAACATCTGACTTGGATGAAAGACAGCCGGTCCTCTTTGGTGTGGTTCAGAACATCAACTTTGGCTACCAGGAGACAGAGACGGAGGCAGAGAAGGCTGAACACTATCCCTGCATGTACACACACACACGCACACACACACACACACACACACACACACACCCCCTTGGGACAAGAAACATATCAAGTTCTCATTTAGTTGCAAGCAAACTACATTCTCCTTTTGATAATATGCAAAAAAAAAAAAAATCTTTCTATGTTTTCCAAATAGTAGCTGGTTGGAGTTGTTCCAAGCTCAGAGAAAAAAACCAATAAACACTAAAATCCCCTGGCAGTCCCTTAGTTGAAGATGTGGGCAGGAAGTATTCTAAATCCTCAAGGTTTTCAGAAAGAAGGATGAAAACAGCCAAGGAAAGGGTGAGGTTCTCCCAGGAGGCTTGAGAGTGAAGTGTGCTCCTGCGATCAAAGCCAGGATCTCGGGCCAACAGAATCAAGAGGAGCCTACTTTTTTAAATTCACCTTGCTGAAAGGACGGGCCAGACACAGCCAGGCAGCCGTCTTTTGAATGAATGCCCGCATGCTGCTTGCACTGGCCTTTGCCTCCCTTTCTGAGATCATGGCCTTCCTTATTTCCTTCTTTGCACACATCTCAAGCCGATATATTAAGAATTAACACCAAAATTCCTACTGCACGCCTGACAAAGGCGACGAAGGGCACCAAAAGACATTGTCATGCTGGGATTTGGCTTCAGAATTGCATTTTGTTCAATAAAATTCTTGGAGTTTCTAGTATAAACAGTTAGAGACAGTGATACCCTTTGAAAGTTACAGCACCGAGTGGAGATGAACAAGACAGATCTAAGTGTATAATGACATCCCATAGGAGAAGATCTTTAGGGGCAAATGGGAACATCATTCTACAGGAAATCCTGGTGATGAAACTCGGCAGGAAGAGGAAGAAAGTGGCTCTAGCCTGCAAGGTCCGGGTGGGAAAGACACCATGTCCACCAGAGCGTGAGGCACAAGACTAAGAGCATACAGGTGACTCAGAATGATCGTGGAGATTTCCCCATAAAAGAGGTAGCACCGTGGGGTGGCACCTGTGGCTCACAGGAGTAGGGCGCCGGGCCCCCATATACCAGAGGTGGTGGGTTCGAACCTGGCCCTGGCCAAACAAACCACAAAAAAAAGAAAGAAAGAGTAGCACCATGGAAAAAGCATTGGTTTTCCGGTGAGATCGATGTTGTGGGTCTGCCATTCCTGGTCTTTGTGATCTTGGGCAAGTCACCTTTCTTTATTTATACAAAGCAAAGATGGGACTCAGAGAGCTCCATGGGTCATTTTTTTCTTTTTTCTTTTGAGACAGAGTTTCACTTTGTTGCCTCCTTGGTAAAGTACTGTGGGATCACAGCTCACAGCAACCTCAGACTCTTGGGCTCAAGCGATTCTCTTGTCTCAGCCTCCAAAGTAGCTGGGCCTACAGGCGCCCACCACAATACCCTGCTATTTTTTTAGAGGCCTGCTCTGGCTCAGGCTCGTCTTGAACTTGTGAGCTCAGACAATCCACCCACTTTGGCTTCCCAGAGTGTTTGGTTTACAGGCGTGAGCCACCATGCCCAGCCCTTCCATGGGTCATTTTTTAAATTTAAAAGTCTCGATAAGTAAAGCATGGACCTAGAAAAGCATCATTCTCTAAAAAGGCAGAGCTAGTCAAGACAGCCTTTGAAAGCAATTTGGAATCCTTTCCAGCTATCATACTTTATACCCAACCTAGAGCTTTCATATTATGTCGTCTAGATTGCTAATTTGACGTACACATCGACCTTCAGAAGTAGATCTTGGATACGCATTTTTAGGACATTGACTCAGAGAAGCCGAAACTAGCCCGAAGTTACAAAGACACTCAAATCCAGTTCTGCAATGTCTACACCCTTTGTACCAATTGGAATATCAGAATAGTGGGCTGTCTGGGTAAATGGAGGCTCAAGCCAATTATCATCTTAGAGCTGGAAGGCAGAGTCAAGAGACAGGGAAGCAGAAAGGTAGAGGGAGCAGAGAGAAAGTGCGCTAACTCCTGTGGATGTTGACTTTTTTATAGACCAAATGGGGTGAGGCATGATGGCAGCAACTGGACCCAAGTTCCTTTTAGAAATATAACATTTCATCACTTACATAACAGTTATTCATAAACTATTTCATTTGGTGCCACAGTAATAAAAATTGGCTCAAGGTCCATGTTTGACATGTTCCCTAGATTTCTAGCTCAAATTCAAGCTTCCTGGCTATGCTGATGTCATTTGTATCTGAACAGCACACACAAAACCTCCTCCGGCCCTCGTGACAGCCTTGAAGGAGAGACTGCTTCCACCGGGCTCATTTAGTGACAGAGTGGGACTCTATCAGGTGAGAGGCAACGGAGAGAGCATAGCCCAGATGCTTCAAGTGGGAGCAAAGTGCTTTCTCGACTTTATAGTTTCTTCAGTTTCTTCTTAATTCTTCTACTTCATACTTTCTCCCACAGGACGAGAGTCAAAGATGAAGCCAGTTCTGACATCAAAGGGAATGTGTCTTTTGCTCAGCTCTGTAGGAGCCAGGAAATGAAATGAACCCAGAGTACAGACCCAGAATCTGGGGCCAGAGTCTCATTCCATCCTTGTGTGATGGTTCAGGATCCCCTCAAAAACCTTAAGCCAGAAAATTCAATTTGTTTGTAAGGGAGTCAAATCACATGTGCACATTCGGGCCAAGAAACTGATGTTGACATCAACTTGAATGGATTTCTTAATGAAAGTTTTATCTTACACAAATAGGCTGACAATACTCAAGGGCCAAAGTGGGCAGGTGAAGCAGCCTGGAGTGGGCAGAGAGAGTGGCAAGAAACTGAAGTCTCTTCAGTGAAAGAGGCGACATGCTTCTCTTATTCTCTCTGCTACCTTCGGTACAAGGCAACTGTTCTTTCTGGAACCATTCTATCGGGGACCACTGGGTTTTGGACAACAGAAAGGGCATCGTAAGCCATAAATCAAAGCCGCATTTCTAAAACATTTGAAGGAGCAAAACAAAGTTATAAAGCAAGACTCAGCCTCCACGAAACCCCAGGGAATGTGAGCAGCAGGGCCTCCCCTCTTTTTTTTTTTTTTTTTTTTATTAAATCATAGCTGTGTACATTAATGCAATCATGGGCCACCATACACTGGTTTTATAGACCGTTTGACACATTTTCATCACACTGGTTAACATAGCCTTCCTGGCATTTTCTTAGTTATTGTGTTAAGGCATTTACATTCTACATTTGCTAAGTTTCACATATACCCTTGTAACATGCACCGCAGGTGTAATCCCACCAATCACCCTCCCTCCCCTCCCTTTCCCCCTTCTCCCTATTCTTAGGTTATAACTGGGTTATAGCTTTCATGTGAAAGCCATAAATTAGTTTCATAGTAGGGCTGAGTACATTGGATACTTTTTCTTCCATTCTTGAGATACTTTTGATGACAGGGTTTCTACAGGGCTGAGTGGCTGGAGGACATTGCAAGCCCTGTGCCCTCTCTGCCTTTGGCTTCCTGTGCTGGAATTCACAACAGGCTGGGTAGTCTGATGTGTGGGAAGAAGACAGGCTGCGGACTTAGAATTCAAATTCTAAGTCCAAAGCCAGTACTTATCAGCTGGGAGACCTTGGATGACATTTCAAAACTTGTTTCTCCAACTGTAAAATGAAGTCAGCTGTGTTCACTGTCTGTAGTTTTGCTGAGTCTCCACTACACGGCTCGTGTGAAACAAATGTTAAGTTTTTTAATTCGCTTTTCATGTCCCTTTGCACAGTGTGATTCAAGAGAGTACTACATTTTGGCTCTCTCTCAATGAAAAAAGTTGTATTTGTTAAAGTAGACACATCTACTGATAAGAAAAAAAAGTATATGTGGAAAGATAAAACATAAAAAATGCCCTTCCTTTTCAGAGAAAGTAGAGTTAAATCACATTCTGGTTCAACAACACGAGTCCTTCATTTGAAATCTTGTTCTATTTAAATACCCTGTGGTTTTTAGTTGCAATTTCATGTTTTGCTTAATTGTCCAGAGTGGCAGATGTGATTTTTGTGTAAGTTTCTATCCCATCTGTTTTTCTGTGCCAGAAATATATGTGGAAGGTACTGGGACTTCTTCATAAAAATGGGCTTTATCTATACTTACAAAAATAATAAACCTGCAAACTGGAAGGTGAACCAGCTCTGAGTTGGCAGTAAAGAGAGAAAGTCCATTTTTTTTTTTTTCACATTTGTACTGCTTCCCTCTTCTACATTCTTCCCTTTGCTCCAAATCAGAATTCTTTGGGAATGACTTATGAGGAGATAGCTTTTCTTATGCAACTGAGAGTGAACATGTTCCTGGTACTTAGAAGCATCTAACACAGACAGATGCAGGAGTCACACCCAGCCTGCCCCCTGCCCCTTCCCACGTCTTATCTGCTCTCTATTCAGAGAGGCCTTGATGAAACTTGTGAGGTGAAAGGGATACCTTATATTTTAAACCAAACATTGGGCTGGCTTTGTGGGTGTGAAACCCGTGCAGTACCCCAAGGTCCCTCTCTCAGAAGGAGCCTACATTTGGGTTAATGCTCTGATGTCATCACCTTGAACAAGAGGTCCACGTGTTCATTCTTCCCTGGAACCTGCGTCTTATATAGTCAGTCCTTCCTCAGAATGTGGTTGTTGCCATTAAAAATGCTTGCATACATAATGATCAGACATAACTGAAATAAAACAATTAGGTCACACCCAAGACACATTCAGTTCAGCAACAGGTCTGTACATTTGGGCCTTAAAATATAGCTTTATAACACTTTCAGAAAATGTGTTATAGGTTCTAAAAAAAAAATGAAAGGATAAAAGAAAAGAAAATGAAAAAGAAAATTTCTTGAATACATCCTATTTTCAAATTGAAACCTGTTGATAGGAAATATCAAAATCTAACAAAAACTCTTTTTATCCAAACTTGGACTCAGACGGTGAAGGATACGGCCAGTCCCTGCCTCTCACCAGCTGTGTGGCATGAACCAGAGGCTAGCTGGGTGATTTTCAACCTGCGTGCCATGAGAGGATCTTAGGTGTGCTGTGAAAAATTTTGAAGATCATTAATTAAATTATTTAGAAAGACGTTCAAAGCACAGTTCAGTATATTCTTTTTTTCACTCGTTTTTTCTTGACCAACATAATTTAAGTGTGCCGTGGAAGTTTCATTTTAGGTTCAAGTGTGCAGTGAGATAAAAAAGGGTTGAAAAAGCTGGTCTACCTCCTTCTCTCTCATTCTTTCCTTCATTTCTCCAAGAGCCTCTCCCGGAGCACAGTATGTGCCAGCAACAGCCCATGATTGGTGTTCTTCCTACGTAAAACAATGACAATAACTGTAGTACCTGCACCTCCATAGTGGAGGAAGTGAGAGGAAATTGAGAGAAAGAAATATATAATGTGCACTGCAAACTGTAAAGTGGCAGGCAGATCCTGCCCTTCTAAACGTGCAGGTGAGACGTCATGTCCCCACTCCCTGCTCAGCTCGGGGGTTCCTTCCCTTCCTCCCTCCATCCTGTCACATTGACGCTGTCCTTCTAGGTTTCATTCAATCCAACATGGACTCATCTCCCACTACTCTGCTTCTAGACATCTTGTTGGAATGATGTCATATAGCTCCTTGGTTTCTGTTGACACCTGACAAGTCACAAATTTATTAGACACCGTCATTGTGGCCATCGGCTGTTTCAAGTACTGCTTTCTCAATGCCAACGAAGAGTTGCCCATGCAAGGGCAGCGACCATATTTTACCCTTCTTTTCTCCCCCTGCAGCATTTGGAACTTTGCTAGGGGCATGGAACATGTTCATAAATACTTTTTAATTTATTCAAACAAGGTTAGCAGAGTCAGTGAGCACAGGGGATGAAGCCACCAGCCACGATTTCACATAACAGTATTTTAAGGGGCATTTCACCCCCTGACAGCATGAGAGGATCTGACTCACAGTGACACACAAGTTTCCATGGCACCCTGGAAACTGGATGGTTTTATACTCAGACAGATCTGAGTTAAATCCTGACTCCTCTGCCTCTTATTAGCTGTCTCACTGGGCTAGCGAGCTCACTCCTCAAAGCTCCAGTTTGTACCCTCATCTGTGAACAGGGGAGCATCACCTTCATCTCACAGGATTGCTATGGTGCTTAAATGAGATAAGATGCACAAAGTCATCAGAACAGAGCTGGACATGAAGGAGGCCCCAGTGGGTGCCACTGCCTTCTCCTCTACTCTAGCCAGAAATTCGTTTTGAACATCTATTTGCTTCTTCCTCTCCTAACTCTGACATCAGAGTACAGTCATTATTGGGAGCCAATCATATTCATTGATGAAGCTGAGTTTACCCCATCCTGATGCCAGTTTCCAAAATAAATCAGAATAGCAATTACCCTGCTCTCTTCAAGCAGAGAGCGACATATAATGTCCCATCCGCTGTGCATGTCCCTGGGCACAATCTCACACACACACGTACATATAATAGACTTGAGGCATTTTTTAAAAAAGATAACATTGACTCTTGCTGGGCAGACACAAACTAATTAAGGAATTAAGAGTGGGTCTATATGTATGTCTTGACACCACTTGTCACTTCTTGTCAAGACATCACAACATTCCATGTTCTTGAAACTGGGGGTTAAATAAATACCTGTGCAATGTTGATGAGCATTACATGGTCACTGGATGAAAGCGACAAGCTGGGAAGGCCATGGTGGGGAAAGAGCGTTTTAATCTGTAACTATTGGAAACCTATGCTCCAATGCCAGAAAAGTCCCTCCCAGAGGTAGAAGACCAACTCACAGGGATATTGTAATAATGACGATCTGGCTTATAAAAAGGAAACAAAAGCCTTATGTTAGAAGCGTAGTGTCTTCGGAATTTGTCACAAATGTTTCTATAATAAACAGCAACACTGGTTTCAATAAAGACAAAAATATATACTGATCTACTATTTCAATAAATATTTCCTATCTAGTGACATTTCTCTTTACATTTCGAATTATATTACACATAGATTTGTGGACCAAAGTTGCCACCAATAATAGGGTTTTTTCCACATAGGTGGACAATAGCTATTTAGACAAATTCCAACAAAATTATAAAGGTGACATAAGCAAAAGAAAAAAATGTAACTGAAAAACGTAACAAAATAAGAAAACAAAATTATGAGATGGAACATCTGTAGTCTAAATAAAATACGTGGTGATGCAGGCAGCCACACAAAGTTTCTTCCGACATTCGGAAGAGGCCAGCAGAGCTCACTTGAGAGTGATGTGGGCATCCCCACATTACTGCAACAAAAATATGAGAGCAAGCTGCACTGCAAATATTCTATAAGGATTTGTAACCTAAAGACAATCGTATTAAGAGAGAAAGTAATGTATAATGTGAATTATTATACACAGGGACACACATACACACAGAATGCTTCCTGTCATGAACATACAAGTGCTCCATTTTCATGTCATTCTTTAAAACATACAAATAAATAAAAGATAGCTTCGAGCCATCAGTAGCTCTGAGATAGGATGTGTGTGTGCACTGTGACTCCCAAAGCTCTCGGGGCAATTGATACAGAAGACCAAGCACTGAGAGGAAACACATCCCACCTGCTCAGCCTATTGACAAGGACTTACGTAACACATGGGTACAAAGAGTAAAGCTCATGCCCAAGTACCGGAGACTTGGTATTTTTTTTTCTACAGAAATAAATTTGATAGTAAGAAGCTTTAGTCACACAGACCATTTAGGTATCCTTGCCATTGGCAACCAAAGAGGTGACCCTACAAATCTCTACAATCCTGTAATAAGCCATTCTATTATGATTTAAGTGAGAAGTCACACCAAGGATCCATGTGAATTTAGCAGGCACATACTAAAAAAATTCTGCTGAGAGCACAAAAGTTAATCTTTAAGATTTTACACTAGAGCTTTCAGGTCACTCCTGTCTCCATGGATCGGCCACTGTGGCATAATTAGAACCAGGCCTAGTCAGTGTTGCTATTGGTCTAGGAAGCACACCACCTCCTCCTTCCTGATACCCCACAACATGAATATGTATGATTATACCCAATGCAGCAAACATTCATTAACGCAATCAAAATTTGCCTTTGCCTTTAGCCAGGTTCTCGGGGGTAATGTGACACCTATGTTCCAGATCAGATCTAGCTGATAAAAATGGGTATTCAGTTTGTCTTACCTGGTCAAAGGAAATTTGGAAGCTATGGCTAAGCTCAAGTGCACTACCATTTCAGAAAATTCCTCTGTTTCTAAGAGGTGGGAAATTTCCACCCAGCTATATTTCCAATGTCCTCTTCTAACAAAATGTGGTCAGATCAGTAAATCCTAGTCAATAGGATGCAAATGTAATATAAGTATGGATAGTCCACCAGAAAGTCTTCTTAAAAGGAAGTAAGTCCATCCTTTTTCCCTGCTTCTTCCTCCATTCTAATGCCTAGAATGCATCCGAGATGGCTGGAGCTCTAGCAACCATCTTGGACTAGAAAGATAATAAAGTATCCCACTTTAGGAATGGTAAAGTGAAGATCAGAAGGAAACCTAATTTTCTGTGGGCTGTGGAGTCTCTCTACTGCCCCACCTGTCTCTTGTTTCCTACTTCTTAAAAGAAGGTGGGTGTAGTTTCTTTTACTCAAAGTTGAACCTAATTCTAACTCATTCACACTGCATTTGAATTGTGATTTTGACTGCTTAACTTCTTTAAGTTTATTTTCCCATCTGTAAACTAAGAAAAATCAAACCTCTCCCTTCAAAATTATCGTGAAGGTAAAACTCGAGATAATGCACATGAAAAGTACTTTGTACACTGAACATAATTACTTTAGTATTAGTGCTACTATTACTTTTTAGTTGATTTCAAATTTTCCAAGAAAAGTAAGTCAACGATTGACAAATTAAAACCAGTGGAAAATAGAAACTCCAATCTCACTACTCAGGAAAGTTCTTCTATTAGCAGGAAATGAGTCCAAGATGATCAGTTGTAAGAAAGTGACCACAGGTTATTAAACATTTCTAATGGTTGTGTTCCTAGAAAATTTGCTACAAAGTTGTTACTTTAATTACTTGAAAAATATGGAACAACAGTATTTCTAACTGTATTTATGTTCTGAATCTTTACTCCTTGAATATCAGAAGCTGAGCCAGGAATCAAGGTAGCCCTGGGCACATGGAGAAATCTATCTACTTCACATTACAGAACCAGATCTCTAATTATAAGATTGGCTCCAAAAGGTGGGTTATCATAAGCCAGTATGAATTTTTTTAAGTATGTCACATTTCTGAAAAAGTTGGCTCTCTGTTTTGGGTTAATTTTCAGTTATCTCTAGAGTAGGTTAGATCCCATTTAACTGAGTAAGAAAAAGAAATAAGAAGCTGAACTGCGAGTTGTTGCAACTCGTATCAGAAAAGAACATGCTCCCAGTCAACAAGGGTAGTATCACTACACTACACTAACATTCTAACCATTTCTCTATAGGCTACTTTATCCTTCATCTTAATAACTGAAACAGATAGAACTGCAGGTGTTTAAGAGATACCATAATTTATACCCCCATTTAACTTTGCAAGGGCAGATCATAAAAATAAGGGGGGAAAGAATTTCAGGCCCACAGGTGTCACACTGCTAAGCTGGTTTCCAATAATAGGGGAGAAACAAAGTGAATTAAAAAAGAATTGATCTTCATGGAGCATCCGTACAATCTAATGAAGTATCAATCAATTTTATAAAAACATAGCCAGTGTTCTTCTCCCTTCTTGGGAGAAGATTGTACTAGTAGATATTTCCATTATTCCTGCCACCAGGAGTATCTGTAATAATACACTTGCCCGACATTTGGTGCTCATGAATTTGGGGTTGATCAATGATCTCACAATGATCCCAGAAAAATATAGCCTGAAGTAAACAGCATGCTTTGCTATCTGCCAAAATATTCATGAAAATAATGCCCAAGGGGAAAAAAATAAATTCAGAGTTTGCTTTTTAGAAAGTCCAAAAACACATCAAACCCCAAAGCCTTTTGGCATGTGTGTGCACACACACCCCCTCCACACACGCACACATTTGAAGTACTACTGGTAACTAATAAATATGTGCATATAAGATTATATTCATAAATTTACATAATTTACTATACATGTGTGTTCTATTTTTATATTATTGATTTGGTGAGCTGAGTGTACGTGTCTTACGGTGAGAAGAAATCCTTTCTCCTGACTTCCCTGACCACCAATGTATCCCTAAGCAATATAATGTGAGGAGACAGGACTTCTAAGGGCACAGTGGAGGGAAGTGGTTTTACTCAAGATTCCTGAATAAATAATTACATAGTCACTGCTAAGGAACTAATGAGAAATAGAAACTAAAAAGAAAATATGAATGGAGGGCCAGGGGACAGAGGTGGCTTGTACTTTTAGAATACAGCCTTCTTCTAAGTGAGAGGAAACAAAATGTTAAAAAATACACACATCTGGCTTCAAATATGAATGCAACCCAAGTATTCTGAGGAGAGATTTAATTGGGAAATGTCTGGGGTGAAATAGAGGCAGTTTGAGAAATTCTTACCCATCAAGCTTTATTGTGTTATTCCAACTAAGCAGAGACAAAAAGACAAATCTCAGCTCCCTACTTTCATTTATAATTGAACCAGGTCCAGAAGGATGAAGCAAGGACCATCTGTAGCGCATGCTGCATTAGCAGCCGGGAGAATGAAATATTCAAATTACTCTAGGCTACCTCACACAATGACAGGGGTCCAAAACGGACTTGCAACAGGGAGGGGAGAGGAAGAAAAGAAGTTTTTTGTTTTGTTTTTTATTGTTGTTTTGGGGGCATCAGTTAACCAAACACAATGTTATTCTTAAAGAAGAGAACATAGGAACATGTTTTAAAAAAAATCAAATTTACTTATCATTTTTCAGGGAAGCTGAATAAGGAAAAACAGAGGAAGGAAAGAAGGAAGGAGGGAGGGAGGAAAAAGATGGGGGCAAGGCAAGGGAGGAAAAGGGGAGTGGAGGTAGGAAAGGAGGGGAACAGCACCCCAAACTTCCTCAGTTTGGAACCCTCCTACTTTAGAGATAGGCTCCTGATGTTCCCATAGTTTGCTCCATGTAAATAGGGGTGCTATTTTGGGGAGGGTGGAGTTCGAGCTGCTCATTCTGATACCGTTAATCAGGGCTGCTGAATGTGTGACATGGTAAGTGGCTCTAGCCCCTAGCAGTAGTCAAGACGGAGTGACAGGCTCCATTTAAGATGTCACTGCACATAATAAAGTGTAAAACTATACTTAAAATAAACGAGATAGAAACAATAAACTTGACTCGGTATTTGAACTTTTACAGACACACGGAGACTGGAGGAGCCTGTGTGGCTGTGTGCTCTGGGCCCTCAAAGAGGCCTCTGTTTCTGCAGTGCTCTCAGGGCTGGGGCTTTGGGGGGGGTTAGTCAGGCTCTAAGTGGAGGTCAAGTGGTCATATCTTACCGCGTGACCGGGGCTTCTGATCTGTTCATGGCCCGAAGCTCTACGAGGTCAGAAACATGAGCCATACCCAGTGTGTGGAGTTATTGGTCTTCCCGGAGAGTGCCGTGAAGAGTAGTTTGGGACCCTCCTATCTCCCGGCGTCAGCAGTTTGCCATGTCCCCTGATCATCCACCTGCACCAGGGCTGCCTTGCTACAGCCTGACTTCATCTCTCCAGAAAGTTTAACATAATATTGTCAAGGCTGCTTGGCCCCAAACTGGAATGATACTTTTTTTTTTTCCACTAGGCCCAGCAATTACTGTTACATGTGGGGATGGATTCAATGTCAAAGCAAATGTTTTCCTTATGTTTCTTTCTTAAAAAAAAAGAAAAAAGTCATAAATGGAAGCCAGCAGACAAAGCTCCTGAACCAGCCACACAGGATTCTATCACCTGAGAAGAGATGAATCTGAACTTCCTTGTGCGTCTGATGCAGGGGCCACGGCTCGGGAGGCACCCACTCCCCAGACATCTACGTTCACGCCATACTTAAGGGCTGAGCTTGGAAAGAACCATTCTTTCCCATTCTTTCCCCCTGCTATCACAGCACGTTGCTGGAATTTGGGTTCAGCCAAATAATGCTATAATTTGTTACCTGTACAGTGGTTTCTAGGCCCACTTCCCACCCTCACCTGCAATAAGATTATAAGGTACTTGAGAACAGACACAGTGCTTACAAATTTTTGTATTGTAGAATAAAATACATTAAATAAAAACCACAAATTATACTTTTCAGCTGAACAAATTTTCATAAAATGCATGCAACCCAGAGTCCAGAATCAGGATCAAGAGAATATTATTGGCAGCACCCAGACGTCCCAACCAGCCCCTTCGCCATCTTCAAAGGTTACCTGTCTCCTGACTCCTCGTAAGCTGAGGTTTGTTTTGCCTTCCTTTGAACTTAATTTCCCCTTCTATTTCCTCATCACTCCCATTGGAGCCTGACACTTCCATATGGTCAGTAATTCAGAAAGTATCTAGTGATTACTTTCTATGTGCCAGGCATCGCTCAAGGTGAGCATAACAGGCACTCAAGCACATGCTGATGGAATTGACTCCGAAAGGAAAACAAAACACAGTTTGGTTTCCAGATTCTTGGCTGCTGGTATTAAAATAGAATAAGAAAAAGAAGGTCCCCTGGTACACTTTGCAAGGGCTAAGTATAATTTTATATGGTACTCTGCATTCTTGTCTTGCACTTGGCTGGCTTTTGGAAGGACAGGATGGGCTGCAGGCAGCATGAACTGAGATAAAGCAGACTCAGAAGGCAGCTGGGGCAGGCAGCCTTCCACCTGGCCAAGGCCCTGGAAGTCACCTTCCACCTGTCCTCTGGTAGGGACCGCAGGCAGGAACCCTTGCACCATCTCTCTATGTCCTCCACTCTGTGGAATCAAGATCAACCCCTGGCATAAAGGCACATCTCAAATCTCCCTTTTCAGAGTCTGCCTACAGCTCACAGTGTCCCTTCCCACCAAGCCAGGCCGCAGTCACGCAGAGTGGGAGTTCCATTAGCCATAGCCATGACACCTGGTAGTGATAGATTTAAGCAATAATGAACAAGAAAACCTTGGTTGTCTGAAACCTCTGAAGTGGTAAAAATAACCAACAGTGTTCTGCGAGCACAAAGCTCCCCTCGCAGATCTGTGATTCTGAAGAGATGGAAATAATGTAGGTTTTTAGGAGGACAATTTGCAGGATCAAAGAGAAAAAGTCTGTGTGATACATAAAGTGGTATGTGGACATGAGGACGCTGTGGGGGAGGACACAAGTGGACAATCGGAAGGTTCTGCGTAGATTCACTGCAAACTAAAAATCAGTTCCCGGTGGCATCTGTGGCTCAAAGGAGTAGGGCGCCAGCCCCATAAGCTGGAGGTGGCGGGTTCAAACCCAGCCCCGGCCAGAAAAAAAAAAAAAAAAAAAAAAAGAATCAGTTCCATCACATCGTCCAGCCTGTCCAAAATGTCTAATCACCTGAAAAGCCAGGAAATACAATTTTAAATCGCAAAACTAAAAGTGATTTAGTGAAAAACACCAACGCACAGGAAGGAGTACTTACAGAGTCTTATCAGATCCACGTCAATCCCAAGGTTCACTTTGACCAGCCCACCAAAGAGTACGACCACAGCCTTGGGCTGGGACGTTTTCCTGGGTCAACCCAATCTAGTGTGATTGCCCTATGCAAACACACTGAGCAACAACAAGCATGATTTAGATGTTAAAAAAAAAAAAAATAGCTGAACAGAGCTTGGAAAAATATCTTTTAGAAATCTTCTTTGTTCCTTGTCAATACCCAATTGAAGGCAGATGGGATGTGCTGACTTCACTGGCTAATATGTTATAAGAATAATATTACTTGTACAATTAAAAGAAATTACAACATTTCACAACGTTTTCCCTTCTGTACTCTTTGAACTTGAACTTTCAACGTCATGGCCAGCCTATTCAAAAATGACACTGTCCCCCATTACGTTATGTCCTTGAATCCCAACATATTTTTCTGTACATCTCCCCTACAAAAATCTGTTTCCCATGGAAGACAGTGATGTCCTCTGTTTTGTTCATTATTATATCTTTGGTTCCCCTTGCAAAGGAGGAGCCCTATAAATATTTGTGGCTGTTGTATCTTTCTCTTGACCAAAAAAAAAAGATTGGTTAGTTTCAGAAATCAGTTCTACTTTGTTGATTCCAAACTGCCTCCCCTACACTCCCAACCATCAGAGTGGAGACTGTTGAGTCCTTTAGTAAGTTGCTACACAAATACAAGTTTTTTCTTCTTATCTAGACCTTATCTTTGGCAAATATTTGAATTAATTACACGATATAGTTGAACTACAAGATTTTTTGATACATTGGTATCTTTGTAACATTATCACATTAGGAATTCTCTGTTCATATGTTACGAGAACCTAAATATATATTGTTTTATATACACATATATATACACACACAGAGACAACCAGAGTTTATATTAAATACATTACCTTCCTCTGTTTGTTTTATAAGCACTGAACTTGGTGAAGTAAGAAACATACCAAGAATTCTCAAATCAATTTCCCCTAGTGAGTAGATCTTTTGGTTCTAGTATTTTCACTACCACAGACTTCTATTCTGAATTACCAAAATTTATGCGATGCTTTTCTTTCTATGCCTATGTATGGAAGGTTAGGATACCTCAAGACCTTGTGGCCAAGTGCATTTTTAAAAATCACAGCAAAGAAAAAGTCATTATAAATATGATTGTGAGCATATGCATACAGCATTTCTATGTATAAATTATCTCTCTAGAAGAGAACACTTTTTCAATTTTTAATGTTAAAGGATGCTTTTTAAAAATTGAGGTTTCCAACTGAGGCCACTATTTTCCATAAGACTTTGAAAAAGAAAAAATCAGAAAGCCCTTTTGTGACAAGGACTTGGGTCAGGTAGGGCTCTGTGAGGGAGGGGTGGGGGGCAGCCTTTGTGCTCGGCCATCCCTGTGCAGTGCTATTCACGTAATATGACAATGATGGCTTACATCAAAAGCTACAGTGCAAATAATCCCCTTCTCCATGCCATCCCAAAGCAAAAGCCGGCCCCTAAAATAAAGGGCAACGTGCCAGCACAGATATTCCTTGTATGCCAGTTAGCTCTGTACAGAGGGGAAAGCAAGGAAGGGTTTTTTTTTTTTTTTTTTTTTCTTGAATTGGGTTTTACAATGAATTTTGACTTGCACCAGGAGGCTACCTTGGGCCCCTAGAGCCTTCTTAAAAAGCTGGCAGCCTGCCAGGGCAGCTCCAACTTTGCAGCCCACAGAAAGCCATGTTGGCAGCTTGTCAGGAGCCAGGGAGTTACATGGCGCCCTGGGGGTAATAATATTTTCCAGAACACTCAAGCTAATAGTCCCATGATGGGCGATTGAAAGGACTATAGGTATGCTCTTCCCTGTCCCCAGCCTTGGAACTCTCATCCATCTCTGCAAAGTGCTGGATCAAACTCTGCTGACCTTCATGGCAGAGTTGGGGACACTGCCCTTTGTTTCACTTCACCTCACTGTTGAGTGTTACGTTCAAGCCAAGTCAGGCTCCTCCTTATTATCATACTTTGAATTCATTTCTTTAAGAAAAAAAATATGTTGTACATATACCTAGAGGCATTCTGGCACTGAGTACATTTTTATATCTTCTTTTAAAACACCAACAGAATTGAGCGTACATAATAAGGACATTTTAAAAATACCCACAAGTTAGTAGGATGTCTAGTTTACACACTGAATTTTTCCTGGATCAATGAATCAGAATCTTCTGTTTTTCCCAAAGTAGTGGGAGAAGTTGACTCACTTTTGTCCTTCTACCGAAAGTCCAAGGAGAGAGAGGTGTTCAGATTCTCAAAATTCACCCTGAGTGTCTCGGATTTTAATTTCCTTACTTCTCTCACCAAAATGGCTTTTAATTCTTAGCATCACGCGCAATATTATACAGAAATCTGTAGGGCTGTTTATATGTTATCCATTAATAGGGTAAAGACAGAATAATTGAGTTCACTCTTTTTAAGCTTGTAGGTAAAAAAGACCCACAGTGTCCTTGAGACTTCTAGATGAGCCAAACCATTTCAGAGGAGCCGGAATTCCACATAGCACATACTCATCACAAAAAATAATGAAGCATAACATACCTATACACTGATTGTTTTATCCTAATTCCCCCCCCTCCCTTTCTCTCTCTCTCTCCCACACACCCTCCTCTATTTGTTTGAGAACAATGCATTGAATTTAGTTAACGTGCTATAAAGTAGGGTAGCCATTTCCCTCTATACAACGACTTGTTTCAGGCCTTGCAATGCAACGGCATTGAAACCCACATACAGGTTGATGCCAGTTTTACGTGTTGAAACAAACCAGTCACTCTTTCTCCCGCTAAGCAGTTAAATTAGAGAGTATTCAATTAATAACAGCTGAATATTCTGTCACATTTAGGAAGATGTATGGTAAGACAAGCGAGTTGTGATGTATCTGACAGAAATGATAAAGGTTCTCCCGACACAGTCTGGCAGATACTTGGCTCCTACCTCGGCTCTTTCTCATGTTCTAAAACGTCAGCAGCACAGACCCTGCACTGGCTTCAAGAAAAGAAACACTCCAAAGTGAACAGGGAAGCCTTTGCCAAGTTCTCAAAAGGAGCCCAGCCTCTGCTCTTTCCCATGAGCACACGGAAAGTGTGGACCCGTGCTCCTGTCCACATGCCAGCCAGGCACGTTGGCAGCGGGCACACGCTGTCACCTAGAGATCAGGACAGGCGCTAAGTCCCCCACCTGCCTGAGCCCCCTTATTGAGATTTGTACACATTTTCCCAAGCCCAGTCTCCTGATGGCTAAGGGAACACGTTTTTCTTATCTGACACATACTGAATAACAACAAATCACTGACCCCTCTCCACCACACTGCACAGAAATCTCTCCTCTCAGGCGCCTTTCAGGGCTACTCCCGCCACCTTCAGAGGGTGAGGCACTGCTCAAACTGCATTATGCCTGCCTCCAACACTGAGAGCCTTTATCTACATTCCTTTAGCAAACTGCTCAGGCCCAAATTGAAAAGGAAATAAAAGAGACCACAGAAAAATTGTTAACATACAGGGAGTAACGGTGCAATCCATGACACAATTCGATTACGCTTTTCTCCCAAGCCCAAAAAGCCACCCTTGCCCAGGGGAGGAGGAGCCACTTTCATTTCCAAGAACCAACGAGGTCAAAACCATGCTAGGACTGTGTCACTCACAAGTGGGTCTGGCAGTGCAGCAAGAGGACAAGCATGGTCTTGCAAAATGCATTTTTAAATGCTATGGGGCTCCTTTTCTAAATCCCAAATGGCATTTTACAAACTTGGGGACCCAGGTACCAATAACAATGTGAAATGAGAAGGTGTAACGGAGTCCTGCCACAGACGATGGCAGTCCTGACACAGATGATGGGAAACAGCCACCACCAAAAATGAAATAACCCAGAGAGATGAATAAAGCGTGAGTCTAGAAGCTTTTCAAAAATAGAGTCACTAATTTAACTTGAGGTAATTACTTTCAAAATTGAGTTACACCACCTAAAAAATCTTAGAATTACACATAGTGCACTTTAAAAAATTATTGAATAGTTCAAAGAAAGAAAAAAGGAAATTTAATAGTATGTGTTTATTTTTACCTTTCATTAAGTATTTTTAAGAGCTAGAAAAAAGAGTGGTGCCTGTGGCTCAGTCAGTAAGCCGCCGGCCCCATATACCGAGGGTGGCGGGTTCAAGCCTTACCCAGACCGAATTGCAACAACAAAAAACTGCCGGGTAGTGTGGCGGGCGCCTGTAGTCCCAGCTACTCGGGAGGCTTGAGGCAAGAGAATCACTTAAGCCCAGGAGTTGGAGGTTGCTGTGAGCTGTGTGATGCCACGGCACTCTACCAAGGGCCATACGGAGGTCAAGGCCATTTTTACTGTTCTCCCACCAGACCCATCAGTGGAAAAGTTGCAAAATACAGATTTACTCAAGTTTGAAGACATCAACATCACCTCCACAACCTTTTCAATTTATATGCTTTTGAAACTTTCATGCCAAAACACACATGCATTGTTTACTGCCCCCCACACACACCAAAGGTAGTTTATAACATTGAAACTGGTTTTAGGGATTCCATACACGTTTTTCCACGAGCAACAGATACTTAAGCTAATGTGGCATGGTGCTCAGTGATCTCATCTCCCTTTACCCAATGACAGGCCCGCATATGCAGATTATCACCTCAGCTAATTCACTGCATTCCTTTCCAACATCAAAATTGCCCCTCCAGTTCTTCCGTGTTCCATAAAATTATTATTATTGCCGACTTTCCCATTTACTTTATTGGCAAATGCCTCAGATTCATAAAGCCTCGGTGGTGTTTATGAGCAGAAGATCACCATATTCCCCTAATACACTGAAAGACACTGTGGGGCAACAGGACCTGCCACTTAATTAGATTATATAACTGTCAGGAGTTGGTGAGGTTTTAAATTTATATTTCAATTAATATTTAATAGAGCTTAATTAACAATTCCCCCCTCTCCTCCTTCCACATTCTGCATTCTCCCCTACGTCTTATTTCTCAGGTCTTGTTCTGGAATGGCAGCCTGGCTCCGTCTTGGGTCTGGTGGTGCCTCCACACAGAGGCCATTTTCCTTAGAAACGTGTTTGCCGTGGCACCAGCAGAAGAAAATTAGGGGGAGAAATGGTTCTCTTTCTCAGGAATTCTGTCTATCTACCTGAATAGCCAAGCACTGCGGGTACAGAAAGCCCTTGAAGGGACTGGGGACCCCTAAATGGACATGGTGAAAACCCCACAACTCTTGTTATTTTGTTGGGAACCACCTGAAGACTCCCTCAGTATTTGAAAGGAAAATGTGTTAGCGGCTTTGCCAGACCCATGAATTGCACACAGCCAGCCAGTTTTTAAAAACAGTGGTTCTCAAATGTTTTAAGCTTTGGACCTCTTTACATTCAGAAAAACTATCGAGGACTCCAAAGAGCTTCCGTTTATATACATTATATACATCAATACTACTTAGAAATCTAAAACCGAGACATTTAAAAATGTTTATCAATACATTTAAAAACAATAGATCTATTAGATGTTACCATAAATAAGAATATTTAAAACAGTATTTTTGAAATGAAAAACATCAGCAAGCAAAGTGGGTTTGTTTTTACATTTTTACAAATCTTTGAAGTGTCTGACTTCATAGAAGACACCTCTATTCTCACGGCTGTCTCTGCACTCAGTCTGTGGCAATACCGCATGGCATGTAGCCTCTGGAAAACGCAACTGTACACTCCTGAAAGACTGAGAGTAAAAAAAGCAAATACCGTATTAGTATTATTGCCAATACAGTTTTGGCCCCCTGGTCTCCCTGAAAAAAGTGTTAGGGATTCCTAGATCATAACGTTGAACTGTCATGTTAGAGCGTTCCAAAATGTTTTAAAGACACAACACAACAGGCCTGAAGTAGGTCAAGTCCCTCTGCTCTGGGTTTTCTGTCTCGGTCTATGTACTAGTTCTTATAGAACTTTCTACCTTAGGATCTTTTTTTTTAAAAAAAGAAGACACTGAATGGAAGACACGAAGGACAATGAATGTATTTCCCAAGTTTCCTGCAAACTACCTTGATGAAAAATTGCCAGTATTTCTGAAAAACAGCTGCCTCTGCCAGTGATGTTGGCGAAGGGCAGCTGGACCAGCCAGAGGACGTCCTGCTGGTCCACATCAATTTCACTCCTGGGCAACAGGAATAGCTTGCCCAGACACCAACTACAGGTGTATCTTTTTCCTTTTGTGGGCTTTAAAAAAAAACAACAAACTTTTAATGTTCTTGTTTGAGACTGTATTTTAGTTGCTAAGAAACTAGTTTCTTATTGTAGACTCCAGTGAAAGTGAAGATAAAGTAACTGTCAAAATAGCATGTTATTTTGACAGTAGCCATATCATAACCATAAATGATACAGTTTATCTGCACATTTTTACCCTCGCTAATGGAGTCTAAATACTATATTCTCAGGTATTTCATACATCCACAAAGACGTACATGTGCATTTTAGTAAGAAGGGTCACCACACGATTAGCAGTGAGCAATTAGGAAATGCAAAGATTCGCACACATAAACACACCACCCAGAACCCAATTTGAAAGCTCCCTTTTAAAATGAAACTTCAGAAAAATATATAGTTTTACTATATTTGAACTAGTTTATCATAGTTGAAACATATTTGATGTAGTTTTTTAAAGAGATGAAATAGTTTATTTTTTATTTATTTATTTTTTTGTAGAGACAGAGTCTCACTGTACCGCCTTTGGGTAGAGTGCCAGGACGTCACACGGCTCACAGCAACCTCCAACTACTGGGCTTACGAGATTCTCTTGCCTCAGCCTCCCGAGCAGCTGGGACTACAGGCGCCCGCCACAACGCCTGGATATTTTTCTGTTGCAGTTTGCCGGGCCTGGGTTTGAACCCGCCACCCTCGGTATATGGGGCCGGCGCCCTACTCACTGAGCCACAGGCACCGCCCGAAATAGTTTATTTTTTAAGGTAATACACATTTTCCCCATTCAACAATGTTTTTGTTTAAATCTGAACTTTATATGTAAAGTAAAAAAGGCTTTGTCTGATTAATTGGAACTCTCATTCCCACACATTGACTTTTGACCTATAAGATGTTATTTATAGGTAGTTCCCATCAGATTAGGTAGACCATCCACACTGGTCTGAATAGCCTGTAGTTCTCCCAAACCACCTATGGGTGTTTTGATCAAAGGTTCATCCATCCATTCATCCAATCGTCCCACAGCTACTGTATTTCTTTCAAGTTTTCTGCATGGTCAATGGGCCCAAGCCTTCTTAATGAGAGTTAAGTTCAGAGTTAAGTTTGATCCCTCACATGAAGGATCAAATCTACCAAAAATCCCCAGCCACTCAAAATCAAATAACTAAATACGAATTTCATTTCACTGTTGTTTTGCTGACAAGTTGGGTTTTGGCAGAATTTGAAGGAGGAAAAAAATAAAAAATATATCATTTTCTCTCTGGATTGACTATAATAAATGCTATTCATCATTGCCCTTACCTATTTGCAGGGTAATAACACTTAAAACTCTATCTGAGGAATATTAAGCAGTTATTAAAATAATTATAGAAAGTAATATAGCAACATATATTTATACTGGTTTAAGTTGTGAGCTTAAAAAGAATTTTATTTATTGTTCATGTTCCAGTTTTAGCTACCTAATTTATTATATATGCAAATGGGTTAAACTCTGAAAGGGAATATTAAAAATGCAAGGAGTTGCTGTATTTAAAGGGCAAGACTATTAGTATTTTTTTCTCATAGTTTTCCAAACTTTCTATAATGTTTTAGTACTATTTTGATGTTCATAAGGACAAGGAAGGGTATCTTAAAGGGCTTTAGAAGTGCGTGATTTTTTCTATTTTTGGTTGCTTGGAAAGTTTTCCCAACGGGGGTAAGTTTTACCCCATCAATGTCAAGGTGAAGACAGTAAGATCAAAATCAAACCTGCTATAGAGTTGTGAGCTTGTTCTTTTTGGCTTCCTCCTACATTTCTGATCCCTATATCCTGAAGGAGAGAAAGACCTCCTCCAGCCTTCTCCATCACGCACTGCCTCCACCGGATGCCATCCTAGTCCCACATGCTCAGATCCTCACAGAAGATCTGGAGCAATGTGACAACCTTTCTCCCCCTCTTATCTCCAGTGAAAGATGGACGTCACAGGCATGAGCTTCCCGTGACCAGGATTCCCGTTCTCCTCAGAGCTCTGGGAAAGCTTCCTCTGACTTCAGCTGGACTGCAATGCGCAAACATTTCTGACATGAGATATGAAATTTGTTTTAGAAATTCCAAGAAAGCCAGAGGCTTCTGCAAAATATGTGAATCATGGGGAAAGAATTTGCTCTTTTCTGATTGAACCTTTTAATGACGTATTATTTAACCTCAGATGATAGAGATCACAGAGCCTGCCATGACCTCTTCTAATGACTGTGAAGCTGACCTTAGGCAACAAAGCCAGGAGGAATCAGAATTGATTAGGAGGATTTGCTACCTCTTTCCGAAGAGGCCGGATGTAGAGTTCTTATTTCCACTTAATTATCTCTTGGCCTGTCCTCTGATCCACATGACTGCTTCTAGAAGCCAGCAGGGAACGTGAGACAAGGGAAGTCAGCTGAACTCCAATAAACTGGCTCTCCTGCTTACCCTGGAGACACACACACACCTTTTGTATTACACAATTACTATTTATGGTGTGATATTATCTCTCTGTATCTTGTATTTTTTTAATAAAGGACTTGATACACATTCTTAGTTTTTAACACTTTGCATCTCAAATCCTGCTTGTATGTTTGTATTAATTAATTAGCAATAGCTTGACAAAGAAAAGACTTTTAAAAAGAGAGTGATTAGTACCTACACTATTGGTCACAATGGCTAACTGTCATCATTTTGGGATTAGAACCGTGGGTAGATGTCTTTTCCTAGATTGGTTGGCGTGCATCATTTACTCATGATGCACACTCATGATCTGTGCATATATCAGGAGGTGGATTAAGAAATCTACTGCTCTGATTGGTAAACCTTATCTTCTAGCTCTCGACCTTCAATCTAAACAAAATTCTAAAGCTGTCCAGCCCCAGCAGTCTTCCAGGAATAGACAGAGAGCCACTACCTTGGTAGTTTTATACCTCAGGTTGAGTTCTAGGATACTAAAACATCACCAAAGGCCAGCAAATTCTTCTACTCAAAGGATTGTTAATTATTTTACAATCACTCTAACCCTGGGCCTAAGAAGAGACAACAGGCAAAATCCTGCTTTAGCCACTTTTCATTTGGAAATTGGCAAATACTTTCATTTCCAGTGTATGCAGGGTCATTCGAGATTCATAGAGGAATAGTTACTTGCTTAAGGTCACACACAGTCAAAGGCTGTTCTACTCTAAGGTCTATCAAACAGACCACAAAATATACAAAAAAAAAAAGTGCTGTTATTTTAGGTAAATAACAGGCCAAGAACAAATTTATTTTTGGGAATAACTTTGGTCCTTTTCTTTTGTACTTGGAATTATGTATAGAAGACCCACACATATGTGTGTACATATATATATTGTTTATACAAAGGTAGTGCTGTATTTCCATAAGTAGGAGAGTTACAAGCATAGTGCTCTCTGCAACCTGAACCTGTTAAAAAAAAAGAGAGAGAGAAAGATAATTCTCCAATTTACTGGTATTTTTAATCTGAAAAATGAAGTTAGCAGTATTTAGTGGTAAGAAAACAAAATTTAGAGTCAGATGATCAGAATTCGAGCTGGTACTCAGTTATTTATGCGTTAGGTACTCCCTGGAAACTCACTTAACAGTTTAAGCCTCAGTTCCTCCTCTGTACAACGAGAACAATAGCATCTCCTAAAAGACTTCTGGAAAGAATAAAATGAGAAATGCAGCTATTTTTCGAAAGGGTTTTGTGAAACACTAAGTCCTTTTTTAAGATTACTAAGAAGCCCATGTGTAAAATAGACCAACATAACCCTATTCCAGAAGAAAACTGGGATCTTATAACAGCCCACCCCTGCCCTCATCCCAACCCCAATGTGCTCACATGGAACCATCAGGATCCAAAGGAATTCTCAGAAAAACATCTGAGATAATTCTGACAAAAGCAATATGAAACTGCTGTTGTCAAAATAAGGGTTGGTAAGACTCTAAACAAGAATAGCTTAGAAAAGAAAAAGACAACTATTCATCAAAACTTTCCCAAATTACATTTAAAATTTTACTACTTGTTACCATTTTTACCAAAAAAATCCATGCTAGGTGGCTAAGACTTATGAGCAAGGTGCTTCCTATTATTAGCTTGCCTGCTGTGAATCTCTCCCGTGATGAAGATGCCACACACAAGACAGATACTCCTGCATACTTTGAAGCCTAAAAGCTGACTTTCATAGCTTCCTTTGGCAATAGGAAAATTAATTTAATACTTTATTTCAAAGTCCTTAGGAAAGCCACTTAAAAATCTATGTATTATCATAAAATAATCATATGCTTCTGTGGGTAATGTCAAGGGCCCCTTGTGAACAACAGATCAGTGACTGATTATTTGATTATGGTATTTATAATATATGAAGGAGGACGATGGGAAGGGTGCTTTATAAGGACATGACACAGTAATACTAACTCTGGCTGCATTGAGAAATACGAGTATTTGGAGGACCATGGAACTCAGCAATATGGTATTAGTGACTTTTGGTTACATATGCACATATGAAGGCCAGGGTAGAATTCATTAAAAGACTTCTCTGAAAGCTGTTGGAAAGGTCCTATTGCAGATGGGCTCTTGCTGTTAATGTCCTTATTAGACATTTCAGAGCAGGAGTAAATAATCTTCGGCAGAAAATGCTTACAAGCTTTGCCCGCTCTAGAGCTGGTTGACTAGGTTTATTACTAATTACTATTGAACTTATATTGTTACTATTACTGCTACCTTCTTTGGACCCTTTAAATTGAGACGACGCAGCACAATTAGAAGATCCAAAATCACTTTGCAGAGTTACTATGTTGACAAGTAGTGATGTTTAAAAGGCTCATTATCTAAAGTTCTCTGAGCACTTTCCAACAGTACTTTGGTGAAGAAAACAGCATTATTAGCCCAATTTTATAAGGGCAGAAATGTCAGTACAGATATAGCTGTTATTATTACGATGAAATATCACTTACTTACATAGGGCTCAATTCTTTATAAAGCACTTTTAATACGCAGCCTAGGATGATAAAGAAAAGTCCCAGGGCAGTGCGGAGAAGAGACAGAATTCAGTCATTCTCATTTCCAGGCCATTGCTCAATCTGTGGCCCATGCTTTCCATCTATTTTTCACTATAAAGTTTAAGTTTCTTGCTTTAATATTTTTCCTTGAAAAGGCAATGTGGCATAGGAAAAATATATGGATTTTAAAATCAGCTTCGCCACTCGTTAGATATGTGGCCTTGAGCAACTTTCTTCATCTCTTTGACTCAGTTTCCCCGTCTTTAAAATGAGAATAGAAATATCACCTTGCAAGTTTGGTGTACAGAACAGAAGTTATTGCCTTGCACGTTCGGTGTGCTGCATAGCATAAAGTGTGGCTGATGACAGGTCATCAAGCAAGATGCAATGCCCTCCTTTCTCTCCGCTAGCCTCTGTCTGTTTTCTTAGATAAGGTAAGAGCCAAAATGACTCAACTAACATTTAGGACCCACATAACATTTTTGCCTATGCTGGTGAATAAAATATCCTCAGATCACCTACTATCTACTACCTCCTGATCCATAAACAGCTTCCTAGAAGCAGAGAACATATCTGCAACTTTCTTTTTCTATTAACCTTTATACCTCTGAGCACACAGCATCCATGGGAAAGTGGGGGAAAATTGTTCACTGTGCCAGGCACTGTTCTAGTTATTGGGGAAGCGAAGGGGATCCTGCAAGATCAGAATATTCTTCCACAGGTGAGAAACCGCCCACCACTGCCTTATAGGGTTTTGAGAGGAGCTAATGAGCTGATGCATTAGAACGCACTGGGTACCCTATGGAGGCCACACAAATATCTCAGGGTAACTGTGAGTATCATTGTAGTTTCACATAAGAGGAGCTTATTCAATAACTAATTATTCATTAGACATATCTAAGTTGAGGTGGTTGGAAATTTTTCAGTAATGTGGGAAATTTTTGATATCTCCATCCAAATGCCTAAGGCAATCAGGAACTACGGAAAAGAGGAAGAGAGATTCTTTCAAAGTTACAAGATTCAACTACAAATAAACTTAGGAAACATAACCAGCTGTTAAGTCAGACACATGATTCTCAGTTTCTGACTTCTAACTTACTAGCACTAAACACTAAACACATGGGCATAGATGGCCTGTGTCTTCTGGTATTCCTGAAATTCTGCCATCTTCTCTCAGGTTCTCTGCCCTAGCTCCTCCACGTATCCCCTGATTGGGGGTGGGGGGTGGGGGGGACACATGTGGACATGAAGTAATTAAGATCAATCAAAGGTGTCCATAGGTTCCCATCGGACTTCTAGTTCCCTAGCCAACATCCATTCTATCTTTCCTCCCTGGAAACAGAACTCCATTTTTTTTTTAGAAGAATTTGCCCAGATAAATTATTACATTTCTCAGCCTTTCTTGGAGATAGAACTAAATTCTGTATGTATATATTTTAGAAAGGTACTTAAAGGAACTATGTCAGATTAGAAGTATGTCCCTTGTAGCCCGCTTTCGTCCCTCCCTTCCTCCCTTCTTTCTTGCCTGAAACACTGATGTGGTGGGTGGACCCCCAGCAGTAATGCTAAACTATAAGGTAGTCTTGAAGATAGATGCTAAATGTAGAATGATGTCTTTATAAGGCCCTTGGTTCCCTAATGATCCACTTCAGAAATTCTATTTCATGAGACATTATTTAAGCTACCATATATATTTATTTAAATTTTAATGTTTTTAGCCAAGAGACCCAACCCCAAGTGCTACAGTGCTGGTAAGCTGTCTAACAAATCCCAGAATTCCTTGGAGTCAATTTTGGAAACATATATGCAAGATGATGCACCTTCTCTTAATAGTGCCTAATAAATTCTGAGGGGCGCAGCACATGTGTGTATGCAAAGTGCAGGCTGGACTCACATCACTTCCAACAGCAGCGGGAAATAAGCCTTTGAGTAGAAGGATCAAAATAATGGATGGCAAAGACTAGGAGTGTAGTATCCTTGAGTCCTGAGGATCCCTTATTTTAAAAGAGAGAAAGAGAAAGGAAAAAAAGGACATAATTCAGCATGACAGAGTCAGCCAACCTTCTAAGGCTCTGCAGTGAGGAAAGAAAATGGACAAAAATAGGTCAACAGAATCGTAGCAGTTGTGTTATCATGGCAATACGTATTACTATTATCATGACCACTTTATGATGTTGTGTGGAAGGAATGCAACAGCTAAAATACCACCACAGGCACCCTCTTTAAGCCAGCTGGGTTTCTCTGGCTTTGCTCCATCCCTGATTCTGCCCCACAGGAATCTTCTTCCCTGTCTTATGTCCTGTTGGCCAGAAACTGACCCTACTGCAGGAGAAGGGACTGTATTATTGGAGTCAAAGTCGTGAGCCCCCCTTTCTGTCCAGGAACTAGTATGAAAGCCATGACACCTCTGTTCTATTATGAAGTTATTCATTACTGTTTCACATTCATCACTGTCAGTGGCTCTGGAGTCACTTTCAGAAGCCATGCCTCTGGCATTTCCAACCAGCAAACTGGCCAGGACTAAAACTCCCATTCTGCAGATATCTAAATAAAGCCTATATTTGCTCAAATTGATCTCTGTGCAGTCTTTTTGGGTCAAGCTGCAGCCCTCTGATTTCATTTTTTAAAAGTCAAAGGGACAAGGTTTTCAAAAAATGGACTGTTTTTATATAGCAATAGCCTTAAGTAGATACATGAGTTATAACATAGATATTGGCCTCAAGGTGTCTTTCATTCATTTATTTATTTACTAATGTTTTGGTCTAAAATGGGTCCACTGTTGTACTGAAAAACTAGTTTTGAGATCCTTTAATCAATACATTCTCTCCAATCCATAAGTAATATGAATACCCTGTAATTGAAAGGCATAAAAGGCTGTTATGACCCCACTTCAGACAGAATAAAGTATCTGCAGATTTCTCTAGTCTAGAGTTTCTTCAGAACTCATTGTCCTATGAATAAGTAAGATATCTTCCTATCACAAATCCCTGGAAGAATGCCTTTCAGAAATGGGCATATTTTATTTGGCTCACAGATAAAAACTGCAATGTTCAGCTTTTTTTTGCTTGTGCATAAATCTGCCTTTTCCCAGATAGAATATAGTTTTGTCTAGAAACGTTAAAGAAGTTTATACCTTAAAAGAATTAAAACCATTGGCAGTTAGCTTCAGGTGTCCCAGTCCCTTTTGGAACTGATGGTGATATTTTTTCCACGATTAACACAGGTGATTTTCACCCTAGCGTTTCATTGTGGCTTCAGTGGTTCATAAATCAAATGCACACACACACGTACACACACGTACCAGCATCCATGCTGACTCCTACCTCCTAGGACATGGGTCTCACATAGCAGTTGGTGTCTAGAGATCGTAACTGTGATGGTGACCAGGGGACTTACTAAAGCACTCTTACCATTTATTAGAGCAGCACCGTGAAAAAGAAAGAAACAAAAGGCTGGCTACTGTCCCATCAGCATGGTCTACAGGGACACCCAGACCATTTCCGTGGTTACGTCCTTGTGCAGATAAATGACAGAGACATAGACCATATGATGCACTAGGCTACTGTTCCCTCAGTCTTGGACCTGAAATACATTTTACTTGTAAGAGTGTTTTTGGCTGCTTTGAGGTTGCCTGTTAACAGAAATTACAATTTATAATATTGAAAATCCGGGTAGCATCCTTTGGAGAGTAAAAGCACACATTTGAATCACATCAATTCTGGATGACTTTCGTCATCACTCCCCTCTTTTCTGTATCCCCACCCCTAGTCCTTTGCTGGCACCTTTTAATTCCTCTTCCCACTTTATATCAAATTCTGTTTCTTCTTCGGATGAAAAGGCCTTAACATGTAACCTATCTTGCCCTCCGTCTAAGGCTACAAGGCCAGCTGCTATGGTATCTTCCTCAACTAAGCGCTGGAGATAACCCACCAGGTGTATTTTTATTTTATTTCTGGCTCCAAAACTTTATTATTTGGGCTTAGAGAAAATAGACCCTAGAATTAAAATATAAAATATACATTAAAGAAGTTTAGTATAATCTTATTTTGATTCTGAGAGCTTAGGGAAATGAGTATCAATGTGTAAGGGGATACACGTGCACGCATACACACAAAACCATTCCATAAAACTTGCAGCAGGAATTGTGTCCAATCCCAGAAAAAGGGACGGCACTGTGCTGCTTAAATGAAAAGGAAGGAAAAAGGCAAGAGTGAAAAAAAAGTATAATCATCTAAACTTTTAAAGACAGCAATTTACACAAATTGCCATATCTGCTTTTAGAAATGAAAGGGAAAGAGAAATGCTCACTTCTTTTGAAGTAAAATTGCGTAGGTCAATGGCTGTGACAATCCTCTCAATAACCACTAACAAAAGACCAGTTTGGATGGTTAGGGAAGCCCTCAATAGCAGGTATTCATTGAATCTTGGAATAATTTCGCTTACCACAAGCTGTGAGAGAGAACCAAGCGCTGTGTAGAATAAAGCCTGCTAGGTAACACATCAGCCGCCGGGGTGGAAAAATAAAACCCACAACTGAATATTTCTTGAGCTTTATGGCGTGAGTATTTACTTAAAGGCAGGGAGTGGAGTGGGCAGCCTGTTTAGTGCACATGAGAAGGAAAAACACATGGGCTGAAATGCATGTGAGTTTAAGTTCATGACTGGCCTGCACCAGGAGATTATCCCTATATGTTATTTAAATTATTTTGCTTTAGGCAACAGAGTGGTAGTGAGTTTTTTGAACTATAGCTCCTGGGATGTAAGGTTGACTTATTCAAGAATTTTATTTATTT
Organism: Nycticebus coucang; assembly: GCF_027406575.1. Lineage (NCBI taxonomy): Eukaryota > Metazoa > Chordata > Mammalia > Primates > Lorisidae > Nycticebus > Nycticebus coucang. The sequence continues at coordinate 96,412,700 of NC_069789.1, forward strand.
ATTTACTTACTTACTTGAGACAGTTTCACTATGTTGCCCTCGGTAGAGTGTCCTGGCATCATAGCTCACAGCAACCTCAAACTCCTGGACTCGAGCGATTCTCTTGCCTCAGCCTCCCAAGTAGCTGGGACTACTGGCACCTGCCATAACACCCGGCTATTTTTAAAGATGAAGTCTTGCTCTGGCTCAGGCTGGTTTCGAACCTAGGAGCTGAAGCAATTCACCCACCTCAGCCTCCCAGAGTGCTAGGATTACAGGCATGAGCCACCTCACCCAGCCTATTCAAGAATTTATTGAGCACCTACAGGGTACACAGAACACACTCCCCAAATTTTGGACTTATACCAAAATTGGGATCACCAAACAGACCAATGGTCATGTGAACCTGAAATAACTGAATAGTTACAAAGACACTGTCCAACTGGATGGTACTACAGTATAATTTACATAAATAGTAGAGAAAAGAGTGAGAAGTTAAGATGGGCTTATTTAGGGAATGTTTCTTGAAGAAGGTGAGCCCCAAGTAGGATGGGACTTGTAATCCATTGGTAGCAGAAAAGTGTTTTTATGTTTTCTTTAAATAATGGTGCACGCTATAGGCCCACATGAGAGAAAAAAAAACAAAAAACAAACAAATTCAAGAAGGGGGGAGGGTAGGAGAAAGGGGCTCAGTAAGCCCCCACCAGGTGGATACAATGTAGGGGTACAGGGCACACCTCCTGGGTGAAGGACTCAAATACAACTGGGACTTTTCCTAATAAATGCAAACCATGTAACCTAATTGCAGGTACCCTTATATTAATCTGGGGGGAAAAAAGGTACAAGTCAATTAGATCATCTAATGATAAAGATCTATAGATTTTAGGAAAGGTTTTATTCTAATACCATTTATCCTTTTAAAATGAAATAATTTGAACTATTCATCTGAGCAAAAAGACAGCTCTGAAATAGAGAATAGCTTAAAAATAACAAGAACCCCTATAGGATGGCCACATCTATTTCTTTCACTGTCTATAATAGCTCATCTAATGTTTCACCTCTGTGAAAAAGATGGTATGGCCTCACTTAAAGAGAGCTAGAGGTATAACCACCTTGGAAAAGTTTAGTAATTTTTTATGAAATTAAATATATAGTTCCCATATTGGGGGGAATACAAGTCCTAGGTATTTGTCTAAGAGAAGCAAAAATATACACCACGTACAAGTTTGTATACAAATGTTCATAGTATTTTTCTTATAAGGCCCCAAACTGTAAATGATTCAAATGTCCATCAATGGAAAAATGGATATATAAATTATGGCATATTCTCACAATGAAGCATTGCTCGGCAACAAACAGAACAAACCAACTAAGCTAAGCAACAATGGGGATGCATGTTTAAAACCATCATTATTTAGAATATATATGTGTAAGATGCATGGCATAGAAGACTAAATTCTGTATTATTTCATTCTCCTAAAATGAAATTCTAGGAGAGCTAATCTATAGTGACAGAAAGATCCATGATACCCAGGTACCAGGGCTGGTGGTAGGGAGGGAGTTTGATTATAAAGGGCCTCACTTTTTTTGATGCAACAGAAATGTTCTCTGTCTCCACTGGCGTTGCGGTTGGGAAAGGGAAAATGTTATTTTTGTTAAAACTCACCAAACTGTACACTTAAAATAGGTGTGTTTATTCATGTAAACTATACCTTGAATTGATCAAAAATAAAAACAAAAGATAGCATTGCTGAAACATTCTGATGTATTTTCCTAATTTCCATCCTAATTCATTTCTTGATTTAGAGGACTGATCCAGGTCGTCTTTAAATGCTACAAATGTTATAAGTGATTGGTGTCAATATAGCTGCAAATAAATGATCATTGGGAGACGTGAAAAGTTTATCAATCCAAGGCTCATGGAAGGTGCTCTCCCGGAGTTTCACCGTCAGGGGTTGGGAAAGTGCTGCGTGGGTTAGTCCGTGGTCTCAGAACTGCTGGAGGTCAAGGCAGGCAGCGTTGCTCGGTGAAATCCACCCAGACACACACCTTTCTGCCATGTCTCCTTCAATCTCTGTCTGCAGCACTGCATCCATTTCACCACGTCATCCTTCCTGCACACCTACAGAAAGTACTTCCTGTAAACTGAAAAATCAAAGGCACATTCCCATACTATCTATTTCCCGGCCTCCCCATATCCCCGCTCTATTCTCTTTCAACAGAGAGAAACTCTTCATTTAATGAACAACTACAAGTAAATTAGACAACAAGAAATGATCTTTTCCACCATCTCTTCTCTCCCTCATTCCCCCTCTGATGTTCACCTGAGTTTTTCCCTCCTCCCTCCTTTCTTTCCGTCCTGTTTTACTGACTGGCCTTTCTTTCCAAGTCTCTCTCCTCCATCTGTCCGTCTTGTCTGACTCCTATCTGCTTGACAATTATTTCTCTGACTTTGGTGCATTTCCTGACTTGTGCCCTTGTTAAAATCTATGTATTTTCTGGAGGATAATACATATGTCATTGTTCCTCATATAGGGCTTTTTCCCTTTTCTTTATTCAAGTAGCAGAGGCATGGATTTTTCTGAGAAAAGAGGGAAGATGAAAGGAGGAATTAGGTTGAGATGAGAGAGCGTGGCATGAGAGAGGAAGGTGTCAATTAAAAAAATGAACCCCACTGCATCCCCCTCTTGACAGGTGGGGTGAGTAGAGCTGACAGCCGTCGCATCCACTGGCTTTGGTGAAACCCTCATGCTTTGTGGTCCCTTGAGCTCAAAAGGAGTGATTCCAGGGCCGGGGGACACACTGACACATTTTTACTTGGTGTTCCCGCGCCTCCCCCGCAGCTATTTCTAATAATGGTAATTATAATGATTTGAGGCTTAAGCAGGGCGATTCCGGCCCAAGGCAGATTGTAATGAAGTAGTCAGAGCGAAGGCGGGGAGAGGGGCAGCAGGAAGAGGCGCTCGCAAGCCTCCAATAGCTTTGTCTAGTCAAGCACAACCAGGGCGGCCTCATCTTTTGAGCCCAAAGTTCTGTCCTGCAGGATATTCAGAAATCTGCTTTTGCTGGACCTGGAGGATCACTTACACCCACAGACAGGCCATGCTGACTCCTGGGCAAACCAAACCTACAGCATTCGCCCAGCCGTGGCCTGTGGTTACCGCTGCTCTCTTGGCTGGGGCTTGAATCCCACCCCCTGTGCTGCATCCTGCCCCTCCCTGTTCCTTCTCCATAGATGATGCTGTCCTAAGAGTGCTGGCCAGAATCCAATTACTGCTGATATACATCTCCCCTTGACTCCAAATGAGTCTTTCTGCCGTTGAAAGATACCCTGGAATGTTGAAAACTTGTCCTGATTGCAGAGTTAATGGTCATGTGGTCCTCGGCACTGACGGAATGGCCTTAGGGGGAGCCTTGATGGGCCTCTCCAGTCATCAGTGTTACCCCACCCCTTGGCTCTGCCCTTATTAAAGCCATTCGTTCTGAAAGCTAAATGAATATGTTTCATCTCCAAATGCTGGAAAACAATAGCAGGCAGCCAGTGATCTGCACAGAACAATGCTAGCTTAATCACTACTATTCTCTTTCCTCCTTCCTCGTTCTAAATTGCTTTCTTCTCAGCTTTGTTCCTACCATCCCTAACCCTTACACACAACTCCCGATCCCATGTGCATGGAGGGAAGCACACATAGACAGGCACAGTCAAGTCTACGGTATATTTACAATAACCATGTGAGACCGGAAACATATATTCTACAGATTAGGTATGCACAGACTACGTGTCCCTTTGCATATTGATTTTTGGCCTCTTTTTAAGCAGTCCATAAAATTTCATGTCGCCAAGAGTTGAGTGGATACGTAGATCTAAACACTTCATTTTACAAAAGCCATATTTTTTCAAATGAATGTGATGACAAAAATATGAAATACAATTATAATTAGAATATAGATAAGCAAACACTATAGTGCATATATAGTCATATGTGGTACAGTGTGCATAACTGAATAATATACGTAATCAAACAAATTGAACATTTACATTCAATTTTAAAAGGAGAGAGATATTTTTGTGATAGTGTGAATGCATGATGGAAGCATTTGGTGTGTTCAGTTTCCCTTTTCACCTCATGTCTATAGCTTTTGCTATCCAGTTCGGAAAATAATAAGTCATGTATCTCTTCATTTCACATCTTCTCCTTACTTTGGAGCTACTTCTAAAGTAATTGTCAAAAAGGTAGTACATGCATATTCCTCTTCCAGATCACAATACTGTCATACGAAATTTCATCTTTCCATTCCTCTCCCCTTACAGGCTGTTTAGGCACATAAGCAAACATGGCCACAGAGAAAAAAAGCATTAAATATGTCAAGCAATATTAGTTCTCATCATAATGGCATGTTATTAATTTTCATCACTATAGATAATTTAATACCATGTGATCCTCAGGGCCTAGTACTGTGGTATGACATGCAGCAGGCATTCCACAAATGGTAATTGAACAACATACATTATATCCATTTCATATATTGGGAACAAATAATCTTCAACTTCATAAGTTAGTACTTGGTGAGTATCAGTAAGCACCATATCTGATGGCAGAATATAATTTGCAAAACAAAATCACTTTAAAGGGAAAACCAAGTCGTGAATTAATTATCCAGATAAGAAATAATAGAATGTAGCAAATGAATGTGGCATTTCAGTTTTGATATTTTCTGTATTTTAAAAATGCAAATGAGCTACTCACTGAAGTTGATTCTGGTTCATGGAGTATAAGAAATAATTCCTTCAAACCATTCCTGGGAATCTAAACATTCAGTAATACACTTCTCACAACTAAATTCTAGGAGAAAATGAGAGAGTAGATCACTTCAAAATACAGAGTAGTAGAATTTACTGTGTTTGTACTGTGGGTCAAGTGCACAACGAGCTGAAGTCACATGCAGCTGATGATGTTAAAATCATAATCGGCAAACAAATAGTGAAACATATAGACCACACGTACAGCGTGAATCCATACTTACACAACACAGCAATATATAGTGACTAGATTCATGCAGGTATATGATACATAGTCCATTTCCAAACAAACCAACCAAGGAAAAAACTTAGTAAAAAATGTCTGTGGAGTCAGAAAGCAAGAAAAAAAAAAAAAAAAACACAAAAAAGGTCTATTAAAAAAACTCTTGCTATTTTTTTCTTTAGTTAGTAAGTTAATATTTAAAAGTGCTTAATAAAATTTAAAATTTCATTTATAATTGATTCAAATATAAGGATGTTTGATTTTGAAAAATGTATTAAAATTTCAATTGGATAAGTTAAAAAGTAAATTTCAATGTCTCTTTGGTCCCAAATGAAGGTGTTTTTTTTTTTTTTACCCTTGAGCTTTACCAACAAGTCAATATGAAGACAGCCTTTCTTGCATGCAAATTACTTTTTGTAGATGGATGGTAGTGTACAGAACCAAAACATATCACATAGTATGCCCATTGTTCCTTTTACATAATAAAAATGTACTGTTTGGAATTTTACTATCAAGAAGACCTTCTTGGGAACCTCGCTTTGAAATAATTATGTCCTACAATGTCCTTAAATGACACAGAGACCTTCCTCACTCCCAATGAACAAATCCTCCTGTATTAGGGTAGAAACAGCCAAGAAAACAAAGAAGGCCCTTGAAAGTTGCCTTGGTGGACTCCCAGGTATACACGTGACCTAGGAGCAAGCAGAAGGCACCCACTGTATTGATGGTGGCATTATGTCTTTGTGGAATACGACAGTGAATGAGACACATGGCCTGACACCAAAGAGTTCTCAGTCTAGCAGGGGAGTCACAAACACCCTGAGAGGAACCAGATCCTTCAGTAAGGAAGGGTGTAGAACGACATCACACATAGCCAATCTGAGGTCACAACTTGATGAAAAAGCCCAGTATCGTAGGACCTGGTGGAGAAGACGTCCATTGAGGGGAAGAGAGGCTAAGAGAACAGACCTTCTAAAAAGCAGTCATGAAGAAAAGTATCAAATACAGTTAAGAAAGAGGTTCAATAAATTGTGTACTAAAAAAATACAAATTGCATTAGGCAACTAGAAAAGCATCAGTCAAAGATGGAGACAAGGGAGGACTCACGTGGGTTGAGGAACTTCCGTCTCTGAGAATTTGAATGATATAAAGAAGGGAAAGACTGCACATGGCTGAGAAGAATGAAGACAAGTCAAGGGAAGGTTTTTGTAAGTTCTGCAGGTTGGAAGAGAGTGTCCCTGGAGTACAGGGAAGGAGGCATCAAAGAGAATGACAGTAACATGAAGAACCAGAAAAGAGAGGAGGCTAGTATAAGAGGTAAGGGGAGAAGCATCATCTTTATACAGAAAAGAGACACGCCTCACTGAGAAAGACGAGAGGAAGAAAGGGTGCACGCAGAGACAGCGCGGGGGAGATGGGAGAGTTCACAGGGAAAGACTTCCATGCTCTTCATGAACTAGAAGGCGATGTCGTCTGCTGGGAGGGGTTGACTTAAAGACTCAAGGAGAGGGAAACAGTTTTAATATTCACAAAAGTCACTAGCTTCTCTAGAACAAGTGAAAGCATTGACTGGCAGAGCTGAAAGCCCAGGTGATGTTGGAGAACAGTTACTTAGGGTGGCAGTAATCCCCACATTTGTATAATTAGGTACATGCCATGTGCTTGACCATCCTTTATCCATTTCTTACTTCAAAAAATAGGACTATGTTTAGAGGAGGGAGAGTGGTAGTCAGAAAGAAATAGTGACCTTGGGCGGTGCCTATGGCTCAAGGAGTAGGGCACTGGCCCCACATGCCAGAGGTGGCTGGTTCAAACTCAGTCCCGGCCAAAAACTGCAAGAAAGAAAAAAAGAAAGAAAGAAATAGTGACCTGGTACTGGTTTCCAGCCCTTGGTTTATTTTTGTTCCAGTTACTTAGGGCCCACATCTCCCATACCTCAGCACCAATGCAGAATGTAGGTATCCTATCAGCTCACAAAGCCAACAGAGAGAGAAGACAAGACTCGCTCCCGCACTCCCTGGGAAACACTGGAAGTGTGCACATACCTGCTTAGTTTGCCCAGGCCCTCTCCCCAACACTGTCCCTGTCTCTCTTGCTGCCCATTGTGTATGGAAGTGCCTGGTAGTTGACGCACTCTGAGGGCCTGGGCGCTGACCCTTCTCAAACCTTTGGCTTCCCATCCCGCTGGTGATGCTGGAAGGTCAGGAAGCTTCACGGTGGCAGGGGCCCAGGCAATACAGAGAGACCTGCAGAGCTCACACAGGCCGCCGAGCCTGTGCTCACTTCTGTGGCAGGCTTCATAGGCTCCGCTCTTTGACTGGCGTTGAGTTTATGTGAAAGTAATTAACAGTAATTAATCCTTAATTACAGTAATTAGCCAAGTCGCAGTAAATTAAACCACATCTGGAGCAGATGAGGGCTTCCGAATGGGAGGCAAAGAGAGGCGACAATCGGGGAGATGCTGAATTCATCTGACAGCATCTGATTAAGTCTACCTGTTGCTGGAAGCCTCATTTGCATGTTGTTTTTGTTTGCATTTCCCAGTAACCCTTTCAACGGCATTCACAGTGTGGACCTCTTGGTCCCTGCTTAACTACCAGTTAGGCAGCCCTGCTGCCACAATATGAGGGAGTCCCTTCATATCCAGCAGGGTGGTTGGGTTTGCCTGAGCTTTATTTATATGTTTTTCCCCTCCCTCCTAACAAACAAAAATATAAATAGCAGGGACCTCATCAAGTGACAGGCTGAAATCAGAAGAGAAGCCAAGTGAGAGGTTTTTTTGTTTGTTTTTGTTTTTTAGCTGGTGAAAAGAGAAGCTGATATGAGCCAGTAACATGTCTGATAGGATGGGGGGAAGCAGAGAGCAGGAAAAACAGCAAAAGACACTTGCACAAATAGGTCAAGTGGGTCTTCCTCTTGTAGAGAAGTCCCTAGGTCCTACAGAGAAAGAAAGAGCCCAGCCTCTGGAAGATCTGTGACCCGTATCTCACAAACATGTACACAAGCATGCATGTACACACAAACACACATGCACAGAAAAAAATACATGGGCAAAACATACTGGAGTCTTCCATTTTTCTGACCTCATTCTGATGCATGCTACATGCATAACGCATGTCCATGCAGTATGGTTTTACATATTAAAAAAAGAAAAACATGTACATGAAAGAAAACTTAAACCTGTGGTAAAATAAGATGACAAACATAAAAGCTACCCAAAATGTCACTATCCAGAGAAAAGTGATGACAAAAATTTTTTTTGTTTTGTTTTGGGGGAGACACAGTCTCACTTTGTCACACTGGGTAGAGTGCAGTGGCATCATCACAGCTCATAGCAACCTCAAACTCTTGGGCTCAAGTGATTCTCTTGCCTCAGCCTCCCGAGTAGCTGGGACTATTGGTGTGCGCCACCACAACCAGCTATTTTTTTCTACATTTGGTAGAGACAGGGTCTTGCTCATGCTCAGGCTGGTCTCAAACTCCTGAGCTCAAGAAATCTACCCATTTTGGCCTCCCAGAGTGCTAGGATTATAGGTGTGAGCCATCGTGCCCAGCCTGACAAATCTTAAAAGGAGAGAAAATGTGGCAAAATAACACACAAAAAGAAAATAGTTATTACAGTTGCTTTTTGAGCACCAAGGGGACAGAGCTGATTGAGTTTGTTTGACTTCGCATGCTTGCCTCTTCTCTGGTCTTGACCAAGCTTACAAAGAGTACTTTTGGGGGCTCTGAATCTTGGAGCCTGATCTGCAACCCAAGGTTGGTTAGATCCCAGTTTGGGTGTGGTAGCTAAGGCAAAGAGAACAGGGAGAGTGCTAGGTCCCTTTGCTTTGCAAAACCTTTCAGTGAGGGCTGTGTTGGAGAGTGTTGAAGCTTCTCAGGGGGATTCAAGGGGGCTGGGGTAAAATTTGAGAAGCGGGAACTACATCCTGCCCAAATCTTACATCCAACTATATCACAGGACGAAGGATAAGAAAGTGACCATGGTTTCGCCTTCAACATGCGTGAGCTACCCCAAGACGCACACCTCCTACTCCTGAGGCATGTGCTAGAGAGATAGAGACATCCACAGGACTGGACTCTGGGCACAGGGCAGCATCTCCAGGTCACAGACAAGTCACGAGCTTCAGGTAACTTATCTGGTCCACTCCACAGCACTCTTTTTCCTCACCTATGCCGTCAACTCTGGGACAGACAGACGGTCAGGGGTTGTGTCCCTGGCGTAGGTTAGAACTGACTGACACGAGGTGGATTCACTAACTCCACATTCCAACCAGCTCATCAACCTGCCATTCCTGACCGCCTTTGCTCATTGACTTACTTGTGACCTTCTGATGTCCTCTGGGATTTACCCTTAATAAGTGGCTTTGCTCTTTCCCAGCTTTGTAACATGGAGAGGACCAAGAAGCTGCGTTTCTTTCTAAATTCAGTAGAACTTCTGTAAGTTGACCACCCAAGAGACTGTAACAAACTGGTCAACATAGGGAGGTGGTCAACAGGAGGAGCTAAGCCTACTGTATTGAGAAGTACAGTAGTGCATGCCTGGTCTGTGAAGATTAGGTCAAATTGAGAAGGGGGTGAATGTAGGGAGGTGATCAATGATGGAGATTCTACTGTATTTGAAGTAACATCACCGAGTTATTCAGAGGAGTACACGAGACAATAAATGTAAAATGTTTGGCATGATGTTTGATGCACAGGAAATATTCAGTAATATATACTTATTATAATATTAATGATTATTATAATTATTTGTATCATCTGCCCTTTGCTTATTATACCTTTACTGAGAAGCAGCACAGTGTACTGGTTGAAAGTAAAGACTCTTGGGCCAGACTGCCTAGGCTAATTAAATATGCCACTTACGGGCTGTGTGACCTTGGGCAAGCTGGTTAACTTCTCTAGGTCTCAGGTTCCTTAACTGTAAAAGATAATAATTATATCTATCTCTTAAAGGATTAAATAAATTGGCTGAAAAGTGCTGAGAATAGTGCCAAGCAAATCCCTATAGTAAAGGCCAAATAAGTGTTCCCTATCAATGATATACTTAAATATATACTGTATTTACACATATGTTATATTTACATGCTATTCTATAAACATTTATACAATACCTTTGAAAACCTGATGATCTCCATATTAAAAGCATGTGTTAATCTGTAAGTTCCTAGAATTCAGGCCCAACCTATTGCTACCTTCATATATAAAAATTCTTAATAAATTATGTTGATGACACAGGAAAGAAAAAAAGAAGAAAAAAATGAAAGCAAAAATATAAGCATCTCGATAAATGGCAAAAGGTAACTCATTAGGCCAAATCATTTCACAGTGAATAGATCAGTAGAAAATCATTTGGGGAAAACATTTTTTATCAATAAAGCTACTCCAATAATTTGATACATACTAAGATTAATTTTCTACTCACTGTACAATGCAACCACATATTTTTATGTTTGCTTTTTTAAAACTCTAAGGTTAGTCACCAAGTATTCCTGGAAAATTCTGCTTCGAAGTGGATGTCCACCCCCTTTATTCAGATGTCCTATAAAATGTACCATAAAGTTGAAGGAGGAAGAGTATAAACACCTAACACAATGCTAAGGAGCCTACCAGCAGTAACCCCACAATTATCTTGTGGTTTCCTAGAAGTTATAATGAGCTGACCCACTTGGCATATCAAATTCCTCCTGGCTGGTTTTGTAGTTCTCACCCATGCAGAGACACGGCTCTATGAAGAAAAATAACAGGCCATTTAAACTGAAATATGTTGTGGTGGGTGGGGAGAATATTGGGAAAGAGATGTATCCTGCAGTTAAAAATTACTCAGCCGGTGTTGTAAAGTTAAAAACCAGAGGCTCTGGATTAAAAAAATATATATATATATTTATGTATATGTATATGTATATATATATATATATATATGCATTTTGGGGAAAATAAACAATTTTTTGGCTGAGAAAGCGTCCCTCCTTCTGTGGAGTGAAGTATGTGTAGTTAACATTAATACCTGTATTTTCTGCATTTCCTCCAAGTTCATTATTCTGGCCCTGTCTAAATCAAAATACGTTATAATTCTGAATAATGGGCTATCTGCTGCCTGTGGTGAAATGTTACAATAACAACAAATAATTTCTAAAAATTATAAATTACTTCTACGCAATTGGAAAACAAGTAAATTGTGGGTTTGCACAAGAAATGGGGGCGCCTTTTGCACAATCTCGTCAACACTTGCTCATTCTCCAAGAAGCAAGGCTTGACACGGTTCACCTATTGGAACCACAGCCACACCAGTTCCCACCAGAACAGATAGGAAGGACCTAGCTCCACTTTTCTTACATTTTAGCAGGTAAGGAAGGGAGAACACAAATCCAGACAAGTCATTCCCCCTCAAACCAGGCAGAGACAACTTTTCACAAGTATTCCTTACTTACAGGTAGGGGGAAGGCAGTACTGACTGTTGACATGGAGGATGGAACAAAGACCTCTGGAGGTTAAACAAAAAGAAGCCCATGTATCATGTACCTGCATCCCAATTATAGCAGCCAACAAAGGCAAATGGCCTTACTTCCCAAGACAAAGTACAGGGGCCATGAGTTTTTACTGGTGCCTGAGAAGGGACTGTTGGCCTCTGCCCCAAACCCAATCCCCCTTACCGTCATGAGTGTGTATGTAACACTTGAACTGAGTCCCTAAACCTTAAGACTTAAAAACCATTGCCATTATATGAATGAATGAGGTAGGACAGATCTACCCAAAAGAATTATAACTCTCTGCTTCAAATTACAGAACCACAAAATGAAGTTTATTTGCTCACTTATTTTCTAAACTATAGTAGTTCTTACAAAATGTGCTTTATTAAAATACCCTAAAGAAGAATTGTACTTCTCTGAACTATACCCAAATGTGGTCTTATTAGTAGAATACACTGAGTGACAAATAAAACTACACAGACAATAGACCCTGTCTTTTAGAATCTTGCAATAAAAAACAACAGAATTGTAGAGATTTTCTAAGATCACACATTAAACAAATACATAAATTAAATAAGTTAATTACAAATTTGATTACATGTTCATTATGTGCATGCCAAAGGGGGAATGTAATAACTCATTCAGGAGCTGCTGAAGGATCCAAATCTTCATTCTTAGGGGTCTGTAATTTAATAAAGCCAAAGCTTGGTGTTGAGCTCTAGCAAAACCATAACACCATATTGCATTGCTCAAGCATCTGACTAAAATGAAGAGATCAAAAGGAGTAGCTGGAGGGAACCCAAAAAATTAAAGCAGAGGCTTCCTCTTGCCTTATGGAAGCACTAGTGAGTCTCTCTGGGGAAAAGAACATTAAAGCAAGTGCTGAGCCCCAACTCTGCCCCACACAAAAATGCTCCCACAATGTCGCTTGCCTACCGGTGCCTCCAGAACTGTGATGCTCCAGATGTGCCTCTAGAGCCCCTCAATGTGCATCGGAACTATTTTTTTCCAGGACTATACAGCTGTTTTTACAGTGCGAGGAATAGGGCTACTTTTCCTAGTAAATACATTTTAGGAAATAAATACTTATCTTCCCAAAAGACTTTCTAAACACCATTTTATACCCAATAGACCTCTATTTTGTAAGTGGCTATGCCCACAATTTATGTAATTTCCTGCTATGGCTTCAGCATGCATCTGTTCACATGCCCAGATGTGACCAGGTTGTTTTGGTTAATTCATGGTTCCAACCATATGTATGGCTGAATGCCACATGGTTGATTTCATTGATCATATGGTGATCTCAGCTAATAACTGATTAAAATACCCGCACCAACAGGACCATACAAGTAGATGACATACAAGTAGACTAAGGAACCATCATTCCCATTCTGCCCCTTCCATTTACAGAAAAAGACAATAGTCCTTATAAATTACATTCATTCATTCATTTGGGAGACAGAGTCTCACTCTGTTGTTGCCCTGGGTAGAGTGCCTTGGCTTCATAACTTACAGCAACCTCAAACTCTTGGGCTCCAGTAATCCTCTTCCCTCAGCTTCTGGAATACCTGAGACTACAGGCACCTACCACAATACCCGCTGTTTTTTCTATTTTTGGTAGAGATGGAGCTCTCGCTCTTGCTCAGGCTGGTCTCCAACTCCTGAGCTCAGACAATCCACCTGCCTTAGCCACTGCCCCTGTCTGGCCTGTAAATTTTAATCAACATATTTGAATCAGAGAAATTCTGTTCCCAGAAGGAGGCAACTGTAAGTTGACCAAATGTTTGTACGTAAAAAGGGAAAGCTCACTTTTAATCTTGTTGAAAACATATTAAACTCTTCAGACAGAAATGGTTATATGAGAAACTATATAGTATAATACTTCTCCAGTAAGATAACACCTAATTCAGCCAGGGAAGTCAAAAACTTCCAACTGAACACAAGAGAAGGAAATTCCAGAAGCTCTGAGGTAGTTAACCAAACCCTGGGGTCATCAAAGACTCTACTACCAAAAATAAATCCCATCGTGGTGTCAACCATTCTAGTCATCTTGGCAAGTTACTTATTTCTGTCTTGGCTTTCTTGCTCAAAAACGATGGATAGTTACCTCACAGTGAGGACTTAGTCATGTAAGCAAAGTGCCTTGAAGACAGCAAGTCAAACATATTACAGGACCATAATTTTCTGCCCTGAAATGCATTTGGTATGGGTAGGGCATCAAATGTTCCTGATTTGTGTGTGTTAGTCTGAGAATGCTGGACAGGAAATGGTTTAAAAATCGCTGGGAGCAAAATAGAACCCGGAGATGTTTATGGGTGATCCGCTAGTTTGGCAAAATATCAGTAGCTGAAACCATACCTGTGGGCAAACTGAAAAGAGCTACAGAAGTTGAGGCGATGCAAGCAGAAGCAAGTTAGGGGAAGCATGCAGATCCAGGAAGGAGGCGAGGGGCGGGTGTGCAGAACACGGCTGCATGTGAGCCCTGGAAGCCTGAGCACTATCTCACTGGTCCAACTTCCTCCTGGCGCTTCTGGTTAAGTGTGTGAACAAAGAGGCAGATAGGGAAACCCTTTCTGGGAAGGACAAATAAACATTCTGAAACCTGAAAATGTGAAGTCAACTGAGCCTCAATTCAACCCAAACCTTTGGGGGCTTCTGCATCATTAGTCTGTATCACGGCTTCCAGTCATTTGTCCCTTTAGAACAAGAAGTCTCAAAGGCCTGACAGAGAGAAATGGACAATGGCAGACTCCTGTGTTGCCTTCTCATTCTCTGCAAGTCTACCGGGGGAGGAAGCTGCCATGTTTAGGAGGCTTAAATGCTAGAAGGGATTTTCTAATGAAAAGGATAACCCAAAGATCCCTCTGTTTACTATGGCACGACAGCACTCATCATTCAAAAACCAAGAAAGGACTCATCTGTACCAGCCTCCTTATGATGCCCTCCCAAGAAAGGGAGCCCAGCAAATGTATGCAGAGTCTGTGGAAAACACCTTGCATGTTACATAAACGGCACCGGTGATGAGCAGAACCCCTGCCTCCTGCACCTCGCAGGAGGGGAGGGGAACACAAGAAAGGCAGATGGTTTAGGAATTTACAGAGCGGTTCCCACCTGAATGAGGCACTCAGGCTGCTTTCCCTGCACTTTGTGGCTACTAGAATGGCACTAAAAAGTATTTTTTCTGCAGCTATCATAAAGGATATCTGTGAGGAAAAATAAGAAACTAGACATGAAACGTGTCCTTACCACTGTCCAGAGGAAGTCATTTGTATTTGCTGTTTGTATGTCTGTGTGTATAGATGAGAGAGAGAGAATGGGAGTGTACTTCTGGCAAGAAATCCAAGGGTGTGGAAACTCAATAGAGGGCCTGCATTTGGGGGTTTGATCTACGTGCTTGTGAACCACAGAAAAGAGTGAAGGTTCTGATGGCACTGTCTACAGGACCCCCATGCTACAGTGATCTGTAACCCAGTAACATCTGACAAATCTCATTTCCCTTTTGACCAAGATTCTTCTAGGGCAAAGAAAGGGTGAATCAAAACCAATTAAAATGCTTTTGAACTTCAAAGAAATTCATTCCCAGTTCTAGGTGAAAGCACCTTGTTTCAGGGAAGCATGTGTGTGCAGAAAGACCCCCAGACGTGCTATGCCCGACCTGCATGCAGACTTCCACTGTTTGGGAATGAAAGCCCCGTTCAGTCAACACTCTCCACACTTCAGCTCCTTCCAGGCAGTGGGCTCTGGCCCTTCTTCTCATCTGCACGGTTCAAATTAATTATACACTTTAATTTCATGAATTATTAATTTGATTCTGACTCGGCAGCTTATGATTATCCAGTGCTACAGACTATACAATTCCAGCTTCATTAAAACATCACCAGCTGCCTGAGAGACAGACATTAAATAGGGGAGAGCAATAATAAAATTAGGCTTCCGGCGCATAGCAACAGAGTCTTCCTCGGCCTCAGGCAGCACGGGGCTGTGCTGCCTGGCTGGCCCGGGCAGAAAGGAAAGGATCATTTCAGACAAGCCCCTGCTCCTTCTCTGAATATGTTCCTTGGCCTTCCACGGTGCACACGACTTCAGATGGTCAGATGGCATGACTGGGGGTGTGACATTTCATCTGTCTGTCTCACCCTTTACCCCCTTCCATTTGCCCAGCACCCACCCACACTTATCGGACATTAACTCTTTGATGGCTGCCAATGCTTCAGTTACATCAACGCTGTCCACCCCCAGTGTCTGCCACAGGGCCAGCTTCCCAGAAGGCCCCACAAGTCGTGGCCAGCTGAGCAGGCAGAATGGAACACAAGCCTCTGAAGAGTTAGCTCGAGAAACCTCTTTACACTGAGTCTCTCTCCCCCTGTTTGGGTATTTATTTGGCTTAAGAAGATGCATTTTGGTGACTAGAAAGGGACTGGGTTTCAGCAGCCACTTGTAATATGCCCAACATGATTACTTCACTATTCAGAGGTCATATACGTATGATGCCTAGTCTAGGGCCTGGTACATGACAGGTACCAAACAGAACAAGTTCCCTTACCCCATCTTTGCGTTTATAAAATGACAGAAGTGAGCTCAACATTTCTAAAGTTCCTTTCGATGCTAATTTATGAACCTCCCGTGTGGAAGGTTCATTATTCTTACAAACTCATGACTGGGAGACAGATTTGGCGACTGTCCCCCAGAATTTTCATGCTTACTTTAAACAAGGAATACTTGAAAACCAAATGCATATAACTCAACAAGATCACTGCCATAAGATTGCTGCTGCGTCCTAGGAGAAAACACCCTGGGCAGGTGCTTTTCGAAGAAAAAGTCCTGGGCAGAGTGCTTCTTCCTCAAAGCGTTCAAAAAGTCACTGCTTGTTTAGACCTGGTCCCAGCTGTGCCAGCATTACAGAAGTAAATGACAAGAAGATGACCAAAAGAAAGAAAAGAATGAGGAATGGAACCCTGACAGCAGGTAGAGAAGGAGGGAAGGAGGGAGAGAGACAGAGAGAAAAATGAAAGACAGAAGAGAAGGGAAGAGAAGAAGAGAGAAGGAGAGATGCCCAAGCATTTTTTCCTCTTCTGCCTTATACACAAAAAGCCCCGTTAAGAATGCAGAGTCCTCTGTGGATTAATACACTCCTTCAAATAAATAAAACCACAGCACTTCCTCCCAGTAACTTTGTGGCAAAACAATTTACAGAAGGAAAAGGTTGGAATTTAGACATTCCATTTAGCTGCTTCAGAAATCTAAGGACCCTGAACCTTGTGGGATTTCAAATCGATGGAATTAATTAAGGGAGATGTCCAGCACTCTCCACTAAGTAATCAGCAGGTACAGTAGACCTGAAAGTCTATAAAGAAAAATGGAACAGAATGACATGGAGAGAGGCAGCAGGGATTAAAAAATGAGCATCCGAATGGGAAAGGCGCCCACCCATTGATCGCAGCATAAGAGATTAAGGCTTCGGTGAGCAGCAAGAAGACTCTGTAACAGAAAATGGTTACAGAGCATGAGCACAGGCCCTACAGATATCTATAATCAGTGACAGCCAGGCCTGCCAGACACGGGACCACCTGCCTGGGAGCCCAGGCTGAGGAGGCAGTCCAGGGGTAAGACATAAAACTAGGTTTCAAAGATGTTAGTATGACATGGCAGAGGGTATCATTTTATACCACTTGTATTATTTCTTTCCTTCACTAAATGGAAGCTCCTTGAGGACAAGTATTTTGTCTATTCTGTTCCCTGTGATGAGAATACAGCCTGTCACAAAAAAAGATGCTCACGACAATTTTGTGAGCTAAGGTGGTAAAGGGTGAACACACATATGACACGCTATCGGGGGACGTGCACATCTCCCCGGGTCCCGAGTGTGGCTGTGACACGCTACCGGGGGACGTGTGCATCTCCCCAGGTCCTGAGTGTGGCTGCCCGTTTCCTGGGGGCAAACCAGGGTCAGGAGGAGGAAGGGGAGCTCGGACCCGCTGTTCATCAAACACTAAATAAGATGTTTGGGATTCACACCGTGGAACATGGATAAACCATTTGGTAACTTGATTTTCTGTGCCAATGACAGCAAAAGTGAAAGAAGAGAAGGCAGATAAATGTTTTTGAAGGCATTCCACAGTGGAAAATAACCATTCTCAGGCCAGAGCACGGCAGCCCAAAGAATTCAATTGATTGTGCTTTTAAGTCATTCTCCTGCTTCCTCCATTCTCTCCCAGTCCCATACAGGGGGCAAAAAATACACTGCCACCCAGTTTTACAGATGGAGTGTCACTGAGATTTGAAGCAGTGCCCTAAAGAGCATTCTGGCTTTTTTGAGAACCAAATTGAAAGTTTTGAGGCAACTGTCAAATGCCTGCCTGAGGGAGAGCCAGAGAGCAAGATGAGCGACCAGGCCCAGGTTTCTGGGTGCTCAGCTGACCTTTCCACCACAAAGCACAGCTAGAAAAGGCCCCTGTATAATGATGCCAAGAGGCAAATTCCAGAAATGGGAGTAGATGATCTCCCACGAGCCCTAGAATGCTTACGGACTCTCAGGATTAGAAGAACCCTTTATAGACACCCACACTTTCCCTGGCTTGCTCACCTATCTTCTCAGT
Organism: Nycticebus coucang; assembly: GCF_027406575.1. Taxonomy (NCBI): domain Eukaryota; kingdom Metazoa; phylum Chordata; class Mammalia; order Primates; family Lorisidae; genus Nycticebus; species Nycticebus coucang. Next base: position 96,430,769 of record NC_069789.1, read on the forward strand.
GGTCCAAGCAAAGAGAACAAGAGCTCCCCTCCCCCCGCACCCCCACTCAAGAGGACGAACATAAAATTTGTCTTTTGCGACAAGGAAGGTGCAGCCACTGTAAATACACCCACATAAGGAAATCACAGAAACCCCAAGTCAACCACAGTCCTCAGACCCTCCTTGGACTAAAAGTCACAAGGCCAAAGAAGCCCCGTCCACTGGGCATCTCTGTTACCTTCTTAGGCATCTCACCACCTCCTCAACCAAACATCACTTGCTAGTTACACTGAACAAGATGTGAGTTAAGCCCGGAGCAGGGGGACTCAAGGTCTAATGAAAATATGTCTCCAAGTGAGCCCCCAGTTTGGGTACTGGCACAAGGCATCCTTTAGGGGCTTCCGTTTGTGTCAGCAGATGTTAGCCCGAGAAGTAGCAGCCTTTGTTTCTGTGACTTCTTCCAAATGAAGTTAGAAGCCTCCAGGGCCCTTGGATACATCATAATAGTTCAAGGAGCATTTGTTTCCTCTGTGGCCAGGACTATAATGTGAGGAATAAAATGCTGACTTTCACTGCACAGCATAAAATATCAGTCATGTGTCCAAGAGCCTCTCAAAGGGATCCACATGTTCACATCAGGATCCTTGGCACTATGGAGGACTTCACATACAGTAAAAGATCCAGCAGGCTCAGCCACCTAGCAGCTTAGAATCCATACGGGGTGAAGTTTCCCATGAGCCTAGATATCTTCAAAACTGCCTCTGGTCATTAGACCCACAGGACTATAAAAAAAAAAAATGAAAAAAATATATGCAGAACAATGAAGGAAGGATTTTCTGAAACAAACAAACAAAAAACACCATCATTCATTGTTTCCCCTGTTTTGCAATAAAAACACAGTGTTGGACCTGTCTGGACGTGGGGACTTTCCAGTTTCCATGTGAGGCTGGACATTTTGCATTCAATACAAATTAGTTCCTCAAAATCAGAATCAATTGTCATAGAATGTAGGGAAGTATTTTCCCAAGGGGCAGGCATTTGTAGTAAAACTGGAAATGTTCAACTTGATTATAATGCTTCACGAAAAGGTCAGCGTGGGATTTCAGAGCTTTACCTTGAGGATGTTAACTCCGTTTGCAGGCAGGGTGAAACGGGGAAAGTCAGTTTGCCCAGGCTTGCCATGTCCACATCACTCTGATCACCTGTCACGAAGCTAGCAGCAGACCGTGTGCTTCAGAAAACAAATGAACGCGTGCACACACACACACACACACACTTTAGACACACACATCCCCATGTACTTTCCAGAGCCCGAACATCTCCAAATTCGATGACAAAAACAGTGTGCCATTGCTGCTGTGTTCATTGGACAGGATAAAAACAATGTTACTACATAGTAATCTAAAGCAATGGTTCTCAATTCAGTGGCACATGGCATAGAATCACCTGGGGAGCTTTCTAAAAATACACACGCTTGGGCCTCCCCATATCCTGACATTCTGGTCTAGGACTAGCACTTATTTCTAAAAAGCTCCCCAGGCAATTCCAATATGCCTTATACCTACTCCTTGGTTTTCTGTACATATGACATTTACAACTCCAATTAAAGCTTTAAAATACTCAGGCCAAGTGAAAATGGCCACCACTTCCTGCTTTCCAGGTTGTGGTTATGTATTTGACGTAGATCTTCATTACATTTGGAATCACAGTTCACATTCCCCATAGCCTCCTGACAGCCCTCTCTCCAACAGGATGAAGCACAGGCCCCAGAATTTATCCTCGCCCTGCCTCATATTTAAACCTGAATGAGCATGGATAGAAAAATGGCTCATCACTGAGTCACTTACACCACCCCGACCACTTGTTCCCTCCCGCAAACTAGCACTGCTGTCTGTGTGGGTCTCCTCTGCAGCGCTTGGTAGCCCCTAGCTTTTTCAGTTTATCAGATCTGACGGGGTCACTGCCCGTGAGCTAGGCTGAGTAGAATTCTGAAACACTTTGGTTGCCAACCAAAAGTTGTCATTTGGCCAGATCCTGAGGGTTTGCCCCTCCTCTTTCAGTAAATCCAAGTGTGATTCATCTTGGGGGAGGGGGATTTACTAAGACTGGAAAAATAGGACTACAACCTCAGTTTCAAAAGACCCAGACTATGCCTTGCTTCCAAGTCACAAAACAATTTTATGGGTTTTTTTTTTTTGTAGTTGTTCTTAAATTCTGAAATAGACTTCTTTTTCAAAACTACTTTCCACTACAAAGATCAGAGTCTGGTAATATCTCCACCATCTTCATACAAAGTCTCTGGCAACCTTGGGCCCCAAAACCTCTGGCATCCACTTTGCTTGTCACAGTAGCAGAGGTGGGCTGTCCTCCCCCCAATCCTCTTTTTGATGTTATGCTGAGTGTGCTACTTGTTAAGAATGCTTAAGACCTGGGCAGGGAGCAGACCATAATCCCCCTTAACTGCTCTGAAACGAAAGTCTCCCCCTGGTGGAGGCCTATTAATTTGTTTGTTTTTGAGCTCTACCTCTGATTCCTTCAGCCCAGGCACACCTGTTTCTAGGCAAGGCTGAATGAAATAAATGCTTTGTTTTGTTTCTCCATCGGAAATGAGGCTTTGGTCCATGTAGGGATGTGTCTGGAGCATGTTTGTTCTAACTTTTTGGAGCCAACGTACACCTGCTCAAGTAGCTAAGAAGCTGTACTCCCACCATCCCAAAGCTAAGGAAGTCCCAGCTGCTGCTGGAAGTATTTTTAGCTGCATTATTTATTTGAACACCTGCCTGACAATCTTAGACAGAGCTCAGTCTGGCAAGGGAGGGCCATTGGGACACCCGAAAATTCCTTCCCAATATGGTTGCATTTACTATTTTGTATCCACCCTGTGGCCAAGAAGGACCTTCCTCTTTTTTCCAAAGACTGTCTCTGATCATACCATACAACAGGCAGATAAAAGAAATATCTCCGATGACATGTTAAACAGAGGCTCCCGTAAAACCCCAAACCTTAATGCCAGGGCCATGTCAAACCCAGAGCACCTCACCCTGCCAGCTACCAATGCACTAGTCACCCTTCGCTATCCTTCCGGTGGTGGCACCATATCAACCAATATTGTTTCCTTTCCTTTATTTTTACTAGTACAAAAACTGAAACCCAGACAGAACTGCTACAAAAATGCTATCCTCTTTCCAACCACTCTTCCTTTGCCCACTTGGTTCTTCTCAAATGTACTGTCCATTAATCTACCTTCTGCTGACTCCAATCCCACCTCTTCTATTCACAGCCCAATTCCTCTCTTAACTATCAGTTCCCTACCACCATCGCCATGAAACTTAACTGCTCTCTGCTTCCCAAACTGTATGTTGACTGTATTCCAGCATTTAATTTTTTAATTATGTTCCATATTGAACTGTCTGGCACCTAGAATGGCTCAACAAATTGAATAAATGCTTTTTAGGTCTTGTTTTAAAAAAAAGGTATGGTCCATGTTTTGGTCTTTTTTTTTTCTTTAATAGTTTCTAGCTCAGTACCAGGCACATACCAGCTACTGAATAAAAGCTCGCAGACCAACCGAACGCCCCTCTCAAGGCCGCACTGCCATCTGCCATCATTAGAATGTTTACAGATCAAAATTCTTGCTGCTGGCACCTAGGTCTGGCTCACCAGGTCATGCTTTCCCTGCTCACTCTGCCTTGGGCTAAATTGCCTAATTTTTCAATATGTAGGCTTCATATTCTTTTCAAGAGGGCAAGGATCTTATTATTTATTTAACTCACTAGAATCTTAAGTGACTGACTGTTTATGAAAGGTTCTGAGATCCCAGAATGAATGATGCCGTGTTAGCGGCAGTACCACGGCCTTCCACAGATCAGTGGGTGGTGTGTACAGAGACACACACATAAAAACACTACTTGGCAGGCACCACACACACCGTTTTTGTATGATCTGAAAACATCTTGCTGGCATAATTCATAAGCAGAATGTCTTTATATTTAATGACCCAAATATGCCAGTCACGTGCTTCCGAAAAGCAAGTCAGAAGCAATAAAACTGCAATTTTGTTAACCCTCCTTGCCACCTCCCCACCAAAATAATAGCTCTGCTTTAAACCCTGCCCTTTCTGAATAGCTGCTTTGAAGAAGCCTAAGTGTGCAGTAGGCCTTTGTGGGCAATCATCTCGTGGTGTGGGGATGAGAGGAGGCTTGGAATACAAATGGTCCTGGCAATGCGAGTTATAGGTCCAAAGATACAGATTTATAGGGAACTGGCAGAATTTATGTTTTGAGTAGAAGAGTTTATCCTGGCTCAAATAATTCACAGAATCATCTTGTAGGAAAAACACTCAACTGTCATCCAGTCCAGTTTTGTACTTGGAAAGCATGTGCTAGTCAAGCAAAAGTAGACCTTCACCGTTACTCATTTATTTAAGTACCTATTGTGACTCAGGTGTTATTCTAGGCACTGGGATACAACTGGGAACAAGTTCCCACCTCCTTCTCTCTTCAAGACAAATGGAAAGATGTCACAGCAATTCCCTTGAGAAGGGCCTTGTGCAGCTAAGAAAGCACTGACTCTTGCTACTGAGAACCTCACAGTCAAAGGTCTTGACCTTCAAGATCACTAGGCCTTCTCAAGTCTTTGTGACCAACCCACTACAAAGTGCAGTACTGAAGACTACCAAAGATATTATCATCCTTGTACTTGGCTTCCCCTGAAAGACATTTAAGGAATGAATGGCTGAGGATGTGCATACAACTTAGAAAAATCATTCAACGAAAGAGTCATCACTTGAGAAGTCCAATTAAAAATCACATTCACTCATTCCTTCAACTTTTCAACAGTCAACATTTATTGAGCAGCTCTGTGTGCAAAACACCCTATGAGTTAGGTGCCTTGGGAAATAATGAGATGGATGGCACAGTCCCAGCTCTCAAGGAACTTAAAAATCAATTGGGTAATTACAATCCTCATTTTACAGATGAATAAACAATGGCATGGACAGTGAAGGGATTTGTTTTAAATGCTTTGTCCTATAACTAAATCATAATATGAAGTCATCAAAAAAGATGAAACAGCACTGAGCTAAAAGGTAGGGTATCGTAGTTCCATTCCTGGTTCAGACTCATCGGTCAAATCCAGTCCCCTCTTGGGGGTTTCAATTTCCTCTTCTACAACAGGAGGAGGTGGTCTTTAGAATGGGTCTTTTCAGCTCTAAGATGATATAATTCTAACACTTGGGAACAATAAGGTGTGGTGGTTCAAACTAAAGAACTCAATCTCTTGACAAAGGAAATGAATTTTAATGAGAATTGTTACTTAGAGAATTGAAGTCCTACCTAAAGGAATATGGGAGATATTCCATCCTGTTAGTCACTGTTCCATTTCCTCATAGGAGATGCTCAGGCCTGAATGAAAACACGCCCCCTTCTATGGAGTGTCTGCTACCTTAGCAATAATGGCAAAAAAGCTGGAGCCCTTCCTTCCAGCTCCCTTCAGCCCCTGCTAAGTATCTATAACACAGGGTAATAAAGTGTTAGCAAGAGCTATGTTGCTCCCTGAAAGAATAACTGCTCCAAAGATAATGTAACCCATCTATGTACGATGTGACAAATGGGGGCTTAGCCTACGTGTAAAGAACTCTTAATTAAAGGTTTAACAGACAATGAGAGGCTTGAACTAGATCATACGTGAGGTCCTTCTCAGCTTTAGCTTTTTATATTACTACAAATTCTGTGAGGATAATGTAGAAGATTTCCTTATTGAGTTAATCAGTACATCTAGAGCATTAACCAAAATCATTTCTATTCAGTTTATCAGTACTTAATTCCAGAAAGAAGAATAGAAGTTCTTGTAAGAAAACCTTGGTTTGGATTTTTAAAATCACAGTGTTTAATAATTTCATTAAATGTTGAACCATCCCTAGAGAAGATGTTCTCTGAGCTTAGGAGATGTCTCCTAAATTGCCAATCAGGGCCACTTTGCAACGTGTGAGCTGTAAAATTATGTATGTGAAGACCTAAATGACAGAGAATTAGATTTGAATCCTTTTATTTATATTTAATTTTTGCCTTCCTGATTCGACACATCATTTGTCCTCAACACTTTTATTTTTTGGTCCTAGAGGCACAGGTGGTTCTTATTTCAGGCCCTCTGAACAGTTCTGCTATTCAAAGATTAATGAATAAAGGGCGCCTTATAAATAGATTAGCATGATAATGGTAATAATGCTTTCTGCTGCCTTCTGTGCCTACTTCAATCTGTGTGCCCCTGAAAATGCCTCCCCTCCCCCGTGCTTGGATCCCCTTCACCCTCTTTCCCACCACCTGATTCTACTCCTTTAGGAAGACAAAGTGACTATGAATCCAGCAGCTGCAGACAGCAAGGAGAAGAAGGGAGGAAGGGGAAAAGAGGGGTGGAGAGACAGACAGATACGGAGCAGAGAGCAAAACATCAATATGTTGTAGGAAGGGAGGGGTTATACAGAATGCACAGAGAAAGTACAAGACTCTGCAGTTTGATGCAAATAACACTGTCAATCTTCCTCCTCCCCCCACCGCTTTTTTATGACATTTGTTGCTTATTACCACTGGGATCTTACTTCTTAGTTTGACCTCAAATACATATCATACCTCCTTCTTATCTCAGATTCATAACTATTCTAGAAGCATGCCCAGGTCAAGATTTTGGAGAATTGGGTGTAGAAACAAAAGCTAGCTACAGATATGCCTTTTTTTTCTATCACTGTATAAGCACAAGTTCAAAGGGCCTTTCCTTAAAGGCTTTATGAAGAAGCAGTCATGTGAACCTCTCTGAAAAGTTATAACTCCACCAAGGGGTTCAGTATCTGAGATGAATGAATGACTTGGTGGGATCTCAGTTTTTAGCCTCCTTGAGCCTCCCCATCAGTGGAAGAAGATTGGAAAGACCTCAGGACTCAAGGAGCTGCCTGTGCCTCTGTCCTCTTGGCCTAAATTGTCTGGTCTCCAGGCAAGTTGTAAGGATGAAGAGTCAGGCAGGGAAAGTCATCCTGGATGGATGCCAGGAAGATGTCCAGGCAAAGCAGATTTGGACAAACAGCAAAAGTCGCTACAGCAGGAGAGAAAGAGGAAAGAGATCAATCCTTCAGAACCCTCACACCTCGCCTGCCTGCTGAGGTGGAGACTCCAACAGTAGAGAGATGCTGAGCCCCGCAGGAGACCAGCCCACACACCAGGCCAGGAAACAGGGGCCTCCCTTCCTTTGTCTCCTAAGACCTGCGCGTTTTTTTCCCTCATTTGAAGGGAGCCGGGAGCACTGAGAGCTGGGCTGACCCTCCGCCTCTCCTGTTGATTAACATCCCCTCTGCCTTGCTCTGACCCCCAAGGGGGCACACATTACTATCCTCCCTACCTCCAGCCTCTGGGCCTTCTGATATCAACTGGGGAAAGGGAATCTAAAAATAAAGCCGGGGCCAGAGTGTGTAGCACTCGATTGGGCTCCCGTGCTCACAGATCTGCTTATTTTGGCCTATCTCTCCCCAGCGATAAGGCTGCTAACAGCCTGTTATCAGCCAGTCGGTGAAAATGTGCTCCAGCCTGATTAGGCCTCAGTCTTTGCCAAGGTTATAAACAGCCGTTATCGTTTTCCCGAACAGAATAATCCGGACAGTATCAGCTCAGAAACATATGGGCCACACAGAGAAGATAGCCGCTGACGGACACTTCATTTTAATTGTAACGAGTGGGTAGCAGCAGCCTGCCGACAGCAGAGAGAGAGCTGCCCGGCTGGCAGCAAGGCTTTGGGGTTTTGTTTTGTGTCTTTTTTCTTTCTAAAATCCCCTCTTTCATTCCTGGCTTGCAATGCCTAAGTTGCTTTGATATTCTGGGTGGTATAATGAAAAGGCCCCTGACCCAGATGTCACCAGGCACCAAGCACGGCCCTTCCCTAAAAGGCAGATGAGACTCTTCTGATTCTCTCACAGAGAGTAAAAAACAACCAGCAAAGGGGAACCAAGACAGCTCTCTCTGCTCGTTAGCTCCAATTCGGTTTCAATTACCTCTCCTCTGACCCCACCCTGATCTCACCCCCCACACACAGCCATGCTTCCTCAAAGATCCTCAAGACAGGATGATATTGCTTTGTCAAGGTAGAAACAGTCACAACAGCCTCAGAATGCCACATTCCAGCATCCGGCAGGCAGCAACACTCAGCAGGGCCACATACTGAATATTGGAGCATTTATATCTTTTCCTTTAAGCTTCCACGTGGAGACATAGATATCAACCAAGATTAAGCTTGCGGAGGACAAGCCCATGCAAGTATGGATTTTGTGTCCTGATAGCAATTTCTAAAATCTGGTTTCCCCTCATGCTCTGTTGGGACAGACTCGTTTCTCAGGCTTGTCACAGAAAGTCGACTAACTGGGGTGAGGTGGTTGGGGGGTGGGGCATGGCCAAAAGAGAAAACTGGGGATGAAAGTTTTCAGGGAAACGTTCCCTTGTCTGCCGCTGGGTCAGCAGAAGTCTCGGCTGCTGGCAGCTCAGCCTTGGTCACTGCTGTGGGTACGAAGCCAGCGACCACCCTGTTCACTCCTGGGGAGATGCACCTTTCCCACTCGAGTGTCACCAGAAACAAAGTGGTAGGGTGGCTAGACAGGAGCTGAGGAGGAGAGAGAGAGGGTCGAGGAGGAGACAGAGAGAGGCCCTACAGCAAGAAGGCAGGAGAAGACGTACACCACCCCCAGCCTTCAGCGGAGCCTCACTCTGTGTTGCCAAGTACCGTTGCCAGGCTGGGGCTCACACCTGGCTGGCAGATGGGCTCAACAAGAGCAGGTGTGACTCTGAGGAAGATAAGCACCCACGGCCCACCTTGTACTCAGCCGTCCCTGCTCACCCTCCTAGTCGACATTCACCTGTCACAATATTTCAAATAATCAAATATCCTCAACTTGGCCTTCCTCTCCTGACCCTCTTCTCTGGATTCTTCCCCTCTCTTCTTAACTTCTCAGGTGTCTTCTCCCTTTTACCAAAACCTACACCTCCCAGTGCCTTTCCACACTCTCAACACAGTCTCCAGCACTGGAGAAGTGCCCGGGTTCAAATCTCTGGTGTCTTTCTAATAAGGAGGAAAAGAAAGAATGGAAAGGAGAAAATGGAAGAAAAGTAAGAGAATCGAAAAGAAATTCTCCCTGATCCACGTTGGTGCTTCTCATTTTTCCTGACAGCCAAGAAAGGATGATACTGCTTTGTCAAGGTAGAAACAGTCACAACAGCTAATATTTATAGACTGCTCTGCTCGTATGCGTGTCAGACACTGACCCAAGCGTTCTACATAAATTTGCTCATTTAATTCTCAAAACAATTCTGATGCACACCCAGGTGGCCTGCCCACTGCTATATCTACGTAATTGCAGGATGTCCTGTGCCCCTAGTTGGAACGACCTTTCCCACCAGCCTCTGGAGGTCTGTGACCAGCTCCGCTGGCCACTCCATCTCCACACAGCCTTCCTACAGATCTACAGGGACCCACCCGAAGGGACAGACAGACAAGCACTCTGGCCCCAAGTCTCCTTCCGGTATTTCACTGTCGAGTGAAAATTGAGCCTATGGTAATGTTCCTGCAATAATATCAAATTCAAAAAGGGAAAGGGGACAGAATTTCTGCTGTCAGCTGAAACAAGCCTGAGGCACATTTTTGTTTTAATTTTTTTTTTTAACAGCTTCTCAACACCTGCCTTCACTTTTCCACTCTCCCAACAAAACACGGCTTAGGTTGCCTTGTAGTATCATCAAGAGACCGGAGGCAGATCTCTGCATGAAACTCTGCAGTGGGTGGTCTGCATGCAAGGTCTTGGTGGTCTTCAGCTCAGTCCCCCGACAAAGCTTTAAGGTTACAGTGGCCTTTCCCTAATTGCCATCAGAGTCTGAAAATGTCCTGGAAACATAAGAATCCACCTCTGAACTCAGGAGTCAGCTCAGCAGTTGTTTATTCAATTTAAAGAGTTCTCCTCCCCTTTTTTTTTCTTATTCTTTCTGTTTCAATGGACCCAGCTTTGTCCTTCCACAATTTGGGGTGAGCAAGACTGGAGGATTTCCTGAAACAAGCAGCTGGGCCCTTTTCTCCGGGGGCCTGCTTCCCATTCTGTCCACAGCCACCTCCTGCTGATACGCTTCACTTTCTTAGAAAGAAGGCTGGCTTTCTCAATGTCACACAACGGAGGCAGGGGGAGCCTTGAAAGTACTAGACTGTAACAAAGGTGGTGGACTGCAGCCGTCCTGTCCCTGAGCATTGCTGACCTGTGGTCTCCCAAGCCCCACGAGGACCATGTCCAGCCTTCTAGGAGCATCTATGATATCACTGTCATGGCTGATTTTCTGGAGTGTCCCCCTGACTGAGCACCTGAAGTACTAGGCGCTGTTTTCCCTCTTGTCTGTACCCTTGACACCTAGCATGGTACCTGATATTCAGGACTCAACTTGAAAGGAAGAAATACATTCATCCCAAACCCTGCCAGAACAGGTGTTCAAGTCCAAGTACTTGGCATATAACCTAAATTCGAGTCTGACATTTTCTAACTCTATCTCAACTACTTCTTTAGCCTCAGTTTCCCCATCTCTGAAATGGGCATAATCATAGTGCAGTGCCTGTACTATAAATTCATTATAAAGATTATGTATGTTGGGCGGTGCCTGTGGCTCATTGAGTAGGGCGCTGGTCCCATACACGGAGGGTGGTGGGTTCAAACCCAGTCAGGGCCAAACTGAAATAACAACAACAAAATAGCCAGGCATTGTGGCAGGTGCCTGTAGTCCCAGCTACTTGGGAGGCTGAGGCAAGAGAATTACCTAAACGCAGGAGTTGGAGGTTGCTCTGAGCTATGATGCCACAGCACTCTACTGAGGGTGGTAAAGTGAAACTCTGTCTCAAGAAAATAAATAAATAAAAGATTATGTATGTTAAAAGCACTTAGCCTAGTTCCTGACAAGGAACTGTCACCTGATGGATAGTTCTTATTTATGAATTAGGATCCCTTGTTCATCTCCATCTGCCCATCACAGAGCTGCTGCAGTAGTCAACCTCCTCTGACCAAATAAAAGGTTGCTGTCAAGGACCTCTGATTCAGATCCCTGCTTTGCTAGGATTCTGCTGTCACTCAGTCACTATGCCCCTCTGCTTCTGTGGCCTGCCATCAGACGGAAAGTCACCCTGCTTCACCTAACTCATTTGCAGATGGTATATGAGACAGCATGACCTACCAGATATGGAAAGGTGTGGAAAAGCAAAATCCAGGTTACTAAATCTACTGCAAGTCATACTCTGGCAAAACCCCTGAAGTCTAGCACTCCATGGACCTTGCTGCACGCTCCAGGGGGCCTACAGTTCTCTAATGCTCTGCCAACACTTTTGCCTTAAATCAGGGTCTCTAACCAAGATGGTATAATTTGAAGCATTTTCTTGGCTCCTAGTCCTCATGTTGATCTCTGTCGAGTCGAAATTAAACCACCGTAAGCTAATACCCAGACTAGCGCTTGCTTACCTACAATGCCATTTTAGTAGGAAAACAGCCCCCACACACACACCAGCAGCCCATCCTTAGTTTCTTATCTTCCCACTGTCCCTCCAGTCTCCCGAGTTCTTCTTTTTCTTTCTTTTTCCTTTTGCTAAAAGGAGTGTCTTAGTTTGGAGAGTCTTAAACCCATTTGCATTCCCAAGACAAGCTCTTAAGCATAAATTCATTTCAGCACTGGGGTCTTCTTATTCTCTCTCCTTCCTCTCACTAAGTAGTTGAGTTGAATGCATAAATAGCTCTAGCAGTTTTAGCATCATGGCCTTATATGAGACAGGATTAGAGAGGATTCAGGCCTTTCTCCCTCTCTCTCTCACACACACAGAGACACACACATAATGGTGTTAGTCTCCTAAGCCACAAAACCATTCTTATCTCTCCCATCTCTAGATCTGCCCTACTCTGGGTTTAGTCAACATTCTCCTTCTTGGCCTCCTGCAGGAACACTGCCAAATAAAATAACAAAATATTCATATGGTAAGGCACGTTAAAACCTTGGGAAGATTTAAGCCTGGGCCTCATGTCACAGACGCTCCCTCCCGTAATCTGTATTCCAATCTCGGTGCCAGCAAAGCTGTGATCAGAATATCCAAGGTCTCATAAAAGATTCAGGGCTTACTGACTTCCCTGACATTTGCTGTTTCATGTTGTTCCTGCTTGCTCCCTTTCAGCCTCCAAAGAGTCCACAATCCCTTTCAAATCACTGCTGCCAACGGCAAACTTGCCAAGAGAGTTCACTAACTCAGGACAACTACAAGACCGAAATCTTTCTGGGAATTTAGCTAGGTCTGGGGTCAGGGTTCTCAGTTCTTTCAGCAGCTCCTTTTGTTTGGTGAAAGGTTTTTTCTGATTGAATTCTTGCTGCCTCCTCCCTGGTGCCTGGAAGTGGGATTTTGAAATCCAGGAAGTTAACAAGACTCGAGAGAGATTCTCCTCCTTCACTGTGAGTGCTTTTGAGGATAGGATTTTGTGTACCTGACTCAGTAGGTGTGAATTTTCCTTGTTCTTATTATTACTGAAATCCGAGACTGTTATTTAACCTTGTGAAGTGTTATGGCTGTAATTTGTAGGGATGACAGTTCACCAAATAGGGGTTAAGCATGCTCTCTCTCCAATGGTCCATTTTCAATAACAGGTATATTAAAAACATGTGATTCCATGAATACATGTGAGATACAGCTATCATACTTAGGTACCACACTGGTATGGATATTACTAGTTTAAAACAGCTGTCCCCAACCTTTTTGGCACCAAGGACCAGTTTCATGGAAGCCCATTTTTCCAGAGAAAAGTGGGGGTAATTTTAGGATGATTCAAGGACAGTACATTTGTCTCACACATCAACAGGCATTAGATTCTCCTAAGGAGCGCAACCCAGGAGTTGAGTTGAACAGTCTGCAGTAGGCTCCGTGCTCCTAGGAGAACCTAATGCTCTGCTGATCTGCCAGGAGGTGGAGCTCGGATGGTGGTGTGAGTGACGGGGAGCGCCTGTACATACAGATGGAGCTTCACTTACTCTCCAGCACCTCTTGCTGTGAGGCCCAGTTCCTAATAGGACCAGTACCAGCCCACAGCCCAGAGTTAGAAACTGCAGGTTTAAAAATTCAAGCAAGGTATATTAAAATTTAAGGAAACAAGGTGTAACTACAGGGGTGACTGTGAATGGATCTAAGGCTTACCATCTTAGGTGTTCTAGCCAGACCACCAGCAGATTCTAATATGATTTGCTTTCCAATTATATGATTTATGCCCAGCTTATCAGAACACAGTGAATAAAGGAAGTTATACCATGATTCTTAAGGATGTCATGCATCTTCATAATGATATGCCTACAGTTGAGGGGTCCACGGACCAATAGAAGTGGCAAAAGGAGGTGAAAGGACACACAGTGATAAGGCTAACATCAGAGGCCACAGAGAAAGGAGAGAATGGAGGTTCCACTGAGTAACAAAATTGAGATACTTTCAGGGTACCTCTTAGCAAGCCGTAAGTATCTGGAATTAAAACAAAAAAATCAAGCATAGATTCCAAAACTCAGCAGTTAAAAAGCAAAAAAAGAAGGGGGGGCTATTATAATTTAATCACTTTTAGAAACATCTTAACCTAATTATTTCTGTAAATGCTGTGGCCATTAGACAAATTAACACAGAATTCGAGATCAAAGTGCCACTCACACATAGTTACTCGCAGAACATTAGGTAGCTTGAAGGTGAACAGGTGCTATAAACAATTTCTTTGAACATTTTTAATGTACCTGCTACGAAAGCCTTCTGAAGAGGTTAAAAAATCTGGAATACAAATTGAAAATTAAAGGCAAGTTGATGGTACTTCAAAATTAAACTCGTCAAATGAGAAAATTATAATCAAAATTGTCTCTGTACGTCTCAAATCCTTCACTGTGTGAGTCACATAATATATACATATACATGTTTCTGCATATGCATATGAAAAATCAAAAAGGCAAACACGTATCAGTGGTTAATCATAACATAAAAAGAATATGAGATCTGCTCTCACAAGTGATTATACCCATAAACATATGCCCTTAGACTTAAGTAAGCAAACAGGGCATCTACTGTTATACAATAATAGGGTCGTGAAAAGTTATAGGTAAAATTGTAAAGATTGAGCTACACTCAGGGGGAACACATTATTAAAAATAAATCCATAGTCAGATATTTGGGGAAGATATAGTTACACTTTGGGGGGAACACATTTTTTAAGATAAATCCATAGTCAGATATTTGGGAAGATAAATTATCCTACAATTCATTGTTTTGCATAATAATAGGTTTTTAAATACACAATTCATATTTATTTACAGTAAAATGTATTTTTCCAAATACAATACTATATACATGAATCGCTATCAGAGCAGGATGACTATGCCTCCCAGGGGACGTTTGGCAATTTCTGGAGACATTTTTGGCTGCTGAGGACGTCTAAGGACAGAGGCCAGGGAGCTAGCTACCATACAGCAATGCCCAGGTGGCCTGACAACTAGGAATTATCTGGTGCCCAAAATCAATAGTGCTAAGGTTGAGACACCTTGTTACAGAAAACCTCAAACATCATTTTCCCCTCAACTTTTAAGAAATGAAAAATGAGAAGGGGAGGAGGGGGGGAACTCCTTTTAGTACCATTTTGATTTATCAAAAGTCTAGTTGCTTTTGTGGCTGCTACAACACATTACTTTGCCATAAATTATGAGCTCTTCAAACCCACCCCTCGTACTTGCATGATACCTGCACACTGAGAAATGGTGGAAAATCAGAAAAGATTTGAGGAGAACCCATTTACCCCGAGACATCCTTCAGTGAACAGAGGAGTAGCCTGACCAATAGTGTTAAAATCAAATAAAGTCACATATAACGAAACCCAACTTTTTAGCCAGTGAAAAATAAAAACGTCTGGTACACACTGTCCTACATGTGCGTATCCATCCAATTCTACAGCATCAGAGCTCTGACGTTCAGTAATATAATAATATTATTTTTGAGATCAGTTAAGGTATAAAATGTGCGTACTCTCAGTCTTTAATATTAATAAGTCTTGTAACTAGCAGTTTCTCATAGCTCCGAATTCTTGAGCACAACTAGAAAGGGCACTTATCCTGAAAAATCTAATAAATTTACAGTTTTATATACTTCCTTCAATTGTAAAAGTCTTGTTCAATAAACTTTAAAATGCCACTATAGAGCAATAACACAGACAGTATAAACCCAGCCCTGGGAAAGCTGTGCAACCAGAAATTGTTCCCCTTTCTGCTAGAGCAATAAAGTTTTATATGTTTGAACTGACTGTAAAAAGGTTTGAATGTTGGCAACTGGGGAATAATCTGTCTTCTTTATAGTTATTATCATATTTCCCACAAGACCCCTTGCTCTGTGTCAATCCTTCTTGTATATGACACCTTTGTACTGTCAGCGAAAGCAAGACTACTTTACTTTTTTTTTTTTTTAACTATAGGACTTGTATCTGTTTTCCTTCAGATTACAGCTAACAGGAATAAATTATTTCTGACAAGCATCTATTGCAGCATTTTACCAAATAAAGCTGGTTGTGAGCTGCTTTTCCAAAAGGGGTGGGGGGAACTCCTCCTTTCTCTCTCTGTCTCTTTCTCTCAACTGATTCAAATGCAATTCAGGGCTGGTTAAATTGGAGGAAATGCCAATAAAAAGAGATTTGTAGGAAAGTTGCTGTGAATGCCAGAGCCCATTGAACGTGGTGGATCGGGCCTCGTGGGTGCCATTGGATGTGTGTGGAGAAGGGGCTTAGGAAAAGGTAAGAGAGGGATCATTCCTCTTCTTTCCCGATCTCTCAGGTCTGAGAGTATCTCTGCACCTTGGTCCAGGCAGAAAGACAAGTCCAGTGGGCAGAAGTGGCTTGAGTTTCCCAGATTCTAATGGTCGGTGATGGAAGCCATGCTATGACCGGCAGGGGCAGACACCAAGCAGTCACGCATAGGTCTGGGCACATGGCTAAGCAGTAATCTCAACTGAAATGTGTTTAGGCTTGAGAGCCATCCTGTCTATGTGCATTTGTTTGGGTGGGTGGGGTAGGGGTCTCCCTTCTCCCATCCTCACCCCACCAGGGCTCAACGGATAACGTGGGCCTACACCCAGAAATCCAGGACACACAGACCAGCCAAGCCGAACACATTCTCTTCTTGCTCACCACCACCCAGCAGTGTCTCTGTGTTCCAGGTTTTAGAATAACAGAAAAAAGAGAGGAATAAGAATAGATATCTACAAACACCGGATTTTTAAAAAGTAGAATATACCATGCAGTTGGCTATCAGTAGAACTGGCACCAAACGTTAATTACCTCTGCACTATGGAACAGACAACAAGTCTCTCGAAAAGGCCCCAAGCATCAGAAGGCCGGTCATATGAACACGAGCACATACACCTATCTGCATATACACTACATACATCCCCGTGTATGTATGTGCTTTTATGTGTTTGCATATTAATACATGCATACACGCTTACACTCAAACACAACTCAGCCAACTCAAAATGAAGAGTCAATTCAAACAGGGAAGCCATGAAATGGAAAGGTGACATCTCCATGCCAAATGCTGTCAAGAAATATACCAACCCTAACAGAGTGAGGCAATGCAAATAAAATTAAGTCAATACAATTACATCTCAAAGACGCTGGAAAAAGCTGGAGCCTTGTGCTCATGAATGTGTGCTCAGAATATCCTCTGTTTTCTCCCAACTGTTCCTACCTGAATTTCCAAATCCATGTTATGATGACTCCTTGCCTAGTTTGGAAAACAAATGTTCTTATCTAGCATTGGTGGTAAGTGGTAGAATTCTTACCTGCCAAAAGTTTTTATCTATACCTGGTAAACATATCATGGTAATTGCCTCATACTACAGGAGGGCTAGGGAACACTGTGTCCTCTCCACACCCCTCACCCAGACCCAGAACAGAATTTCCACACCAGCTATGCCTTTTGACAGAGGTGTACTCACATAAGTCTTATTATCTCTAAAGTGGCAACTGCCTACTTGGAAAACCACGGATCCATAATAGACATTTTTATTCTTTGTCCTGTTCATATACCTTGTCTATGTGGTTAAAGTTAACGGATTATTTGCTTTTTGACAGGTTCTGAGATAAACCAAACGTCTTGGATTTGAGACATAGTATCATTAATAAAAGGAAAATAAACACTGTTTTAAAAAACTTTTTTGGTCTATAATACGTGGGTCATTATAAAAGGTTTGAGATACACAAAACTCAAGAAATGTAAAATCCACACAGACAAAAATAAATGAGGCCCTCCCAGCAACACGGATAAGCTGAGCCCTTGCCCAGGTGAATCAGAAAGGACGCTGATGACTGTAGTTTCTTGGAAGTAAAAATAACGGACCATAACACACATCTTAAAACTTATGTAGTAACCCCACATACAGATATAGAAACATGCAACAATCAGAGATGTAGATCTTGGTTACACCTGCAGTGCATCTTACAAGGGTATATGTGAAACTTAGTAAATGTGGAATGTAAATGTCTTAACACAATAACTAAGAAAATGTCAGGAAGGCTATGTTAACGAGTGTGATGAAAATGTGTCAAACGGTCTATGAAACCAGTGTATGGTGCCCCATGATCACATTAATGTACACAGCTATGATTTAATAATAAAAATATAAATAAATAAAATAAAAATAAAAAAATACAAAATGTTTTCAAAATGTGTGCCTCATCCTTGCATGGGCTCTACACACTGCCATGGTGAGTGTATAGGTCACGTTTTAACTGCTCTCAGAAAGCAAAGGAATATCAGCTTTAAGACCAGAAGCCAGACCAGTGCCCAGCGGGGAGGGAGAAACGTGAGCCAAGGTAGTAGCAGGAGTTTCAAAAAAAGGAGGAATGGACCACGGGCATCAGAGTCATTGAAAGTGTTTAGGAAATGCAGAGATTTCTAGGTCCCTTAAGGAAACAGCTGTGAATCTGCATTTGTGAACATCCTCAGGTTATTCTGGAGAATCACTGAGCTTGGCTGAGGACATACACCAGCAATTCCCCTGCTGAACTTCAATCACATGTCTTCTTCAAAGACAGAGCTTTAAGCATATACATCTCTAAGAATAGTCAGTAAATTAAAAAAAAAAATGGCGCTATGCTTTAACACAGAAAAAAGATAATTTAGAAAAATAATTGATCGACAAGGAAACTTTGCATTGTTCTGACTTTTCCCTGAACTCGACATACTACATGTCCTACTTTACACAACCTCTCAGGGAAAAAAAATATATATGTGGAGAGGCATTATTTTTTTTCTTGAAAAGGTCAAGAGTTGGATTTTTACCTTATTATTTAACACACATTTATTTAGTTGTTACTCACAAAAGAAACGATCATCCTTGGATATTTGCATGACATTGCAGAGTCTATCACCCTTCCGTAAGCATGATTATGTTTCATTTTGCTAATAAATGTATGACATGTTACTATCTTCATATCATAGATGAAGAAACTAACCAGAGAGGTTAAAGGACTCACTTTAGGCCACATAGCAGGAATCTGCCAGAGCTACATGGAGTCCACATCAACTGAATCTTCATACTTAACACTTGTCATGTACAAGACACAGGGGTGGCAGCCACCGAATCCCAAAGATGGGTGGGGGAAAGGTACAGGAACCCAACGTAAGGGACAAGGCCTTGCTCATTGAACCTGGCAACCTTTCAGTTCCTTTCACCCACCTTACCCAAGCAAGCTGGGTCCTTTCCACCAGTCCACATGCTGCAGGGTCTCCACCTGATGTGTCACCTTTATTACCATCTCTGTTGCACGGACTGTGCTAGAAGGAGGTAATAAAGATGATGACCGTCTGTCCCTATGCCTTCCACCCTACAGCAGAGCCTCCTCATTCCAGTCAGTGATGAACAGCTAGCCATCTACTACAACAGAGAAGCAGGGAACCTATGGGGGTCATTAGAGAACCAAGTGACATGATCTCCCTGCTCCTACGTAACCAAAGCACCCCTCTTCTGGCTACAGTGGAGCAACCATCAGCTCCTCCCTGCTTTTCTCCAGCCCAGCAATCTGCACACATTCCGTCTCACACAGCTCCGGGGATCCCGTGCCCCTGAGGAGCTGCCAGGCTCTCTGACGTACAGGCTGCTAATACAGCGTTATTAAGAACGTGTTTGTCTCCACTCCTCTAAGCAAGCTGGCTTTCCTGCCCAAAGAAAAGCCACACGCATGCTCCCCCAGAGGGACCCGGCGAAAAGCCCTGGAACCCGCAAAGGGAAATCAGCGTCCCAAGGGTTAAGCACACCCTGTAATAAGCATCTCTGTTCTGGCCTGTTGCGAAAGCCCATTACCTCCTGCCACATTACCTCATTCATTTCTTATATGCGGATGGTTTATTTTCCCGTGAGCACCCTGGCTCTCAGTATTAAGCCCCCTCCTTCGCTTCTATTTCTCTATCCATCACATTTAACACTCTGACAGTAACAGTCTATAATGTTTCTATTCTACAAAACCGCTCTGTCAACTCCGGGCTTCCAGAGCAGCAACTGAGGAAAATAAATAACATCAACGCCAGGGACGACAGCATCACAGCTCCCTTTCTGCTGGGCTTTTTTATTTTATATTATTCTACAAAGTGAGAAAGAGTAAAGGGCATGGGGGGAGGTGGGCACTAAGAAGAGAAGAATTTTCCTCCTTACCCAGAGATACTTAACAGACCTGAAGGGAGAGGCCAGGCACTTCCCTTTAAGACAAAGAAGTGCTTTCCCTGTCTATCCCCTGGCCACCTCCCCCCTTGCATTCTCTTGGAGCTTCGGAAAGGAATGACATTTACTGCACTGCTCGCTCCCTCCACCTGCTGATGTAGGAGCAGAGTCTAGCATGCGTGCAATGCCCCGTGCATGGTGGAGGGTGATTCTTCAACCAGTGTGGTCTTCATTAGAACTGGAGTCCAGTGAGGGGGTGAAATCAGTCCGAGGGTCCACAACCTTTGTTCTGGGGAAGACACCAGGGAATGAAAACTCTAGAACCCAACGGAAGGTGGACAGGTATGAAAATGTTAACTACTGAAAAATAAATCGCTTTCAAAAGCTTATCTCCTTGTTCCTGGGGCTTTACCAACACCGTTTCTATTTTCATCATTTTGGGTTGTAATTGTTTAAAAACAGTATGTTTCCATCTAGCTTCTTTAAAAATATCTTGATAGTGCCGGGCGCGGTGGCTCACGCCTGTAATCCCAGCACTGTGGGAGGCTGAGGAGGGAGAATCTCTTGAGCTCAGGAGTTTGAGACTCGCCTGAGCGACAGTGAGACCCCGACTCGTGAAAAAAATGGAAAAACCCAGGTGGGCACCGCGGCGAGCGCCTGTAATCCCAGCAGCTTCTGGAGGCTGAGGCAGCGGGGTGCCCGCAGCCCCAGTCTGAGGTTGTGGTGAGCTACCACGCCCACTGCACTCTGCTCAGGGGCATAGGGTGGGACCCTGTCTCAACAAAAAAAAAAAAAAAAAAAAAATCTAGATAGCTAGATAGACAGGTGTCTTGGCTGTTATTTAGCATCCCCGCCATGACCAAATCATCCATCAGGATGAATGCCGATGATGTGCAGGCCCAGCACCGTGTGGGAATGTGCACACCTAACCTCTGCGAACTCAGTCTGCTGGGATTCTTGATTTCTACAGGCTCCTTCTATAATTTCACTGTCTCTGGAACTTTCTCCCTCTTCTCAGGTAGCAATGCCTTATTTACTTCATAGCCTGAATCGCTTCTCGGCCTTTTGGCTAAGATCAAGTGTACTTCATAGCCTGAGCTGTGGGTATTAGCCAGTAAGACCACAGAAGCCAAACCTGACTCCTGGCTGTGGGGCCCTGCTCCTGGACCCCTCGGTGCTCTGGCCCCACAGTTGTGGGGACAGTTGTGGTGGCCCAGTCCTATGGGGGTTGTGTGGATTACCTGTCTTAACACCTGCGAGTATTTAGGACAGTGGCTTAGTAAGTGCTCAGTAAAGGTGGAGTTTACCACATATATAACCATACAGTCGGAATCATGTGTAAAGTAAGAGTAAAGAGATATTGAGCAGTGGCTTTGGGCATTCTGAGAAGTCAACTGCACAGACTTAAGTACACTGGTCTTTATTCTGGTTGCAGAGAGACTTTCTATTACAGCATCCTGGCTCTTGATTGCTTCAGACAGGGGAGGCTCCAAGTGCTGAGTTCTGAATGGTGAGATGAAAGCATAGAGAGACTAGTTCAGGATAAGGAAAGAATGAGGGAGCAAAGCACAAAACTAGAAAAACAACTATAACCCTCTCACCAAACACTATCCTATAATTCCTACCATTCAATCCCACCAGGCTGTTTCTCAAAAAACTGGAATGAGAGGTACTGTGCATAAAATTGCCTTGCTAATACTTGTATGAAATACTCTGTGCATTACTATTTTCCCCAACAGATCATTATTATTACTATTTGACTCTGTACCATAAAGCAGTTAAAATGTACTTCTAAGCTTGGCGACCATAGCACAGTGGTTATGGTGCCAGCCACATACACGGAGAGTGGTGGGTTCAAACCCGACCCAGGACAGCTAAATGACAATGACAACTGCAACAAAAAATAGCCGGGCGTTGAAGGCGGGTACCTGTAGTCCCAGTTACTTGGGAGGTTGAGGCAAAAGAATCGCTTAAGCCCAAGAGTTTGAGGTTGCTGTGAACTGTGACGCCACAGCACTCTACCAAGGGCGACATAGTGAAACTTTGCCTCAATAAAATAAAATAAAATAAGGCTCAGCACCCGTAGCACGGTTGTTACAATGCCAGCCACATACACCGAGGGTCAGGTTCAAACCCAGCCCAGGCCAACTAAACAACTGCAACAAAAAAATAGCCGGGCATTGTGGCAACTCCTGTAGTCCCAGCTACTTGGGAGGCTGAGGCAAGAGAATCACTTAAGCCCGAGAGATGGAGGTTTCTGTGAGCTGTGATGCCATGGCACTCTACCAAGGGTGATATAGTGAGACTCTGCCCCCACAAAATTACATTACATTACATTACATTAAAATTTAAAAATGTACTTCTAAACCTACAGATATTCAGGTGGGGGGGTCTTGTTTTCACCCTCACCTGGTAAGCAAAGGGACACTAGATTTTTTTTTTTTTCATTTCAGGTACGGAAAATGAACATAGTAGGGGCTGAACCTGCTTGATAATGGAACCCTGGGAGATCGACTCAGGTAGATTCTACACAAGGGAAGAGTCAGACTCTAGCAAATCCAAGGCACTTACTAGGAGGGTTCAGAATAGTGTCTACAATCCGTCCAAAGATGCAAATGTGAGAAAAATCTAAGACCAACTGGGATCTGGCAGGTCTGGTACCTGGAGGCAAGGAGGAACCGGTTCCTGATACTTCATTTCTTGTCTAGTTCAATTCTAAATATTACAAACAATCGAACCCACTGAGGCAAAGATCATTTCTGCTTTTATGACTTTTTTTTTTTTCTTGAGTGGAGGAAGGAGATATAAAGACCGCAATCAGGCTAAGTGACATTATTTCATTCTTTTAAATGATCATATTTCATTACTACTCCTCATAATACTCTTTGACACTTCAATTTTTCTATTTTGGTGACAGAAAGGCAAAGGTGACTTCACAGCACCAAATGGCTAAAGGTGTCCTAGGGAAGGAGTAAGCCTTTCAAATCATTTCTTTCCAACAAATTAACGTGAAAATTCCTACAGATAAAGAAGGCATTGGGTGGAAAATACACACGCGGAGACAGTTCTTATTTTCAAAAGTTTGTGATTTAGTAAAGAAAGATGAACATGGGCACAAATGACTAAAATCAAAGGTTAGATAAAGGGTTGAAATAGGATAATTAAGTGCTAATAAAGGCTTCAGAAGGGGTGATTATTCCAAATGGGAGTCTAGGTAAAAATGTTGTGTTTTCATGGACAGGGTGGTATTTGGGAGGCTCCGGAGCTTTCAGTTATTAAGGACTCAGCTTTTGTAGTCATTTATCCTACTCTGAAATTCCTAGCTAGGTAACGTAGTTAACCCCTCTACTGGTCAATATAACCAGGACAATGATAGCACATAACTCACGGGGTTTGTGAGGAAGATTAAAAGAGAAAATGAATGTAAAGTAACAGCGCTAGCACCTACCCCTAGGTTAACATTAGCTTTCGTGATGATGGTCTTCGCCAAAGCCTATGACCGTGGTGGTGGTATTATCCTCACTTCTAGTATTGAGAAAGATAGAAGAGAAATGAAGTGACCTGCCCAATGTCACAAAGGAGAGAAAAGGATACAGAACACACATTCAGGCCAGTCTGTCTCCAAAATCCAAGTTCTTTCTCACTGTAACTTTATTCTGGTCTACAGTTACTCAATACACTCTGGCCTCCTTCCAGAAAGGAGGTCTCTGGAACTAGAGAGGAACTGGCTGAGAACAGAGCATGATTCTAGTAAATGGAAGGCTAGAAATCACAAGTCTCTCTGAAGGTCAGAGAGGAAAGCTAACAATTATACAGAGGCTATCAGAATATTCCCCGAAACGGAAAGATCCGCCACAATCTGAAATGAACAAAACTCCACGTACATCCGTTTCCTCTCCCTTTCCTAATTTCCTTGCTCCTATTTATGCCAAACCCATTCTCCCAGGTAATTCTCCCAGACCACAGAACCTACAAGTATAAACACACAGACGTAGAGACGGAAGACATCTCAGACTCTAGTTCAAACCTGCACCCAAAGCAGCAAACTCCGCTACAACAGTGCTGGCAAAGCCTCACTTCTGACAGGTATGTGATAAAGGGGGCATCTGTGCCCATACCTTCCGGCCATTTGTGAACAGGGATTGTTAGACAGTTTTCATTGTACTGAGTCATTTCCCATCTCAAATTCACACCTGTCCTTCAACGTCCCTATCTAGATGGTCACCAGGCTCTACCAATATTTCCCTCAAAAACCCTTTCAGAACGGTCTGCTCCTTATCAATCCCAAGATACCATTCTCTTGCCTAGACTCCAGGTCTTTTTTTCTCCTCACTGAAATCCCTGTCTCCAATCTCTCTCCACTCAAGTACATCCTGCACATTTTTACCAGGCTAAAAGTTCTTAAATCTAATTTTGGCATATGTCACCAGTGCTCAAATAACCACTGAGTCTCCATGTATTACGACAAGTCTACACCCCTCAGCAAGACAGCAATGCCAAGCATGGGTCTCACTTTACCTGTTACATCATCCTGTTTTCCAATGTACATGCCTCAACTTATTCTAAGCAACCATTTCATAGGATGGTCCCAGGAAGAGACCATGAACATAGAAATTGAGGTACATAGAAGTTTTATATGTAACATGTCAAGGCCCATATAACATTACAAAGAAGCTAGGACTAGGCTCCTTGAAATCCCTGCCCACTGTACAGAAGTTGCCTGCCTCTGAAGAATGCTGGGGTCACTGGGTAAGATTATATAGCACCTACTAATGTGGCCACCTACTAAGTTTTAAAACTTGGGAGAAGAACATGAAAAGGCATTAACCCCAAAGTACTTACAGTCCAAAGGGAAAATAAATATGCAAAAAAAAAAGTGCCATGTAACAAAGTTCAGTGAAGGAATGATGTATAAGGCAAACAGATCCCATGGAGAAGGGATATCTTAGATTGCATCAAGATAGTTAGGGAAAGTCCCTCGTAGGATCCAAAGTGCTCATAGTAGTTTTCTATGGAGACGATGAATACGGGAAATTCCTGGTAGAAGAGACAATCTTGAAAGGTATAAGAAAAAAAGTGGCAAGTTTTAGGAATTGCAGACACTATGTAACTCAGTATGTTGGTGGCATACAATGAGATAGAAGAAAATGGTGGGAAATACATCTGGTGAGGAAGGCAACGGCCAGATCATAATGTGGGTTACGCCATGAAGTTTAGATTTCACCCTCAGACTTTAACCTGTGTCCAACGTACATGCATATGCAGTGATGATCAGATTGAAGAAATACCCGAGAGGGTGTGCCCGCAGAAATGCATAATTCTTGGCACACTGTAATGCCATGCTTTCTCTTCCACTCAGGAAGGCACATGGGAATTCAAATGAGTGAAAGTGACATTTATATGGTGATAATTTGAATTAGTCTAAAATTTTAAATAATTTGCAAACCTTAGGTCTTAAACCATTATTAATATCAAAATTACTTGTGACATACTTCACAACTGATCATGGCACAACAGTTTTGAGATTCAAGACTACAGCTTTTGACATGGGGTGTGCCAGAGAAGAATTCTGAATAAAGGTACAGCAAGCAGGATGTCATGTTAAGAGTATCCTGGTAAGCCTCGGAGGGGATGGGCTGCTTGACGATCTTAGGGGCAGAGATACCAGCTAAGAGGTCAAAACTGTTGTCTGAGTGAAAGATAGTGAGGGCTGGACCTAGGATGGTGGCAGATGGAGAGAAGGAAATGAAATGAGTAATAGGACGCATTTAGCTTTGCATTCTCTCACTTGGCACAAAGCCTAGCAGAAAGTGTTCATTAAATATTTGCTGGTAGAATCCACACAAATTGGTTAATGATTAGATGAAAGGAGGTGTATGGGACACAGAAAAAGCTTAAGAGTCTGGTACAAATATGTGCTGGTTATCATGACTGTAACAGGCGAGAAGAAAGGGAGGTCGGCGAGGAGACAGCTGGCTGTGCTACCTAGGAGGGCCGTGAGCCCTTCCCGAGGCCCAGCAGTCTACCCTGCTCCTTTCACCCACTCATCCATCCATTCAGCCAAGATTTGTTAAGTGCCTGTTACACTCAAGGCACTGGGCCGAGCAACAGTAGAAAGCAGTGATTTTTCAACCTGTGTGCCTTGAAAATGTTTAAAGATCATTAATTAAATTATTTTTGAAATAAGTTCAAAGCACAGTAAGTATATATATGTTTTTTTACTTTTTTTCTTTCTGATCAACATAAGGGTGCCGTGGAATTTAACTATACGTTCAAGCATGCGTGAGATAAAAAAGGTTGAAAAAGCTGGAGTAAAAGAACACTAAAATTAACAAGTGCATCTGTGGCACATCTGAGTTCACCCTGCCCTTCTTTACACGTATCCTCAACCTCAGGAGATTCCCTTCTGCCTGGCTATGAGCTCCCAAGGGCCAGTGGCTGTGTACATTTTGGTATTCTCCATAGCATAGTGCATGGTACACAAAAATACAAAAATACCCAGGATGAGTATCCCTTATCCGAAATGCTTGGGACCAGAAGTGCTTGGGATTTCAGTCTTTACAGATTTTGGCATATCTGCATTTGCCTAAGGAGGTATCTTGGGGATGGGACCTAAGCCTAAACAGGAAATTCCTTTACGTTTCACATGTACCTTATACACACAGCCCAAAGGTGATTTTATACAACATTTTTAGGAATGTTTTCCCTGTGTTTTGACTGTGACCCATTACGGGAAGTCAGGTGTGAAATTTTCCACTTATAGTGTCAGGTCAGCACTCAAAAAATGTTGGCTTTTGGAGCCCTTCGGGTTTCCAGGTCAGGGATGTGCAAGGCTGCTAACTTGAGCTGCTCATGGGCAAAGAGACCTGTTGGAAGAGGGTAGAGGGTGCAATCGTCAGGCGATTTTGGATCCAGCAGCCTTTCTGTCTGGACTTAAGAAAACCCAAGGTTGCCCACAGGCTTTCTCCCTGAAGGACACGTCAGCCTCCAGTGTGGCTGCAAGAGATGGAGAAAAGAACGTGTCTCTGGGTTCTCACTTGGCAAGTGGAGGTGACAGAGCAGGAAGAGCAAAGGATGGGAGCTTGGAACACCTTAAAACAGAGTTGAAACTATCAAGGAGAGGAAATCACTCATCAGAAGGTGATGTTACGCGCCCACCATTCTCCAGTTACTAATGGTTCTCAACCTTCCTAATAGCGCAATGTATTTTCATTGTTAAAAAAGGGGTCGCGACCCACAGGTTGAGTATGTTTTCTATTGTGTGAGGAGGTGATAGTCTGGGAAATTCTGCCCTAAACACTCAAAACACCATTTCTTTTATTTTTCTTTAAGATTTAACTACTCTTAATCACTTTATAGCACATCTCGCACCTGCCCTTCAGAACTCCCTGCACTCCGAGGGATTCTTCCTCCTCTAGGCACCCAGTGGCTTTGAGACCTCACCCTATAATGAATAGCCTGTCTGTGTCTCCACAGTGTCATCTGTAAAATGGGGCCATGATCCCTGCTCTACCTGCACTGTCAGGTGATGAGAATCAAATTGTTAGCATATGTTCAACACAGGTGTGCTGTCAACACAAAGCATATCACTGGTACTAGAGTGGGTATTATCTCTTCATTTAAAAAAAAAAAAAGTGTTCTTGTTAAATGAATCATTGCAAGGTAAGGACTGACTAATCACACACACAGCAGTCACTTGACAACTTTAGAGAGACCCTTCTGGACTCTTTCCGTAGTAGGCCTAACATCCACTTCTGAAAATCATAATTTTAAAGGTTAATTCCAAAGGCAACCATAGGGTCTTTTATATTTCCTTTCCCACCAACCATTCCAGAGAAGTCTGTCTGTCTGATATGCACTGTCTCCCGGAGACCCACAGGCCCCTCCCTCTCCAAGCCCCAGCCTGCGGTCCAATGTGGCAGAGATGATGACCGATAATGATAACCCGCGGCCTGCAGACACTGGAGAGCGAAAGCACAGAGGGGCGACTGAGGAGGAGCCGGTCAGGATGCATGTAATCAGAAGGGTTATCTAATGCTAGTTTCATTCTAATTGAGTCAGTACCATATGTCACCCTGCAATAACATCGCAAGCAGCATGCAACTGAATACATATTTAATTCACATAATGGGTACAGCAGTAGAAGTAATCAAGGCAGTTTGCCATAAGCCATAAAGAAATGTAGCTTGTTCCTATCAAGAAACATTTGGCACTTAGGGAGAGAACTGTATCACCAGAGAGAGGGGAGTGCATCACTGCAATGCTCAAGGGGAGGGGGAGGGGCAGGCATGGGGAGACCGGTGTGAGGAGTGGGGAGTGGGGAGCAGGCTGGAGGGGGAGAATGAAAAGAAAGAAAGAAAACACCAAAGAGATCCAAGCCAGAATATGGAGTCACTGTGAATGAAAATCGATGAAGGAATATTGTCAGCGATCGGTGGCCATCTCAATATAATTAACAGTAATGGATTCATTGGCAGAAGCTTAATGATTTAATGTTAAATGTACCCCCAGATTTTCCTGTGCTATCGTGGGTCCTTCTCACTCCCTGTTGGCCCAATTTGTGTCCCAGGAAATGGATGTAGCTATGGAAGATTTAAAAAAAAATTTTTTTTTCACATCTCTTCATCTAGATTGGCATCTGACAAAAACCTGCTCGCCCATTGCCTTCATTTCCTCCCTCAAGGAGATGATTAATACGGCTGGGCAATGCTCATCAATATCTTTGGACAGATCAACTGGAGTTTTCATTAAACCCATATTAATGTCTTAGATACACAGCTGTGGACAGGTTATTCTGAAGGGAAAAGAAAGAAAGAAAAAATGAATGGAAAAAAAAAGAATGAAAAAGAAAAAAAGGGGGGGGACTCTCCACCTCAGTTAACTATTTGCCTGGAATTAACAGGAACCTGGCCCCTTCTCTCATTAGGGCTTCTTCCACCAACATGTTTTGATGTATATTTCATGAGGATAAACAAACATTCATTTCACTTTGGGAAGGTGTTTGATGTAATGTATTGTCAGCGTACCCAGCAATGAGGGGACATTAATTTCAATTCTGGTGTTTAAACACTTTGGCGAGTCCCAATTACTCATTCCCCAGCTCGATAGCGGAAGCCCTGGAGGAGGGTCTCTCCTCTCCCCAGCTGGGCTCCACCCTCCAGCCTATGGGCACAGCTCTGCTCAGGGTGAGGAAGGAGAGCTCAGAGGGGGATTTGCATCCTCCCATTCCTCAGTCAGATGGTAACTTGAAGGGCTACTTCAGGTAACACCCAGCCTTGCATTACAGCAATTTTTATCAAAGTTATGTACAAACAAGAGTTTAAGAAATTCAATCCTACTTTTTCTTGGCCTACACATGAGGGTACCAAACATTTAACAGAGAAGAACAAGGTCTTGCTTTCTACCAGAAAGGGAGGTGTTAAGGGGAAGAGAATGGAAGAGTGGAATAGGGTCATATGTCATGAGGGTCATGTGTCATTGATAAAGACCTTAAAAACGGTGGCATAAGGAATCATAACCCTGGTGCAACTGGAGGGGGCCCCAGTGGCAATTTCCAGCCACCTCATTGCTCATTAGAAATGTATGTAGCAGCCTTTCCATCTTGTAAATGATCAGGGATGGAAATCTCATAAGAAAATGTATAAATAAGTTTTGCAAAGCTATGGAACAAATTTTAGTGATTGGGCCAGGCATAGTGGTTCATGCCTGTAATCCTTGCACTCTGGGAGGCCGAGGTGGGAGGACCCAGTGAGCTCAGGAGTTTGAGACCAGCCTAGGCAAGACTCTGATTCTACTAAAAATAGAAAAATTAGCCAGGCATTGTGGTGGGCACCTGTAATCCCACCTACTTGGGAGACTGAGGCAGGAGGATTGTTTGAACTTAAGAGTTTGAGGTTGGGCAACAGAATGAGACTCTGTTTCTGAAAAATAATAACAACAAAATACAAAACAAATCTTAATGATTATTATCCATTTATTGTTCCATATCTAGCTACAAGCTCTTCAGCAATGCACCAAATCTCTCTTTCCAGCTGTGACTGACCTGAATACATGCTTGAACACACCAGAGACTCTCTCTACTTATGGGAGACTTTGCCACTAGCAAAGACTTGACCAAACTGAAAACTCTCTTTTAATAATGTGCATACCCTCCAGTCTGTCAGAGCAGAAATTTCCAATTAATGATAAACTGTCCAAAGGTTCATGCGCAAGGTTTCAAAGATACAGCTCCAACTAAGGTTGAGAAAATGAAGATGAAAAGATGGCATGAGATGTGTGGGCCTTAGATTGAGGGCAAAAGAACTGGGAGAGACCGGTATCTCCCAGACAAGGAACTTGGCCACCAAAAATCAGTCCCTGAAGAGCACACGGGAATGCCAAATGGAAGAGCCAGGACCTCGCCCATGCAGTCTCTAGCAGGGGTCCTCAAACTGTGGCCCACGGGCCACATGAGGCGGTGTGATTGTATTAGTTCCCATTTTGTTTTTTTACTTCAAAATAAGGTATGTGCAGTGTGCATAGGAATTTGTTCATAGTTTTTTTTTTTTTTTTTGTAGAGACAGAGTCTCACTTTATGGCCCTCGGTAGAGTGCCGTGGCATCACACAGCTCACAGCAACCTCCAACTCCTGGGCTTAAGCGATTCTCTTGCCTCAGCCTCCCGAGTAGCTGGGACTACAGGCGCCCGCCACAACGCCTGGCTATTTTTTGGTTACAGTTCAGCTGGGGCCGGGTTTGAACCCGCCACCCTCGGTATATGGGGCCGACGCCTTACCGACTGAGCCACAGGCGCCATCCAGTTTTCTTTTGTTTGTTTTTTTTAAAACTACAGTCCGGTCCTCCAACCCTCTGAGAGACAGTGAACTGGCCCCCTGTTTGAAGACGCCTGCTCTAGGGGACACCAGAACACACAGTCTCAGAGAGGGCGTCCTGGCAGTCACCCAGCTGGGGAGAGTTAGTGAAATCTCAAAAACATGACATCAATAAGGGGAATGAAAAACCCACCTGGTTGTGATCAACGTTACTTCTTTTTTAAGTGAGTGCTAAGTCCAGTTTTTCCATAGATAAATTCCTCAAAAAGAACTCAGAACTAAGTACCAGAAGCCAGCGCTGGTTACGGTTACTAACTAGATGGCCATTTCACCTCATATTACCAACAAGACACATAAAATACTCATAAAACCTTGCACGTGTGTTTTGCTTCATGCAGACGTCCCTATAGTCACACGAGTTGGGCTGACATGTACTACCTACCACTGCAAGGGGACCAGAGGCTCAAAGACTGCAATGCTTCTGTACCAGCTGATGAACAGCTCTGCCTTAACCTACCTCTCTGTCTCCACGTGCCACCCCTTCTTTGCTCCAGTCTCTCCTCTGTACTTCCGAAGGGCCCACCAGAGAAAGCACTAATGCCCTGCAAACAAAGGTCATCTCGAGGATCCTGCTTCTGTCCACCCTGCCTGGTGCACATGTCACCTTTCTTGTTAATTAAATACTTACAATACCACTTTTCATCCAAGATTTATGAAAAGTCAATGCATCACTTATTTGTTGAACAAACTTATCCAAAACTGAGGATATACCTCGCTTGTGCCCAGACCAGGGAAATTAAATGGTACCCTTGGGTATCACTCTGGTTTACCCCTATGATCCCCAAGAGAAGGCTCCTGCCACCCTCACCCCACCTCACCTTTCCTTTCTGCCTTCTAATATCTTCCTCCCAGCCACTCTGGGGCAGCCAAGGAAGGTCCTTGCGGCCCAACTGTCCCTGATGCTACCCCTGCCGTACCTGTCCCTGCTCTCACCCTACCTGATCCATCAAATGGGCCAGAGAAGCTTCCGAGGAGCCGTATCAGACGCAAATGACAGCTCTGGCAACAGCCGAGAAGCCTGGTAGAATCTTGATTCTGACAGAGTGGAGAAACTAGGAAACTGGCTAACTGTTCTGTCACAGATCAGAAAGTCTATGTGTTGAATAGCACATATGTACAGGGTCCAGGTGACCTATCACTTTCAACCAAAAAAAGGATGGTGGTGATCACCATACTAATAAGGAACATCATTCACTGTTCCTACCAAGTGTTAGGGCTTTGCACATTTCCCTGCATGTAATCCTTATTAACTTCCCTGCCCTATGGGTACCAATCCTCTTTGAAGGTAATAAATGAAGGCTTGGAGAAATTCAGCAGCCCACCAAAGCTATCTATAGTAAATGTCTGAAGCTGGATTCAAACTCAGGTCTGACTAACTCCTAAATCCAGGCTCTTTCCTCTGGGTGGTGCCATAATCCGTAACAGTCACCATAGAGACTGGGCATCTAATGTTCTACAGCATGGTCTGAAATCTTCTACCACAGACCCTAAGCCCTTGCTGGAGAAAGGGCAGTCTCTGTAAATCGAACACACATAGGCTTTGGAACCACACAGCTCTGAGCTCCCTGCCCCAGGCTTCATCTCTCACCAACTGCGTGACATTGGAAAAGTTACTTAAGTCTCAGTTTCCCCATCTGACAAATGGGATAATACCTACCTTCTATTGTAGTAATTGAGAACTATTATAATTATTGATAAAATGTTTATACAACTCCTTACAGTGTTGTTGGTACAGGGTAGGTTCTCAATAAATGTTAATCTTACTCTTTTCTCCAAACCTTCCTCCTTTTGGGAGGAAGAGGGAACAAACACTTTCCCATTACTCCATGGGTTTAAGAGGTAGGAGAAAGGAAACAGAGGTGTATGAAATCTGGCTTAGATGTCCACTGGGAAGAAGTTGGTTTTGCATTCATTCCAGCCCAGACAGCACGCAGGTGTTGGTAATTTGCAGGTGAGGTAAACCTGTCCTGTCTGGGACACTCTGATAAGAAACTGCCATGCTATTTTCATGGGCTTAAGTACATTTTCATGAAAACAGAACTAAAAATAACAAAAACAAAGCAGAGAGATACAGAAAAGGCCACAAGCCTTCCAAAAGTGGGCTGCAGAAAAGTGTGACTGAAACTGAAAAATTCTGCTGATGCTTTTATTGCATTATTTGGACATCTCTTAACAGAGTGAGAACTTTGGATTTGGAGGACTAGATCCAAGTCTTGGTCGTATCAAGGAAGATCCTATGTCTTTGAGGAAGTCACTAACCTCTCCAAGACTTGGATACCCAGTTTGGTTGTGGTGAGGATTAAAGAAAGTAATACATCTCTAAGAGAATCTTCTTTGCTTCTAACTGAAGTTCAGTGCATAAGACTAAGTGATTCCTAACCATGAAATGCTAAATAAAGTTTATTTATTTTCTATATTTTGCATATGAGCTCAGGCAATAAAGGAATATATTCTGGAAGCGTATGGGAATGAGAACAAAGAAGTGCCATCATCCAGCACAGTGTCCCAGATCTCTTTTTGCCAACACAAGGTGACATAGGACTCTGTTTCAGGAAGCTCATAGGAAAAGCACCTCCTCCCTTTTTAAGTGATTTCTGGAGGCATGGGCTGATTATTCTCCTTCCATATTTATTATCCTCGGGAAGTAACATCTACCTATATCTTTTGTGTCCAGAGAAAGAAAGGTCATGAATCTAGGACACTTAGCGAAATATCTAAATATATTATTTTTGACCAAAAGAAGTATCCTGGTCTGCCTTGACCACATGGGATCCTTATTTTCAGTGTCTGTTATGGCTTCCAAAAATTACAAAGCATTTTTTAAAATCTGCTCCTCAAATCTTGGGGCAAGCATAGATACCCTTCTTTCTCTCTCGATTGTTCAGAATTCAAAAAGCATAAGAGAGGTCAAGGAATAAAGACAGTACTTTTATTTCTCCAATGCTTTCTCTCTGCTCTCACGGGGTATCAAGAAACAAGGAAAACATGATGATGGTGCCATGTGCCAGAGATAGGTAAGATTAAGCCACAGATATCTACTAAAGGCTAACAGGACACTGGAGCTAGAGGAACTGATAAGGATAATTGTAAGGCTGCTTTCAAAGGTAAGCCCAGCTGTCAGATATTCTGTACATAAACAACAGGAAAGAAACCTTAAGAATAATGATACATGTTCAAGGGATCTCTCATCAATACTAAAAGAAAAGAGAGTGCACACAGTAACACAGCACGTACCCAAACTTCACTTTACCATTATAGTAAGTTTCTGGACCAGGCTTGGACTCAGAATCCTCAACCAGTTTATCCTGTGATGGACCCACACTGAGAATGACCGTGTGTGTGTGTGTGTGTGTTTGGGGAGGTGGGTGGTGGTTCCTGCCACATTAACAAGTTGAATCAGCAGAAAAGACTTACCTTCAATTCAGGTGCCATGGTTGTGAATCCCACTTCTGCCACCACCCAAGCAACCTAAGGCAAGGCATTTAACCTCTCATCTCAGTTCTCCCATTTGTAGCACAGGGAAGAGAGTGACATAAACCCAGCTTTTTTCATGTGTTATAGGAGTCAAGATAAAATAAGGTGACCTGTTAGGAGGATCGTTGGCCTTGATATCACGGGATTAAAGTCTTATTTTGGACACTTTCTTTTTTTTTTTTTTTTTTATAGAGACAGAGTCTCACTTTATGGCCCTCGGTAGAGTGCCGTGGCATCACACAGCTCACAGCAACCTCCAACTCCTGGGCTTAAGCGATTCTCTTGCCTCAGCCTCCCGAGTAGCTGGGACTATAGGTGCCCGCCACAACGCCCGGCTATTTTTGGTTGCAGTTCAGCCGGGGCTGGGTTTGAACCCGCCACCCTCGGTATATGGGGCCGGCGCCTTACTGACTGAGCCACAGGCGCTGCCCTAATTTTTTTTTTTTTTTAATGTGTGGGGGTTTTTTGGTGATTTTTGGCTGGGGCTGGGTTTGAACCCGCCACCTCTGGCATATGGGACCGGCGCCCTACTCCTTGAGCCACAGGCGCCGCCCTACACTTTCTATATGACTTTGGGCAAATTCTTTAGCATCCTGGGTTTCTTCTTCTATGAAATGGGGTTATCTCTTCTGCCTCAGGACATTCCAGCTGGAGTCAAAAGAGACAACTGGCCTGATACGAACTATGGAAAGCTGTTCACCACTATGCAAATGTTTGTGCTATTGCATGATGATATAGTTACAAGATAGAAGGTTATGCAACTACAGTATAAGTTCCTATTATCTGCTTACTGATATACGAAAGCAACTTGGAGCTGTAAACCAAAATTGGATGATGGTCATAGAATCACCCTCTTGTAGGCTTTCTTTCCCTTTATCCTTTTCTTTAAGACATGCTTAGTAAACAGCTCTCCGCAATGAAAAAAACTCACAGCCTGGGTTCTGGGAGGTACTAGCCTACAGGAAAATAAGCAGAACGAAACAAACAGGCCAGACCCCTTTAAGAGCTGCTCTGCCCTTGCATGATCCTACCTGTGAGGAAGGAAGGTGGGCGGGGAGCACTAAGAATCCCTTCTCTCCTCCTTTGTCTCCCAGGGATGGACTCTGATGCCCATAGACTCTGCCACAGCAGCAGCCTCAGCACCCACGTCCCTGGGCATGCTGGCCTGACTACTCAGCCACCAATCCCATCAGCACCTGAGGAAGGAGGTTGCTATTTAATAGCTGGAGAAAAACAAGGGTAGAAACTGGCCTGGGACTTGACCATCCTTAGGGCACATAGTTTAAATTTTCAAGTTGAAAGTATTCAGTTCATGGGTGGAGTGGACAGGTAACAAAAACAGCAATCATTAAATGACTAAAAATCATCATTCCTAAAATAGAAGCTCCTTGAGGTAAGGAGGTGTGTCCCCTCCCCACTTTGTTTACTGATACATTCCAAGCAATAAGAGCAGTACCTGGCATCTGGTAGACACTCAATAAGTATTTATTCAACAGACAGATGAGTAGGTCCTTCCTAGAGGTTCAGTTAGAGCTATACCAAAACCACCTTATTTCTAAATATATACAAAGAAAATAGGTGATTCCGAAATCCAAATTAAGTGCCTATCTCGCACCAATTCAGAACAACCAGAAAGGCCTGTCTGAATTAGGGATGGACTGAAAAAACTAGGATTATTTTGGGCAGCACCTGTGGCTCAAAGGAGTAGGGCGCCGGCCCCATATACCGGAGGTGGCAGGTTCAAGCCCAGCCCCAGCCAAAAATTGCAAAAGAAAAACTAGGATTATTTTATTCTAATTCTTTCCATTAGGTCTACAACATGCTTGGTAGATTTTATCATCTTAATAAATCAATTAAAAAGATTTGCAACTATAATCATGTTACCATTGTATGTAAATAGTATTTTAACAAGACGTTAATATTTAATACATTTTTATTGAGGACTTACACCATAGGCTACAGAAATACCTGAAAGTGTTATTTTGCTTGCTTGTATTTTTTTTTAATTTGTTTTCTTGCTTGCTTGAATTCTTAAACATTATTTCTTAAGTCTTGTTTATATTATTCATTTATTTCATAAGTTTCTTTATTTCTGGGTAAATATTTTAACCAGTAAAGACAAAGGTAAATTTGAGTTCCCCAGGACAAAGATCAAAATATTTAGAACAATAGGGTTTAAATTAATGCTTATTTTCTTTTTTTTTTTTGCAATTGGGTTTTCACACTTTCTATGTCCTGGGTGGAACACAGTCAACAGGCTGTTGAGGCTGAATCTTTCTCCTCATAGGCATCTACGCCTGACAGTCAGCTGTGATGTACCTTTCAACAGCTTTGTCTCTAAGGGGTGGCTATAATTAACCTTAAAATTAATATCTTCAACGTCGAAAGTGAAAACATTGATTGTAAACGTGCAAATTAGTTTTTCAACTTCTTTCTCATTTATTTACTTTCTAGTGTTTGTTCCCTGTGATTAAAAATGTACATGTGTTCATATATGTGTACATGTACAAATAGCTTTCTTTTCCCCACTTCTTAGGTTGTAATTCATGTTGCAAGGAAAAGGTATTACATAAAAAATACCAAGTTCACACACAGTAGGTCTCTGTAAGTATCTATAGAATTATACATTAAGAATAAATGAAGTCTAAATAATGCACAGAAATACAAAGAATTGGAAATGCTTGGCCTAAGGAACAGAAGGCGAAGGGGTAAAAAATAATAGTCTTCAAGTGAGCGGCCTTTTGGCAGAAGAGCATTGGATTGTTCTATTGCTGTGTACAAAGGGAGACCTCAGACAGACTGGGGGGTTGCTAAGGAGGTATAGTTTATCATGAGAAAAAAAAAAAGAAACAGCCTGTTTGATGTATATAATAGCCTGGTTGTTGTTGTTAAAAATAATTATCTTAAAGGTTTCGTTAAGAAAGAAAAATGTATGATTCTGTAATCTTCCTACCTTCTTTTAGAAGTACTTAGACAATATTTAGATAGCATGAGCCACCCTATAGCAGTGCTTATAGTGGCAGGTCCCTTACACATGAAAAGACTGAAAGGGACTGCCTCCTTACAGCAAAAATTGGATCCTTTATGAATCTATAATTCTATTATAAAATTGTGAACGTCATCTCTTTCGGATACCCACAGTACGAGCTTATGGGCTTTGCTTAAAATTAAAAAGAAAGGCACATGAATATAATAAATATTTGATTTATGAACTTCTGCAATATAATTTTTTAGTAAGTCAGTTCTAGTTCCTTGCGGAGTATCTATTGAACCTATGTGTCTGGAAACAGACTCCCCTTCTGCTTTCATTAAGCCATCTAGGTCCATCCTATCAACAAATAGGTAGCTAAAGGCCAGATTTTCCCCCAGGGTGGACTAACGTGTCTGCTGTACTCTACAGTCTCATTCACACTAGGAGGAAGAAACCATTAATTTATTTCATATGACTTTTACTTCCAACAAGACCCTTTTGTCCAACTAAGAACAGATTAGTGGCTATCAAACAAACAGACCAGCAGGAGTTTGGAGACAGAAGACATAATTTGTGAACTCCACTCCCCCATTTCATTTCTTTGAGCCTCAGATCTGCCATCTTTAAGATGAGGGGAGATTGGTGTGTGTCCTGAGAACCTCCTTTGTGGAGTTGTTACAAAGATCAAATAAGAACATAAACGTTAATGGAAACCTGTCGTGCTGTGCATGGGTGGAGGACTGTTTTCCAGGAAAGTTTAGAAAAAGAATTGAGAAATATAACAGCAAATGTTGTCTCCCAATTACTTAGACAACACTTAAATGAATACAACCTGTTCTACTTTTCCTTAAGAAGTAATTCAGGTGTTAAGTCTCAGATCCAACGATCTTGGATTTTTTTGTTGTTGCTGTTGACAATCTGATGATCTTAGCGACCTCATAGGTGAAAAGGCCAAAAGGAGCTGCTTACTTACAGGAAAAGCCCAGACGATTGCACGCACTGTGTCCTGTCACCTCTTTTCAAAGGAGACGTTCTACTGTATCATAACTATACTGAGATACCCAAGTCCTGGCAACCCCACCCTCTGCCGTAGCTGCCTCCCTCCCCAGTGTCCACGGCAGCAGACGGTCTCATTAACTGTCTATGTCCTTCCACTGAGATAGCAAACACAAAGTGCAGAGTTTGGCAAGGGTTTCGTAGTCCGCTATCCCCTCCTCACCATCTCCTGCCTTGTGATCATTCGTCAACTGAATAAAAAAGGTGTTGTCCGGCCAGCCCAGCCTAGCAAACAAATTATTTGCTGTGGTTAGTTTGAAAACCTATGTGACCTTCAGAGGGAAGATGAGTAGTGAGAGGAAAATCTATAGATGGATTTTATATCCAATGGCAAACCCATTTCTAAAAAGACTGAATAATATACGTATAAGACTATAGATATATACATATAGAACTTGAATTTAGTTTTTTCTCCCTCTGCCTAGGTGAGGACAGTTCCTTACCATTTATGTGATTATGTTCCAGTCTCAGATAAATCTAAATTAAAATAACCTCAGAGCTCTTCCTTCTTCCACCACCAGACAGGTCTCCCCTGGAGCTTGGATTGTACCTGATTAATAGACTCAGAGGGGAAAAAAGAAATTGTCCCTAAAACTATCCTGCAATCTGGGGACAAAAGAAGAGTTTATGGAAAGGGTACCTTTAACATTGCTCTCCTTACAACTATTTAACAGCAGCAAACTTTCAGACAACAGAATCTATCACAGGACAGCATCTTCCTTTTATTATTTTGCTGAGATAATCATGAGCGTCTATATTGGCTAATGAAAACAAACAGGTTACAAAGCACAGCTTAAATCATCATAGGGATGGGGTCAGCTTCTCCCTACGGGGCCTGTGGCAGCTGAATGACTGGTTCCCAAGACTTTTCACTCAGCCTCAGCCACCAGCCACCAGCTCATGTTCTCAACCAGTCACGTGAAGAAGGCCAACAGCTTTGCTCATCAGAAATGCAATTTCCCACACACAGAGGGCAATAGCACACAACTATTTTCTTTCATTGCCAAATGAATTGTGTTTGGTAATCTGAAAGCATCATAAATTATAGAGACACAGACACGAGAAGGATTACGCCTTTTATGCCGGCTGTAATGTACAGAGAACATTGTGTGGATATGAATGGGGCCCGCCACTGCGGCGCTTGGAGGAGCAATACACAGCTCAGGAGCTGAGTGTATGGTACGACACGCAGCTCTGCCTCTTTGAGTTCCCTACCTGTGCCACCAAAGGATTTCCTTATCCTATGTAAACACATGAATTCGCATATGGTAAACAGTTTCTTTAGATAACCCCCTTTCACTTATACCTCCTCTGCTCAAAAACCCACAGTGGTTCCCCACTACCGGCCATGGCAAACCCACAATGCTGCCTTGAATTAAAGCACCATGTTGAGTTGGGAAGAACTCAGCTTTACACAGATGTGTAAAACGGAGCCAATACTACTAAACGGACAGGGTTTTAAGAGAATTAAGTGACAAAATAGACACGAACTTCCCACTTTAAATTCCCTTTTGTCTAAGGCTGTTATCACTTGAACGTGCCAGCTTATCTTGGAAGCTCAGCAAGGTCGGGCCTGGGATGGGAGACCAGGCACTATGTATATATATTTTTAATTAATTAAATAAATAAATTCCTTTGGCCTTCTCTCCATAATCTGCCCCTGCCAACCCCCTCCTACCATCGCTACCTAACCTAAATCCTGCATAAGAGGCAAGCCAGCCTCCTCGTCACCTGCTTCCTTAGTGCTGCCCACTGTCCCCTCTTACCACCACTCCAGCCCCCACTCTGCACACACTAGGATTTCTTTGTACATGTCCCTGCCCCTTTTCTTCACCCCATCCCCACTTCAGCTCCTTGAGGCCCAGCCATATTATCGCGAAGCCCAAACCACTGCTTTTGTCTCTGAAAGATCAGGTTATTTTTAATCCATGCCACATAATCATCAATGTCACTGAACATTATCATCTGTGGTTAATATATTTTAGCCTTTTCTTCTGAACACTGGAAATTCCCCTTAGCGGGCGATCCATTCTCAACTTTTCTTATGGATCCCACAGCAACTTCAAAATTATTTAAGTGGCGCAAATAAAAGCACTTTGTAAACCGTAAAGTGACGTACGCATGGAAGATACTCTCATTTGTCATGAAGCATGAAGACTCAGCAATAGGTCTTAGCATTACTTTCTCATTGGGAAAAGGGTAGAAAGTAGGCCAACAATTCTATCTGCAGTGGCCAAATTGGTCTAATAGTGATCAGACTATCATCTTATGCAAAAATAAAAACTCTCAGACAGTCATTGCTCTGGGGTAGAGAGGACCATACTGGGCAGCATGTCCATTTAAAAGCAGACCTCAGTCCTTACCATAACCCTAGCATAAGGGTTAGGGTTTAGCTTTGGTAAAAGGAACTCTCAGCAGTCAGGGAGTGAATCAGGCTGGGCTCTTTGAAGAAAATATCAACAGCACTATTAATGAATGTTAAACCAGACAATTAAGTAGCTACTAAGTTGGGGGGTCTAGGCTTTGAATCCAAGGGATCCCATTCCCAAGTCTGAAAAACTTCAATTATTATCCATTTCAAGACTTCATGTCTAAGCCAAAATGCCCTTGACAATAAACTCCACACCCAAGGCAGTCAAGCTCCAGGGTTTGGGATTTTGTAGCCTCCTTTCAGTCTGGTCTTCCGGTTTCCATCTGCATACACAATCCTGCCTCTTGGCCCTGCCCTCTTGGTTTGACACTTTGGCCTATGCGGATTTGATTTTAATTTCACTGGTGAACATTGTTTCACCCTCAGTTCTAATCTCTGCTGGTCTGGAGCCAGCCCCACTTTACTTCACCTACACAAATCCAGCATCTTCAGGGATCTGATTACCCAGGAAAAGATCTG
The DNA here is from genome assembly GCF_027406575.1 of Nycticebus coucang. Taxonomy (NCBI): domain Eukaryota; kingdom Metazoa; phylum Chordata; class Mammalia; order Primates; family Lorisidae; genus Nycticebus; species Nycticebus coucang. Next base: position 96,471,758 of record NC_069789.1, read on the forward strand.
AAAACAGAAAGAACTGAGAGCGGAAGCCTGGCATATGGGCCAGGCACATATGGCATGATTATGCACACACTTCACAGGGGGCCCGTGGGCCCCCTGCTTTATCCCAGGCAATTGAAAGACTAACTTATAGCAGCACAAAGAAAGTAAAGGCCTCCTTTTCCATCCTGCTCCCCTCTCTTCTATTAGGGTGACTTCAAGACCTGGGATGAGGGGACAGAGTCTGCAAACACAAGTTGGTGCAGAATGTAAACAGCACAGCCCTTCAGCAGGGCATAGTGGGGGAGAGAGGTTCTGCTGAGGGAAGGAGGTGAGAGGTCACCAGATTCAAAAAGCAGGAGTAGAGGGGACTGGGCACGTAGTCGGCAGAGCCTGGGATTGCACCAAAAGTCTAAAACCGAGTCTAATGAAATATGGGAAGTTCAAGTCCAGTCTCGATGATGTTTAGAAGTTTCCATTTGAGCCAGTGTGGTAGGATACAACACCTTATTGTCACATGGGGGTCTGAGTCACGACGGTCCAGGATCACTCCTATCATTCATGATACGATAGATATCATGATATTCAAGATGATATGAATGAATGATCCTGGTGAAAGGATCTTGCAGCCATAAGAGCAGAACATGAAAGGATCCCTCAAAATGGTAAAAGGTAGGGTATGTCAGAATAGTTCCTGATGCCTGGATTGGATGCCTTGCTCAGGCAGCTCTAGTCTGACTGGCTTGGTCTGGGCCAGGATGGTGAGCAAAGGTGATGGCTGGATCAGGCAGACTGCTGCCTCCCCCAGGCTGGAGCTAGGAAGGCAGAGACTAATGACAAACCATTCTAGACTTCCAACCTTTAGTTTCCTCATCCTAAAATGGGGTTAATCATATTTTCCTTGCCAATTTCCTAGGTTTGTTTTGAGGATCAAATAACAATATCAATCTGACAGCATGTGGTAAACTATAAAACACCATCGTGAAGGAAAGGGATGTTTTCATGGGTACCATGAAACCACAGTATCATCCCATTAAGTTTAAAAGACACTTTTAGCAATTGGATTCAGACTTTGAAGTATTTCTTCATTTTTTCCAATTTGTTAAGAGTTGGTAATTTTGCTCCCTTGAAGCGGTGGCACCCTGGGTGGTTTGTAAATTCTGGCAGCATTTGTAAAATTTCTGCCTCTTTAGTTGGCATCAAGTTCTCCATGGTACTTAGTGGTTCAGAATTAATTGCTCTACCACAGAATTATCCAGGACATTCCATGCCCATTTGTAATTTTCTCAGGACTCCTTGACTCCTGGCTCTCAGGCGAAAGTTGTAAGCTGTCTCTCTTAAATAAAAAATGGACTTTGGTAGCAAGCACCAAAAAGCAGATCTAACATCTCAACTTAGCAGAGCAATGGTAACCTTGGTGGAGCAGAGAAAATTCAAGCACAAGGGAAGAAAGCTGACTGTATGTACACCTAAGCCAGAGAATCAACTAGATGTGTATGGAAAACACAAAGATACTATGATTCTTTGGGTGACAGTCAACTCCTCCTTTGTCCTACATCCACATATAGGTCATGACCCCGTTATTTCCAGATTTGACTCCACGGAAGGGAATCTGCTTGTAGAAATAAGCTCCTTGTAAAAAATAGTATCATCTCCTGTGAAATTAGGAAGATACAACCATAATGAATTTGGGGAGCAGAGACATGGAGGCTGACAAGGGACTGAAGGCAAAAAGGCAAACAAACCTGACACCTGATGGAAAGTCCAGGGAACGGGGAACCTGGCTCTTCATGGAAACCACCTACACAGATGAGCCTTTCAACCCAGAGTCACTTCTTGTCTCTGCCCTAGTTTCCCAACATGTAAGGCCTCAACAGTTATTCACAGCCTTCCTCTGTACTTTCCTACAAGTTATGGATAATGTAGTAGCAGCCGGCCCCGTGTTTTTGTACGAGAGGACAGGAACCCTCCTCCAAAAACTGTGGAAAGGACGAGTCTGCCGCTCTGCCCCCTAGTGGCAGGGTGTGGTATGTGCTGAGAGGTCAGTGTGGAATCACACCACATCCCCCAAAAGTCACACCCAGTTTGAAAGCCGACGATTAAAAGAACTATTTTCTTCACTAAATTTACAGTGTCAAAATATAAGGTGGACATAATATTTGTGTGCAATTTTAAACAGTTGAAGCTTTAAATTGCACACGAACTTTATGTCCACCCTGTATACGCAGATTCACAGGAGTTAAGTGTATTGTGGCAGCTTAAAAATGTCAGTAACTTTCCAGAAGAAAAAAAAAAAAGACCAGAGAAACTGCAAAAGTACAGTAGAGTGGTGGCTTTGAGGCTTGGACTCGGAGGATATGTAATACTCCCCAATACTCCCCTTTAGGGGGCATCTAGTTTCTGGGCAGCACTCCCAGCACCACTCTGAGCCTTTGGGGAGAGCCCTGGTGTAGGTAACAAACATTCCAATGACTAATCCTCTCAGAAAACCTCTTAACTGTACTATGCTTTCTTTTTTGTCTTTTCAACCTTAATAAAAAATATATACTATACTACGATTATTTTCACAGCATTTATATGTCCGGTAGTACACATGTATTGCCTAACAGGTTTGTCAGAAATGCTTCAAAGAAGGAGCCTATATAAAAACTCAGAATCGTATTACACACCCACACACACCCCCATCTGAGTGAGCTCCATGTCTTGATGGTGCCCCTTTCAGTCAAGTGCAATTGGAGACTTAAGGTAGAGGGTGAAATTATAGAGAATAAAAGAAGAAAGAAAAAAAGAAAAGAAAGGGAGGAGGAAAAAGATGACATTTTACCCCTGCCTTTGAAGTGACTGCATATTTACCAGATGAATTCTGAAAGGACAAATTATGGGTAGCCCCCAAACCAAAGACAATGTGGCTAAGGACACTCCTCAGATAAGAACAAAAATGGAAATCTGTGTGGCTATGTCTGTGTACACATACGTAAGGAATCAGCTGTACACACAAGATGCAAAGGCACGGTGCTGCACATTTATGTGACATACAGACATATATGTTCAAATAGATGAAGTAGACATATATATTTTTAAATATGATTTAGGAAGTACAAGAATGCCGATCAGCTACAGCATAAAAGAAAAGGGAGAAAATCCTATGGAAATTATTAATACTCCAAGAACCTCTAAGACTCAACCTGAATGCAGACACTTAAGCTCTCAGCTTTGCCATTAAAGCTGGGGCCTAAATTATTGATCTCTTGCCTTTATCAGCATAACAGTCACGTCTCAGTATCGAGATCTAAGTACACTGCGGTCCCTCTGCTGCAGCCACTGAAATAATTAGGAGAAATTCTCATTAAAGGAGAGTGAAAGGTTCAGAGACAGAGGCAGAGCAAAGGGTCTGGAAGGGTGTTAAATGTCTTCCACCGGGTCAAGAGATTACTGGGATCAAATCCCCGAGCAGTGCCCACTGATGACAGCTTATCAAAGGGAAAAAGTATAAACAATACACACATGTGGCGGCCCTCTACGGTGTGTTTACACCCATGAGTATCTATGTAGAGACATACACACACACCCGCGTGGCAGAGAAACTGCTATCCATAACCATTCATATGGAGGGAAGGAGAGATGGGAGGGCTGTGAACATGAGTGTCAAGGGAGAAAATAGAAGAGAACAAGGGAAAAGAGGGGGGGAGAAAAACAACCAGAGTAAGAAAAATGCATGAAAAATAAATAAAAAGAAACAAATTAATAATGAAGAATCCACCATGGACTCTGTTTAATTTATTCATTCTTTGAAAGTATAAGAGGGTCTGGGGGAAAAAGAGGGGGGTAAGGCCTGTGGGCAGGCCGGCACCTTGCCCCAGTAGGGCTGGCAGAGATACCAGGTTAGCACACACTACTGACTTGGACACCCACACACATAAAACCTTCCCTCCAAAGGCACACTGTCTTTCTATCGATTTGAATGCAGATTTAACTAGCTTCTCTTACCCTCCCTGGCCACTTACCAAAAAAAAAAACACAGCCTTCACACATGTTCCCAGAAATGGCCCAGACTTGTAGGGAGAGAGCAAAGGACAGCCTTTCACAAATGGCACTGACGGAGGGAAAGGGTGACGACAGGGGAAATTAAAGATGAAGCAGGCAGCAGAACAGGGGAGGAATAGGGCCAGAACAAATATGCCAAACGCTGGCTGGCAAGCGTGTGCACACGCGTGTGGGCACACGAAGACTTTGCCTGTATTTAATGCCGACGTACAGTAATTTAAAAAAAAAATTCCATCTCACATGGCTAATCAGAATTGTTAGAAAGACTACTACCACAAACACTGGAAACATCTGAAATTGATTATTTTTACTTCATTCCGCTAATGAAATCCTCCAGCGACCAAGAGCTAGCCCGGATGAATTTCTACATAATGAAAAGAAAAACAAGCAAGCAAACAAAAATCCAACAGTAACTTCTCTGACTTTACAATGAAAAAGAAGGCTGTCTTTGTGCTTGAAAATATTACACACACACACACACGTATTTATTTTGTGATTTCTGCCGGTGTGGGATAATTGAGTCGAGCCGAAGTCTGTTCCCACCATTGTGTGAGTGGAGATATTAACATGGACCTCACATCCGTAAGGAGCACCACATCATTAAATGTCTTGGGCTGGTGCATGGCAAAGAGAAATGCAGGATGTCACTGGCTGATAGGGAAGAAGACTCGATGTTATTTATTAGGGAACACTTACCAGAAACTGCGTTTTCTCCATTTGCATTAGATACAGCACTGCTGCCTTTGCAAAGTGCACACAGGCGCGCGGACACAGGCAGAAGGAGAGAACCCTTTTGGTTCTCCCCCCAGGCTTTGTTCACTGTCCCCTCAATCTTAACGGCATCAGGGCCTCGGTTTACAGGATGCCTTGCCCTCTTGCTCCCTTTTCCTCTCCCTGCTGTTCTCAGTTCTCTGTTTTTCCACCCCAGCGTTGCTCTGTGGCTCTGAAGGCCTTTTCTCCTTCCTTGGTCTCACAGTCGGGATACACTCAGCATCAGATGCTCCCCCATCTTCCTTTCAAACCTGACCCCCAGGCCTTCAGTCAGCGGGCTATTGAGATGTCACAGTGCAGGCAAGGAAAGGCCACAGCAGCCGTGCCTATGGGTGCATTTCCCCTAAATTCATAAATTACGGCAGTCACGCCGGACAGAGGAGAGGGAGATAGCTGACATACATATTTTTTAATGAGAGTAAGGGGAAAACTCAGCTAAGGCTTCCAGGGGAAGTACTGTAATTTCCCACCAGGGGATTCTCCTGGAAAAGGGATTGTGTGTGGAAGCATAATTGCCAAACCCCTGGCCTCCAGTTCCTCCCCAGCACTTCTTCAGCAGGGCAGGGCAGTCATCTAAACAACCCCAGAAATTTGCTTCAAAGAGGCAAGCCTCAGGCCATCAGCTGTAAAGAGGCCCTGGACGTCCCCGAGGGTGTGCTACCACAAGGGGAAAAAAAGATAAGCCTTTGCCTCTTCCTGGGCTCAGGTGCAGTCACTTGATGGCAGAGAGTCCCACTTCTGACTGTGCCCGGCTGCTGTGTGCTCTCACTCTCCCACAGCAGCCAAGCGGCAGGAGGAGAGGCTGCAAGCTCCTAGTCAAATGCCCCTGCTGCTGGCGGCATCGGAGCTGGCAGAAGAGGAAAGGGCTTCTAGAAGCCCGAAGCATGAGGATTCGTACAATGCATCAGGAAGCTGTAACAATGAGAAATATACGTGCACCCAACATCAGAGCACCTAAAACAATATTAACAGAGCTGACGGGAGAGACAGACAGCAACACAACATTGATAGGATAACTCATGAGGGTCACGTAAAGCTCCCAAACGGGCACAGACATAACAAAAGCCAATTGGGTGGCAGGAGTACTGGAAGGCTGTGGGCATGTGTCGGGGCTAAGGATAGAGCAGTGGATTCCCTTAGAGAACAGGGACTTGTGGCATGAACCCAGGCAAGGGAAGCAGGGCGGACCCAGAGACAAAGGTCTCATACAATCCAGAAAATTCAACCTCTGGAGAGGACCCCTGGGAGCTAGAATTCAAGCCATACTTAACGACGACTTCCAGGAAGTAGAAGGGAAAGGAAGAGAACATGATTCCGATAAGACATGTTTTGCTCACCTGCCATCAGGTAGGAGAGTCGGCCCCCCGCCCACCCCACGTCCTCTGTGCATTTGTTAGGAGGCACCCCTTACCCCAATCCCTTGCTCCCAGCTCCCTAATGCAGCAGCTTCTCCCCCACCTAAAGGAAGTGGCCGAGTGTAATTATGCAGAAAGCACCACTGGAGCTATATCAATAAGACAGACGTCTGTTGTATCATTCCCTCTCAGTAAGGCATTTCTTCTCCCCAATTGCTCATATAGAATCATAGTCTAATAGCATCCCATTAACATAATTGCCAACACAACTAGTGTTCCGTGTCTCAGAGCCATTTACTTACTTTACCATAAAGAATACCAAAACAGCCCTAAAATCACAAAGAGGAGGGAAGAAGAAGGGTGGGTGATGGGGGAGGCAAGAGGAAAATGTTACCCCCTTTCTATTCCCTTTGCTCCCCAGAGTGGGGCTCCAGGATGATAAACACAGGAGTGCCTCTCTCATCTGCGGGAATGGCAACGCTGAGCTTTCCTACCAGACTCCCAAGCAGACGTGTGCTAAAATCTAAACGGATTCTGCCAGGCGAAATGAAATTCCCATTATTTTTAATTAATCCTTAATTAAAATATATTACTCCGCAGATTCCGCAAATCTCTCTTAATATGCAAATGCGGCCCATTCAAGGATATTTACATATCATTAATTAAAACGGCACATTCTTTCAGTCTAACAAGCTGAGGGGCTGTGGCTGCTGCCACATTGGCGCGAGGAGCTGGTCCTGGCCTCCTGGCGGTGCCAAGCTCATCTGATAAAAAGATGTCAAGTGTTGGCTGTGCTCGGGGAAGGTAAGGGGAAAGGGAAAGAGCAGTTATACTTTAATGCTCTTGAGCACAAGGGCTTCAAATATTATCTTGGGGTTGCAGCCAAGTGATTTTGGCAGGGCTTGGAGGCTCCCTGTTATTTGCCCCATCTGAAGATCACCTCAGGACCCAGCCCAGCTGGGTCTTGACTGGCAGATCATGTATTTCATTTCTCACTCAGGCAATCACAATTCATGGCGGAGGTGGGCTGGGTGGAGGAAAATGCCAGTAGGTCAAAGGAGAGGGGATTTGGTCCCACTTGTCCAACTTCTGCCACAGAAGTGAAGTTGGAGCCTCCAAGTCAAACCACCTCCCCAAATCAAGGTTTGGTTGGGAAACATTAGACACAGTACATCCCTCCCTTTACCAATTGCTTAGTTAGGTTGACCAAAAAAAAAAAAAAGGGTCTTCCTAGGAAAAAGCAGTCTCTAGGGTAGGTGGGACTTCATGTTCTATCTCACAGAGTCCCGTAAAGGCAAGTTCAGGAGCACGTAGCAGTGGGTTGTCAACACCGGACACTGGGAGATGGTGATGACGTAGTTCCCCCCCAAAATCGTATAAGCACACAGAAACGGACATCAATCACTCTTCGCCCATAGATAAGCCCTATCAATCAAGGAGAGATGTGCAACCAGCACTCCACCCAGTCCAGGGAGGTGGGAAATGGGGAGGCCATTTGTGTAGAGACAGAGGACATCCTGCTGGCCTCATGGACTTCACTATCTGGACCTGAGACTAGGACAGGCTGGGAAACAATAATACAGGGAGTACAAACTGTGTTTACAATTAACTTTGCTCTCCCGAAGACCCCTGGGAATCCCCGGATCTGAGACTCTCCCTCAGCGAGATGGGGCTGCTGCAGCTGGGTGGGATCTCTCACTAGTTAAATGACTCACTACTGCAAAAGCATGTGAAATGTGTGCCTCAGCAAAATTACAGCTGATTCCATGCCATCCACACTTGTGGCCATTTTTTAGTAGTTAAAACCAAGTCTATTAAATCTTTGAATGCCAATAGTCTACTGCGCTTAACTGTGAAACTACTTATTAAATTATGACAGAGGCCTTGTCCATACGACGTCTCGAGGCTGAAGCAGCCACCCAGTGACCATCTGTCCTCTGCTTCTCTGTACTTCCAGTAGGGAGTGGAATTATTGCTCTGCAAATGTATTTTTTTTTTTTAGATTATAAACTTCTACAGGACCTTAGGGGTCCTTGCCTTGCTTCTTAGCTCGTTGCCATGCAAAGATACGAACTAGATATGTACAGACACAGTGGAAGATCTAGATGAGATCAGTAAGAAAAACGGAAGGTCACAAGTCCAAGGGCTCCTGAAGAGGGAGCAGATGGCCCGAAAAAGTCTTCAGAAGCAGTGTCAATCTGGGTGGGGAGAGCAATGACGTTTTCAAAGTAATTAACTAAAGTGGGCAGAATGATCCCAAGACAGACATGACGTCAGGCTCTATTTTCAGGGTGTAGCTTGGTGCTTAAGAGACCAGGTTCAAATCTCAACTCTACCGAGGACAAACAGTAAAACAAAAACCGGTTACATAAAATCTCTTAACCTCAGTCTGTTCATCTGAGAAAAAGGAAATCAATGCCATCTTTAAAGAGTTCCGTGAGGAATAGGTGAGATAACCTAATAAGAATCTTAGCACATAATTAGGACTCAATAGAAGGTAGTAATTACTAAATTATTATTCACTGTTACTTTTTCTTTTTGCAAATGCCTTAGCCTCTGAAACTCCTCCCAATTTGAAAATCTAATTGCTCTCAAGAACCCTCTCCTTCTCCTCCCTCATCTTCCACTTTTGTTTCCACCTAGCCCCTCTCCTAGGCCTATTTTCATTATTTACTGATATTCTTGGAAAGGAGTGTAGGGACATTGCCATTACCAGAATAGCAGTAACAAGAGTCCCACAATTCTATGAGTTTATCAAGCTGCAGAATATCTGCTCCATCAGCCAGAATTGCTATCAGGCTTCTTAGAGCAGCTATCATTATTTCATTTTTCTTTCTCGGACTCATCTGAGAAACGAACACACTAGTACATCACAATAACATAAACATTAGCTACATACATCACTGAACCTTTGAAACCTGAGGCTTACGTGTGTATCTACACACGCCCAAAAGCATCAGTAAGAATAATGATAATCATGGACTTAAGACACCTGATAGCATTCATAATGTGTCCACTGAATGTAAAAATGAACATAGCCTCCTTTTATTCCATCCAGCTTTCAAGGTTTTGAGGAAGAAGAACTGAGACGTGACATGCAGTTGAGAAATCCCCAGGAGAAAGTACTAAGTTAGACAGATACTGCAAGAGTCTGGCAAATGGGGCCATCCTCTGGGAGGTGAGGGGTTCACAGCAATAGTGAAGGGTCACATCCCCCGTCTTCTCCACTCCATCTCCTCTCATGCGCCATTCCATCCTGGAGTTGCCCCCAACTGAAATTTTAAGGCTGCCTAATATCTTTGAGGCATTACCATTTTGATAATTCCCCACATTATGAGTCCTTTCTTCTCAAGGTCCAGGCAGCAAACTTAACATCCCAGATGCCCTCATCACTAGGTAGAGGCGCATAAAATGGGTTCCACCAACAGGATGAAGCTTCACCAACTTGGATCCTGAGAAGCAGCAGCCGAATGCAGGGAATTTGATCTTTTGACAACCACGATGATGGGGTGTGTAGTTCTGCAGGGTGGAAGCAGCCCCCCCAGTGGCATCAGGTCTTGAGTGTCCTGGCTTCAGCAGCAGAGTCACAGGTGAGTCCATCAGAGAAACCCCCACCATGCGGTGGGCGGGTGCTACAGACACAGGGTATCAGGCCCTCCAGATAGTCTGTGAGCTAACCAGTGTCCCATGTATTTTTTAAGCTTTTATTCAACCCATAATTGCTCATAATTTTTTTATAGTATGTAAAGTAGTAGCCAGAATGGATTATTGTTAGTGCAACTAACATTCCTGGCCAGTGGAGCTATACTGCCAATATTTAAGAGAGTATCCATTCTTTCTGCTCATTTAGACAAGAACCTTGGAGCTAAACTGTCCCCAGGATTCATTACAGGATTCAAGCTCCTTTTAAGAAGCCTCATAATCCTCTGCCTCCCTAGCAACCTCCAGCTCTTGGGCTTAGGCAATTCTCTTGTCTCAGCCTCCGAGGAGCTGGGACTACAGGTGCCCACCACAATGCCTGGCTATTTTTATTGTTGCAGTTTGGCTGGAGCTGGGTTCGAACCCACTAACCTTGGTATAGGGGCCAGCGCCCTACTCACTGAGCCACAGTTGCCGCCCACAAAAGGCCTTTTTCCTAAGATCCTACAAAACAGATTCCAAGTTTGGGTCATCATGGAGTTCCAGAACCATGGAGAATGATGCCAAGACCTGACTCTCATGATGGGGGCGCAACTCAGGCCAAAAACCTTAATACACATGAAGGCTGACATCGGAACCAATGTTGGTACTGCCATTACCTATTATCAAAGGCAGAGTGGACACCGACTAGAAAGACAGCCACAAACTAAAAAGCTTCCTCGCCTTACAGAGGAAGATACGGAACCTCAAAAGGTCAAGACACGTAAACAAGGTCCCCAGATGGTTAATTCAGAACATAATGAGAAGGAAAGACTTCGTTATGTGACGATGAGGGAGAAGTGGGCTTTCCAAACTCCATGACCTCAGTTAATCTGTTTCTGCAAAGACATCTTCGTTATGTGACGATGAGGGAGAAGTGGGCTTTCCAAACTCCATGACCTCAGTTAATCTGTTTCTGCAAAGACATCTGTGTCCTTCTCTCCGACACACAGTCCCCTCCCTGGGTTATGGAGATTGATTATTAGGTAATATATTGGCCACATGCAAAGTGGCTCCTTGGCTGCTCAGTCTCTGACACAGCAGCATTTTTACTCTTTCAGGATTTACCTGCCACAGATGGGGATACTGTTTGAAGCCCTCCACAAAATAATCAGGTACCATCCAGCAGGTGCTTGGATTCCCACACTCTCTAACTTTCTTCAATGCTTGGCTTCTGGGAAGAGTAATTAACTCAAACAACCATCTGATGAGTCATAGCTGTGTTATGAAAGTTGGCCCAGGGTTCACCCCAAACTCACCTGGCAACTGATATTTTACTTAAGGCACCAACACACTTCACCATATTTTGCTAATATAATTATTTGCATAGGACTATGATGGATAGGATATCACACCAAGAGCGATACATTGAGGAGCCCTCAAAAAAGTGTTTGATGATCTCATAAATGTTTTAATTGCGATGACAGACAGGTGCAATCATCTCATTAAATGTAAGCATCTTTGATAATGCTTTACTTTTAAAGAACACACAGCGTGTCAATGATAAGTATCTTTACATGCAGGGCCTAGATCAGGGAGGCCGTAGGCCAGAGCCCAAAACACATAATGTTGAATAGGTTCCATATTGCATGAACAGTAATGTATTATTACACCAGATCATGTTATTTCCATAGGGAGAAGTGCCCCACCAAGATACCTTATTCTCTGACCAAACCTCAAGATACAAGAAAGAAAGGACAAAAGACAGGAAGCCAGCTTCCCTCACATTTTGTTAACATCATTCCCTTGGCTGATACATCTTAAGGCCTCGGCTTCTGGGAAAGTATCTGAAAGTTACAAAGCTGAACAGGACATATATTCAGCTTGTGTTGATGTTAGTACCAATGCATGTCTACAATATCATAGTCAATTTTAAAGACATTTGTATCTTGGAGATGTAGTTCTTTGTAGTAACACAATAATAAAAGAATAAGAGAGGAAGATGTTTCTAGTTTAGGAGAAAGAAGAACTATTTCTGATCAAAATTCTGCACATTAACTGCCAACTACCACAAGACAATAAATACACATACATGTCCACATGCATGGAATAACACAGAATGATAAACCTTCATGCCACAGGGTGACAACAATGGGGAAGAAAAAATGGTCACCATACTAAGCAACCAAGCTCCAGGCAAGTGTGGAAAAGACCAGTGCAGGCTGGGTGTGGAACAAGGCTTCCCACTGCCACTAGGCTGGGTAGGAGGCCCTGATGAGAGGAAGGCTCCAAGTTCATGGTCCCAAATCCTGCAGGGCATCCCATGGGTCCATGGGAGGCTTCAGGCGTGTCTTGAATAAGCTGAAGATTTCTCTTGTGACCCGGAGCCATCATGAATGATAAGAGATCATCACAATTGACTGTGGGAATTTAGAACTGGCTTGGTACTGGCACCAGTGCAAAGATGTACTCGGGTTTCCCATACCTTCAAGGCATTCTATAAAAATCCTATAAACTCCACCTGAATCTTGTCTCCTAGAAGTCCTAAAGTTCAATTTGACTGAATTTCCAAAAACAAACTAAGGAGATATTTAAAAGAAGCCTCCTCAAGTCTGGGAGAAACTGATCTGATAGGAATTGGAGGGCATTAAGAAGAAAACATTCAGCTGGCACAACTTTTTCTGAATTTCCAGTCAAGTGATAATGCTTATGTATACGTTAACTAGTTCCAAAAATAAAACAACAAAGGTCAATATCAGAAACTGGCTTACAGTGAAAATGCTGGTAACCCCTGGGCCACACTGAGGACCCACAGGGCTGTCCCTAAGGGGGTGAAGGTCTCTGACACGAGCCACTGGTAATGTTAGCCCTCATGCCAGATGGGCTCCCCTCCAGACACATCCCAGGGAGAGAAGGCCTCTACCGGATTCCTTCCTGATGCTCAGAACACGGGCACTCCTTTGTTTCTCCTTCCTTCAGACGCTGAAGAAGTAAAGGATAAGAAGATGGCTACAGGGGTACAAGGTCTAAAGAATTCAGTCTAATGAGGAAGAGTTGGTAGATCCAGAAAAAAACAGAGCAGAGGTTTCCTCCTCGTGGCTGCTTCCAACCTGTGTTGCCTAAAATAAAGTGAACAGACTCAACAACAAACAATGTGTTTGCCTTCAAATGCCATCAGCTGTTCTGATGTAGCAATGGCAGGGACAAGTCCCCAAGGCCCACAGTGACAAGTCCACAGGGGAGGCAGGCTCTGGTTTCCTCCCTCATCAGAATAGTGCAGACATTAATCGAGGTGCTTGGCTCCCCAGGAAAGGTAGATAACCTAGGACTAAACAGAATTTGGGGGGAGGAGTTATGAATCTTAGAAAGAGAATTAGTAGTAGCAACAGCTGATGTGTTATGTATTTGTACACAGACTATAACCTCTATTGTTGTTAGAATGGAGATAAGACGCTACACTAAAAAGAGAAAAAAAAAAATCATCCTCCCTTTGGTTTTCTAAGCTCAATGACTAGCAAAGGCACAGAAGAACTGTAGTCAAGGATAATGTCCATAAAAGCAGCACTGTTTGTTAACCAAGAAAAGAAGGAACAGCAGGCGTCAATACAACCACTAAGTGTGACCTCTAGACAAAACGGCCTCCTTCTTTCTCTCGTGATCCTGTTGCAACCAACTTCGTTTTTATCTAGCTTTTAGTTAATATAAAGGAAATTCGTGTTACGGCACAGATCCTACACTATATCCCAAGAGATCCCTAAAGTATCCTTGATCTTTTGCCAGCCTTACCATGCAGATGTTTGGGGTCTCAGCACTGCCATGTCAGCTGCAGGTGAGACTCCTCAGCTCCTGACAGCTGTTTTTCAAGCCCATTGTAAGTTCCCCAGAGCTCCAGGCCCTGGCATGTCCCACACAGGCAAGGTCCCCAAAGGGCTCCATTCAAAGCCCAAACCTGTATTTCAGGTTTAGACAACATTCCCTTCAATTTCAAAGCCAGGTGCAATTCTTCCCCCAGTTTGCCTAAATCTTATTCTATACCAGAAATATTTAGTTCACTCAGAGAACTTTGTCCTTGTCATCATCTACCCTGGAGAAAATTACCCCCAGCTCCCACCTCCTTTTCCTAGGAAGCAGTTTCTGAGATAGCATGTGATTCTCCCCTAATATCTTCTACCAGTCCAGGCTTTGGGTCACAAACTATAGAAATGTACTCTGGCTCACCTACCCAAGAAAGGAATATATTGGACAGATAGGGAAGCGCCTCACAGAGCCGACGGCAGTACCTCACAAAGTGGACAGGAAGCCTGGAGAATCAAGCTCAGAAAATACAGCCAAGGCACTGCCAGAGGAAATCTGTCAGGAGACAGACCTCAGCACTGCTGGCCTTGGGGACTCATCCCCACCATTACCACCATCCTGGATTCTGCTGCCACCTCTGAAGCAACTACAGTAATCTCTCATAAATCAAGGCTTGGGGGTGGCACCCGTAGCTCAGCGGGTAGAGCACCAGCCATATATACCCAGGCTGACAGGTTCATACCCTGCCCAGGCCAGCTAAACAACAATGACAGCTGCAACAAAAAAATAGTCAGCCATTGTGGTGGGCAGCTGTAGTCCCAGCTACCTGGGAGGCTGAGGCAAGAGAATCGCTTAAGCCCAGGAGTTTGAGGTTGCTATGAGCTGTGATGCCATGGCACTCTACCCAGGGCGACATAGTGAGACGCTTTCTCAAACAAACAAACAAAAAAAAAAAAAAAACTCAAGTCTGGGGATATATGTATTTCCAATGGGTCAAGTTCTAAGTGCTCATGACCAAGCTGCCAGGAAGAGGGGAGAAGGACTTAAGTATGGAAGGGAGACCCTATGCAACTTACATCTGCACCTGGCCAATCTGTACCACAATGCAGCGGCCCCTTCCAGACTGACCTCCTGCCTCCTCAGCACAAACTCCAACTTCTCCTTAGTCACTTAAAGAACACAACTTGTTTCAGCATCTACTTTATTAATACACACACTGCCCCTCTTTGGTTCTAGATCAGGTGCTTTGAGGATACGAGGGAAATACATCCTCTCAGAGAACGTAGGCATTAATATGAAGGGAGGAGAGTTACATTCCCAAGGAGGAGGTGGCAGGAAGATGCATGTTCCTTGCTTAACCTTAAAAAGACAAGATCTGTGGGTGTGCTTAACTTGCACCCACCTTATGGACTTAGGACACAAAATACCTAACGGTATTTCACTCCTTTCCAGCTCAGATGTTGAGAATCAAACTGGGTCTTCAAATCTGGGCTTATGCTCAGGATATGATTTCTACAGTTTAAAACAACAAACCTAGTTCTCAACATTTGGGACATTTGGGGAAGGACATATTTTCTCTGTGTGTCCAGGGTACATTGTTCATGTTCAGAGAAAAGAGGTGGTGAAAAGAATGGACCCTTTCTAAGTGCCTCCTATCCACAGGCACCACCGTGCCCCGCGGCTGGTAGGTGTGATCGCCACTGACGCTTTTCTACTGGTCTCAATGAGGTGATGGGAAACAGGCAAGATTCTGGAAATCATGAATGAAGTCCTAAGATGGAATTGTGGTTCTGCCATTTAATAACTGTCAGTGGAGGCAAGCTACTCAACTTCTGTTTTTTATTTCCTCAGCTATAAAATGGGTATAAGAGCCTTTATCTCAGAGAGTTGCAGTGAATACTAAAATAAATAATACATGTAAATCTATTTTAATAGTGTCTGATATGTATGCATTCAATAAATATTGGCTATTATAAGTAGCTATTAAAGTCCCCATTAATAATCTGAGGTTCAGGGAGGTAAACAGCCTGTCCAAGGTCATAAAGCTTGACCTTTATCTGTAAACATGTAGCAGAACTGGAATACCAAACTTGGATTTGACTCTACAAATCAATGAGTGTTATTTCCATGCCACTCTGCTGTGTATTTATGTACTGTCAATCAAACATACTCAGAAACATCAAGCTGCTATCCAGAGAAAAGGCCGTAGTTCCTTTCCATGCTGAGGAACCGTCATGGTCATTATCTGCATTAACAGATCTCTCCAGTATTTTATCTCTAGTAATCATCTGCAGTTATTTTGGTCATTCTTAGAAAGGCAAGAACTGACATTGCCAGAAATCCTTACGACCACAGCAGATAGAAAGCAGTTTTTGACTGGTTGATTCTACACGAGGCTGGTGAAAGTGTATGGAAATGATGGCGTTCGCTTTACTGGTGGTTTGGGTCACTTTACAATTGAGCTAAATCATGGCTGCAGGATTGTAGCAGGCGGCAAGGTTGATTTCGCTTTTTTTCTTCCAGTTCTTCTTTTTGTTGTTTTTTTTCTTACTTGTTATTTATGAGATAACTACAACTTCTGAACACCCTTATGGCTTCAGAGAGAAAGGGTCCATTTTTTAATTTTAGATTTCCTCATCCACTACCTACTTGCTCTTCTCTCCCCTAGAATCCACCGCACAGTGGGACACAAATGCCACAGTTGTGACCAGAAGTGCCTTAGCAGAAGGCCATCCCCCCGAACCACTGTAAAGACTGAATAGCAAGCCACGAAGCAGGAATTAGTTTCACTCTGGGGCTATTTGCCCATCACCTTTCTTTCCCACACAGCATGCAGAGTGCATGGGCTTAAACCACAGTGGTTGATAAAGCCATACAGATCAGAGGAAATACGAGAGGCAAAAAGACAGCAAATCTAACTCAGGTAGGAAAAAGAGCATTTCCTTCCTCAACCACCCTATAGAAGTAAAAGTGGGGGTCCCTTTTTCCTGAGCAGATCTCAAAAACAGGCACACTTAGATCAACTTGTGTTAAACAAGAAGGCTCCATATGATAGTTCCAACTAAGTTCTTATTAGCGTCTTGTGCAAATTTTTGAGTCTTATTTCTGCCCTCTTGGAACAGATTATCACGAAATATATCTGCTAGAATGTGATATTATCGTTTCATTCCTAATGCCGAAGTAAATATTACCTAACATGTTGTTTAAGCATTTACTGTTACTTTGATTTTATTGCTTCGATTAATCCAGTTTTAATGCATTATGATAATATGAGGTTTGGTTTACCACATTATTATTGCCTACTGTCGAGATAAACGTCTCCCAATTACATGACAGACAGCAGATGTCCCCACCTTCTGAATAGATACCAATGCATGATGCGTCTCCTAAGTCCTAAAAATGTTAAACTAGAGCACTTGGAACTATCCTGGTCACTGAAATTACTGCCCTACTCTGATGCCCCCCGATCGCCATGTATTTCAGAAGCTTGTCTCTGTGAGACAACTACTTTTTTATCATCTCTACATTCCTGTTATTTTTCTACTCTGTAGGATCAACACTAATATACTCCATAGTTTTGTTTTATCAAACAGCAAATTATACCCTATTTGGACAGGAATATGTTATTTTAGTATAATATTATTGCTTTACTCAAATATCCCACATAGTAAACTAAAAAAAAAAAGAGTTGGTAACATATATATAATTCACAGTTAACCCACTTATAAACTCACATTTCAGATGACCAGTTGATGAAAATCTTACCATCTATGTTTGGCATAATATGAGAGTATATTATATATTATATAATATATAACACAGTAATATACCGATTATATAACATTAGGATACCAGCAGAAGGACTGACTACAAGCTTCATACCCAATTAGTGATACTGTAAGAATTTTTTGTATATTTTAGCAGTTTATTATCCCTCACACTTCTGTTTCATATTAAGAACCTTTGGTTGTCCCCAGCATTTCCTCTGTGTCCATCACTCAATCTTAAACTGACACAACAAATCCTCCAGCGGTAACTATGTGGCACGCTAGGCTTTAGCCAAATTCCAAACAGTTTTCTCCTTACAATTTGTCTAAGATGAAGGAAAGAGATGTGTTGTGGCCTTATACAGATTGGGGAGCCTAATTAGTATGGAAATGCCATAAAGAAATATTATTTATAATTTAATTTTAGTGAAGTAAAAATGCTCAGCATTACCAAAATGTTGGTCTAAACTAACTCAGATAAGATGGATTCTATTATTATTTTAATTTTCTGACTTCTCAAAATATAGATTACATGTATTAGAAGAACACGTATTCTATAGGCAGATATAGCTAGAACAAAATCTCTAAGAGGTTTGCTAAATATTTGCCTTCTTAATTATTATTTACTTATTATTTACTTGATTTTATTAACTACTCAAGTATACCCTAGATTTGGTCGGGATGTAAATACTTTGCTATTATTCATATTTGCCCCAGCTAACTGGTCAGTGTTACATAATTATACACGAACAGTCCTAATATGTATGTAACATTTCTTACCATCAAGTAGCTGTATCAATAGATCCTAAAAATTATTCATTCTATTAAGCAGCCCAATTTTTGACTAATTAATCAAAGAATAAGTATCTTATTTTGACTCTCAGAAAAACCATTTCTAAAATATTTAAGAATGTACCATGTTAATTCCCCACTTGCAGGTGAAGGCTCATTATATATGGTCCCCAACTGTTAAAGTGTTGGGGTGACTTGCTACATTTCTTCTCATTCCATATATCTACTGACCTCCCAAAGCAGCCACAGCTTTGTTTGTCATACAAAATCTACTTCGGGTCCTTATACCATATCAGACTGTAGCAACTACGGCAGTTCATTGTAAAACCAACATATCCAGGCCTTGTAAGTTCCCACTCACTAAGATTTAGGGCAACTCTATGACATAATTGCATATAGTGCTTTACAAATCAAAAGCCTAGTACAAGTAAACACACAAAACAAAAACAGATGATCACAGTCAAGGAGGTCAACAAGAGTTCCAGACCACCAAACGTAAACACTGGATTACACAGAGGAAATTCACTGATCATTACCAGAAATACTCACCTTGTGTTGATTGTCTCAATAGGACAACATTAGAAGTAACTCACCCTTGGGAGATTAAGAGTGGTCACAACACGGAGGGAAGTGAGGGAAGAAAAATTACCTATTTGGGGCAATGTACACCATTTGGGTGATGGCACATGAAAATCCTGGACATCACCACTATCCAATTCATCCATGTAACCAAAAACCACTTCGATCCCTGAATCTATCAAAATTTAAAATTTTTTGAATTCTAAAAAGTGAGTGGTCATGATAGCCATGAATGTCGATGTTACTTGCATTTCAACACTGGACTTTTCTACCCACAAAGCCAGGCCACACTCCCACCACATGGTACCCAGCAAAAGACAGGTGCTCAAAAAAGATGGCAGAGACTGGGGGAGGAGATACGTTACATTCATGAGCAACTCCTTTAGCTAATTTCCATAAAATCAGTTCCTTTCCTAAGTTATCCTATCCAGGATGCCACGCCTGGCCCCAGCAAGGGCCCTTCTTCCATTGGCCATCACACCTTTGCTCTTGTCTATGATGACACACATCCCATACCCTCTCCAGCTGGGAGCTCCTAAAGGAGCAAGCTGCCTTATCTGTTTCTTACACTAAATTCAATAAATGGGACTGAATGAATAAATGCTTAGGATTTGGTTAACCACCTCAGTTCTTCCATCAGCTGACTACAACTGAATCCTTTCTGAATAGGCGTCAAAATGCTACATAACTGAATTTTTTTTTTTTTTTCAGAAAGTTTATGTGGCTAGGGGCAGAAAAGAAAGGAGGCCTGGCCAATCTCAGGTCACTCTCCCCCAGTACGACTCTTCACAAAGTACTAATGTCACCAGTAAACATTTTTTAAAAAGGGAGAGTTTATTCTCCAGTGTTTCTCCTTTCACTTGTCCCCATCATTCAAAAACTTTCTTGATTCTGTTTCTACTCTGATGTGCTCAGCCTGGCTGACGCCAGTGGATCTAAGTTTGCTTAAACATCAGCGAAACCTGAGGACTGTGCCATGATGTCAACTCTAAACAGAGCACCTAAGACTGGACCTCCTTTATGTCCATAGAAATGGAAAATTTCAGGGACCCTGAGACACATGCAGACATAAACATAACACACACATACACACCCTACACACACACACATACATACACTCTACCTTCTTGATTCAAGATAAAAACTCTGGGTTACAAGTCAGGGAACCTATACTTTCTTGCTTTTCCAAGTACCAAAGTATCTTAGTGAGTGACAAAGTTTGCTATGTTGGCCCCAGCCACAAAATGGGGGTACCATAGCTAGACACCCTGCCTCCAATGCATTGTTTTTATAAACTATCTGCCAGAGATTTCTAGTTCTGATTTGTGATGCTTTTTAGTTGACTCTCCTATTTAGAAAGGAAATGATGGAAATTACTTGAAAACAAAATTCCACTTTAATCTCGGAAAAGAAGGAGCAGAATTTTGAAATCAAATAACCAACACAGAAAATTCCTACAAAGAAGGGGCATGCCTCTATTGTCATATCTACTGTCACAAATAGCAAAGGATGGTGAACCAGAGAATGAACCCTATGCAGAGAGAAAATTCCCCAAAGCAGCAATGTGTGGGTTGAGGTTGGAAAGAGGTGGCCAGGAAGGCTTTGTTTGGCCTGTGCCTCTACTTACCTGACCCTCTTGCCAGGCCCTGTCATTGAATCCAGGAAAAGCAGGCCTAGCTAACCATCCAAGTGTTCCAAAACTATTACACATTTTGTGTCTAAAACATTAAATAATTGTTTTTAAAAATTGTTACCCCAGGCTAGAGTGCTGTGGCATCAGCCTAGCTCAGAACAACATCAAACTTCTGGGCTCAGGTGATCCTCCTGCCTTAGTCTCCTGAGTAGCTGGGACTACAAGTACCTGTCACAATGCCCAGCTAAGTTTTTCTATTTTTAGTAGCCTCTTACTCAGGCTGGTCTTAAACTCCCAAACTCAAGGGATCAGCCCACTGTGGCCACTCTGAGGGCTAGGATTACAGCTGTCAGCCACCAGACCCAGCCAAAGTTTTGTTGTTGTTTTTTTCTTTAAAAAATTACATATTGAATTGGATAAACAAATTGTGGTCTATTCATTCAATGGAATACTTACTCAGCAATGAAAAAGGAGCCAACTATTTAATGCAAGAAATAACTTGGATAAATTTCAAAAACAGTATGATGTGTAAAAGCCAGACTCAAAAGTGTATGTGCTACACAATTCTATTCCCAGGAAGTTTAAACAGGCAGAAATGATGATGTAAGATGAAAAAAAGAGAACAATGGTGATGGGGGAGGGAGGACAATTGAAGTACAGAAGGAGAAATAAACCAAAAGAACTTTCTAGGGTGACAGAAATGTTTTATACCTCAAGTGGGGTGTTGGTTATAGGGGTGTATTAACTAACTGATCAAAATGCACCAAAATGTTCACTTCAGAACTATCCATTTTATTGTATATAAATTTACTTCAATTTTTAACACTCTCATAAGCTTTTTTATCACCAACCTTCTCCCACCTCTTGATATCTCTAGGAAGTTTAGTGAGGTAAGGGGAAAAAACCTTGAATTCGGTGCATATTACAAGGGTACATGTGAAACTTAGTAAACGTAGAATGTAAATGTCTTAACACCATAACTAAGAAAATGCCAGGAAGGCTATGTTAACCAGTGTGATGAAAATGTGTCAAATGGTCTATAAAACCAGTGCATGGTGCCCCATGATCGCATTAATGTACACAGCTATGATTTAATAATAAAAAAAAAGAAAAAGAAAAGAAAATGTCACCCCTGTTCTCTCACGTTCTAGCTCTGTCATCTTGCGCAAGTGAGTTAACATCTGTACTCTTCATTTTGCCCATCTGTAAAATGGGAAGATGGTTAATGGTCCTGTCAAACAAAATGCCCCAAAGGTAAAATGCTGATAATAGACAGAAAAATACTTGTAAATGCAAGGAAATCCCCATTTCCCAAATTAGAGTGGAATAAAGGGAGAGAAATGTGCCAGAGAGCACCCTCCCTGGGACCGTTTAAATTTATGGGATGCTTTTCTCTTTCCCCCATTTGAAACATGGATTTCTGCAGCTGATCTGCGCTCTAACCCAGGAGCTCACATTTGGCATCTACTTTTTATACGCACACACATACACACACTATCCCTAAGCTCTGCCTGCTCTCACTTGCTCTGCCTGCTTTGCCAGGTGCCCAATCTGCATAAACCATGAAAATAAATCAACCAGGCAATGAGAAAAAGGCAACAAACCGGAGCCAAGGCCAAGGTACAAAACCCCACCCCTGTGAGGAATAGGTCATTAGGTTCCTGCTGCGAGTCACCGGCGCCACCTTGCTTGAAATGGATTTGGTGGCAGGAAGAAAGTCACCCATTTGTGAGGTTCCTCTCTGTCCCACTCCCCCGCCCTGTTCCACATCCCACCTTCAACTGTTCTTCTTTTTGGAGGGTTGTTTATGTGTGTTCCATCACCTCCCGTTTCCTCTGCACTGGCGTCTTCTCCCGCACTTTCTCTCTCTCTCTCCAGGCTGGGTTTAATTTGACACCTTGAGCTTTGGTAACGAGGTGGGGAGCAGAGCAGCCACAGCGGAATTCATTAGGCTCAACACTGCAGGGCCCGCTCTCTGTGCGTTAATGACATCGGAGGGTAGGGAAACGAGACAGCCACCACGCGAGATGAAATAAACATGAGGACTGTCAGCAGTGACAGCCTAAGCAAAGGGGACAAAATGAGCCAGGTAGAGACCTTTCCCGTCTGCACAATGCAAACCGACAGCTTGCAAAGCCTCTCCCTCCCCACAGCCTCCAACCCCCTCCCCCAAAGCTGAAGGGTGAGGAAGTGGGGGAGGGTGATAGAAGTGTGGACGGGAAAGAAGGAAAAAAATACAATTAAATTATCATTGTTTTAACATACAAATTTCATTTATCAGTTTAATGGTGGCAGAAAACCAAATCCATCACCCTCCTTTGGAGACGGGAGGTACCAGGAGGCTGGGGGAGGGGGCCTTGCCATGCCAGGGCTGTGCTGTGCCCCAGGTGTTCTTTCTTTTCCCCTCCCCCCCCAAGCTCTCTTGGCTGATTTTTTTTTCCTGAACAACATCATTCTCTCACCTTCAACCACCATAACTCCATCTCTCCTTGTTACCAAAAAAAAAAAAAAAAAATACTGGGAAGAGGAAAAGAAGAGGTGGTGGAGACAGAAGAGAAACACTATCTCCTGCATGCCCTTTTCTTATCTTGGGACTGGGGGAGGAAAGGGGGAGGTTGACAGTGCAAATTCAGGCAGCATCTGCTAGATTCCAGGGCAGCAGGAGCTATATCTGCTCTGTGAAAAGGCCTCCGTGTGGACACCTGGAGAAGCAAGGGCCCGGTTTCCAGTTGTCAAGAGACAAAGACCAGCTATCTAGCAAGGTTAACTGGCAAGGAAAGTTTCAGGGACTATGATGGCCTTCTTTTCTCCAGAAAATGTAGAAAGAACGCTCGCTAATCAGACTAAATCAGGGCTGCCTTCTCTTCCAATAGAAAAAATCCTCTGTCCGTGAGAGCAAAGAGAAAAGTCTCCCTTTATTTACTTGAGTTGTCTGAGAGCCTGATGGCCTCCCTGTCTCCATAAAGGGCTGGCTGTGTGTGGCCGGCCACAGTGGGAGCCCACAGTGTCTCCGACCTGTAGCAGCACGATTCCCCTAATCTAGTCTGCAGAGCCACATGGCCAGAGTTGAGCGCTGCTCCAATGCCCCTTCCCAGAAGCCTTCAACTTCACAGAAACCTTCAACTCTTTCTCCACCGTATTCAGAGAGGGGATCTTGCTGAGCAAAGCCCATACTTTCAAGCCAAATATCAATGTTTACTTTGGCCATGGATTTCTGAAGCAAGTTTTTCAACAAACCCCAAGGCTGGTGATATATGATGAGAAGAGAAAAGAAAGCCAGCATATTTTTACTAAGATTAAAAGGAATTTATAAAGAAAAGTATGTAAAGGCTAGATCAAGGTCAAAACTCAAACTTAGAACAGACCTAGGATGGCCATTTTGAGTTGCATGAGTTTACCTTTGCCCTATTACAACCCTGGCAGGCGGTGAGATGATAAAAGCTAATATGGGAAGTTTGTTACATGGTCTGCCCGGGGCGTGTGAAGGATGGGGCTACCAGGTGCAGCCAAGTGGGAGCCCCTATGCTTGAACCTACAGACACGATCTAGGTCTCCCAGTGTGGCAGTGACTTCCAGCCACAGGTAGGAAAAACCAATGCCTGAAAACTGTCTGTTTTATACACTGCAGGAAAAGCTAATGGAGTTAGGGCATCATCTGTTCTGGGGGCCATGACAATTTTGCCAAGCAGACCCCAGGTTTAAACCTAACAGGTCCCAAGAAAAGTTCAGTCTACATTAGAAAGGAGTTAACACCTTCTTTCCCAAAGAGGCATGAAAAGAGAGCAGCCAGAACCTCATACTAAGCACCACAATCCCTTAAGAGAGTGATCCATTAATAAAAGTGCTTTAGATGTGCTTTACATTTAAAAGACTAATTTTGTTTTAAGCTAGAAAATATGACTGTGGAACACTCCATTAAGGGACGGCAACACGGGCAGTCCATTTGTTCTAGAAGGCTACATGTGAGAGCTCTGAACTTGCTTGGTTGGGCAATGTCACATGTGAGCACAGTCCAGCAGGGGCCACCTGAAGAGGAGTCCGGAAGTCCACAGTGAACACGGCGGTAACACCAGAGAGAATGACCACATTAGAATGACCAAGGCAGGGAGCTCAGGTGACATGGTGACACCAAAGGCGTGGCAGTTAAACAAAAAACCTGTTTCTCATTCATTTGGACTCTCTCACGATTTTATTTCTTTTGGCCCAGTTCTAATTGCAGGCTTGCCCCTGAGGCTTGAGGCCCTTGCTCAGTTTTCTTTACACCACACTGCCTTGCTCAATCTCCAAGGTAATGGCTGTGAAAGCTGATTTCTCCCGTCATGTTTTTCTCTCCTATCTGAAAGAAGAAAGACAAAGCCCCACCACCACCACCACCAGGAGGAGGCAGCTGACAAACTCACAAGTCCTGTGTCATTTTGAGAGATCATGGAAAAAAAGAGGGTTGACTTAGAGTGAGATAAACAGGTTGGATCCCTTTGTCTGCTATGTACAAGTTTGGGGACCCAGAACAAATCATGTAACCTCTCTAGGCCTCTGTTTCCTGTTCTGTGTAATGAGGAGGGTAACACCACGCTCTCTGCTACACGCCAAACTGAAACATCCTTAGGGCCGTACCCCTAGAACAGGGGGAGGCAGGTGGTGAGGTGGTGGCCAAAAACACAATCGAGGCTTGCCACAAAACTTCTGAGGTTTCTCAGCCTTTAGGTATGTGAAAAATGAGCTGCACAAGCAAAATGGACTATACTTATTATAAGAATAAACAAGAGCTTGAAAAATCTCAAAGATAGTTTGCAATTCCCTTCCTCCACTGTGCATTAGGAGAAGCACTTAAAATCATACCTGTAATAATAAGCCCTTCCTTTCCTTTCTCTGGGTATTCTCAACCTCACCTCCTCTCTCATCACCCTCCCTAGGTCCCCAGGTATTTCACAACCTGGGTGCGTGATAAAAAGCCAAGACACTCTGAGATACTTGGCATGTTCAGCACCAGCCCCAGAGGTTCTGATTTCGCAGTTCCAGGATGGATCCAGGTACTGGGGTTATTATCTCAAAGTTCCCCCAGGTGATTTTAAGGAACAGCCAGGGTTGGAAATGACTCTGTACCAAACATACTTGTTATTGAAAGGTTTATGCATTAACATTAAAAAAACTTATTACATGTTTATTACCATAACAACTTGGCAGAGAGGTTAGGGCTGCTCTCCTAAAAAGGAAAGCTCTTCAGCCTTCCGAAAGATCATTCCTGGGAGGAGCCTGGGAGGTCAATAGGTCTTCCTGATTTTATGGACGAGGCTCAGAGAGGGGGGAGACTTTTCCTGCTAGCACCACAATTCACTGCAGGGCAGGATTCCCCCCACAAATCTCTGGGTCTGTGTGGCCTTCCGTCTTTGGAAGGTGGCGCTGGGCTGTGGACCACCAGCCCTTTCTCTCTGCTTATCTTCCCTCTTTTCTCATCCTCCCCTTTGGTTCCTCCTCTGCTGGCTCTATTTTCAGACTTTAATGCTAAGTGTTATCATTTTGAAGTATTCCATACAGGGCCTTGAGCTTTAAGAGGAAAGGGGCCATGGCAATCTTAATAAACAAATAAATAATTCATATGAGGCACTGGTCTATTCTCTGCACCACTGGCTTTCAAGCATTTCTTAAAAAGCAGACTCCAACCCATAAAGCCAAACAAACAAAATCCATGAAACAGAGGTTCAGGGGTTAAAGTTGGGGTGGGGGCCTGCAGCCTTGTGGGCTCTCCACCCACTTCCTACTGCCAAAACGGCAGTCATAGGATACCTCAACACTCTTCCCAGGGCCTGTGGGGGGGCACACGTTGAATGCTACACCACAGGACACCCCCTTGTACTAAGTGTGTGGTGGGCAGTCAAAGGGATGTATATAATTACATGTACATCCTCACTGTACTGTGTGTGGTGGGCAGTCAAAGGAATGCATACAATTACATGCACATCCTCGCCTCTAACAAGGCCTTGTTGCAAAACAAATACACACCTCTGTGGAAACCACATGCACTGACATTTGATGATGAGAAAAACAAAGACATATGATAGTGGTTGGACCTGCTCAGCCCACTCCATTCTGAAATGGGATTGAAGTCTCCCAAAAACTATCCAGAAGTCTCTCTCCTTTCAGCAAGAAGGGAAATATCCCTAACAAAAGGGCATGTCCTCAAGACTTAGTGTCCCCAAGCCATTCAGAAGCAGGGAATAATGGAGAACAATTAGGAGGAAGAGGTCAGGTTGGCCACATTTCTTCCTTGGATGCATCTGCAGGTCTTTGGCAGCCAGGAGAGAGGGTGCCTGGTACTCAGCCTATACAAGTGGCTCTAAAAACCACCCTGAGATGGTTGCCTCAATTCTTGTGGCTGTCAGTAACAAACTTTCCTACTACTGATCAAACTAGTTATGCGGCAACCACCACGGCTCTAGTGGCTAAATTTGCCAAAAGCATTAGATGGATTATTTTAAATGATTCGTATAACATAGATAGGTGAAGACTGAAACAGGACTCATTGCTTGTTTCTTTATTTACTCTTTTAATCACCGTGCTGCTTCTGAATCAGTTTCTCCTTCATTCTTAGTCTTCAAAGAAACTCTGGCTTGCTGAAGAGACTAGGTCTGATCATCTAAAAGTCCGTCAAGAAAAGACGGCCCAGTGGGAAAAATAAAATCCCTTCAGATTTGCATTTTATGTTATTCATCAAAGCACTTTTTGTTGATCCTTGTAATTTTCCACAAGGCAATTGTCACCATCCCCATTTTCAGAGGAGATCATTGAGGTTCAAAAGGATTAAGAGACTTGCCCAAGGTCCTACCATTTGTAGGGGCTAGGTACCAAGTCTTCTTCTAAAGTGGTTCTACCTACCACACAACTCCTGCCTTAAAATTCTAAGTGCCATTGTTAGGTTGCACTGCAGTAAGTCAAAAATCACTGAAAAACATTAATTCAGGAGGATCACATCACCCTGGTGTTGTCACTTCTTCCCAATATAATCTTTCCATCACGCCCAATTTCTCTGCAGACAAATTTGCACATTAATCGAGAGTGAGGTATGTATCCATATGTACGTGTTAGCAAGAATAACGGGCCATAAACGATTTTCAAAGGGCTACTTAGTTTGTCCTAAATATTTCCATCCCAAGTCCTTCAGCCCTGGTTTTCCTTCCACCCTCCGTTGTTCCAAGTTCTTTTTGATCCCGCCCTCCATCCTCCTTAGCCCTAAGCCCCCCCTTCCCTTCTGCCTTAAAATCAAACAGCCATGGAGTTTGTTCAGATTCCCTATTCATCAAGGAAATGAATTCCATATGCATAATTCATTTCTTTTGTGAACTTTTTTCCCCTTCGGGGAGTTAATGCTCCCCTGTGCACTGGGAAAGGAGACAGTGACAGAAGGACCAGAGAGCAAGGGGGCAAAAATGTCTTTCCCCATGTAACCAGGACAGATAGGGGCCAAAGGGTCTGGCCGCTGCTGGCTGACACCTTGAGCTCCACAATTCCATCTTACCAAAAGAAAGGGAGGAACCGTGTATTGGTTATTAGGGGACAATAGGCTTCATCCTTAAGGGTAAGAAGCCCACAGAGCCCAGAGCCTTTTGGAGCTGGAGGCCTTATTTTCAAAACAAGTCAAAGACATGGGTAGAAAGAAATCAATAGAGTCCTCCCACTCCTTTACATCTCTGCTCATATTAAAAACCAAAAACTAAACAAAGAGATATACACCGTGCCCAATGCACCATGTTTAACAGCTGTTGCATTTGGAGAAAAAGCAGTCCCTAGTCCAAAGTCAGATTTGAAAAACGGCTTTATTAAGAGAAAGATTTACTGTCCATGAACTCTAAGACTGGAAACTAGAGGAGGAGCAGCTGAGGGGGACAGATCTGCCAGACGGAGAGCCCAACTGATTCCACTGGCTGATGTTACCTCTTGGCAGGATACGCTGACCCACACAACATCCTGGACAGTCTCCAGTCCCCAAAGTTCAAAACTGTTTAATAAATGGCAGAAAAGACTTTAAGGCCAAGATGGAGTTTTTATCCTAATAGAGTTTATTTTGGAGAATTTATATTGTTATATTTAGCATTTATTTAAATATTTTAAAATCTATTCTTTTATTTTTCTAACTTCCTCCTTTATCCCCATTAAAAAAAAAAAAATCTTACAAGGGTACATGTGAAATTTACTCAGTGTAGAATATAAATGTCTTAACATAATAACTAAGAAAATGCCATGAAGGCTATGTTAACCAGTTTGATGAAAATATTTCAAATTGTATATAAAACCAGCACATTGTACCCCATGATTGCATTAAGGTACACAGCTATGATTTAATAAAAATAAATAAATAAAAATTAAAAAAAATAGCTGATAAACATTTTAAATTGGATAATTCTTGTGCCTGGTTTGCCGAAGACCACTCCATAGTTCAAGGTCTACATTTTGGGAAAGAAGATTGGAAAGCTTCCTTAGAGAAACTCTCTAGGATCCTAGGATCAGCACGATTCTGTACACAGCTCCCAACATAGATTGCTCCAAAGATGCTATTTAATAAGTGATAATGAAATTTCATTTGGTATGTACTTTCCTCTTTGCATGATGGGATACAGATTAAGTAGGAAAAATCCTATGAACTAGTAGGAAACAAAAGTGAATCCACCAATAACGTAAAAGCAACAGAAATTTTACCGTGATTCCTATAAGATTAACTTTTAAAGACAAATAAAATCCCCAACGGCTTTCATCTACTGTATGAAAACCAGCAAACAGGTGGCCAGCCTTCTAAAACCATTCACTAGAAGCCCAGTGGAAAAGTAAGCATCATGTGGAAGCAAGGAAGAATATCAAAACATTCAAAGGACACGAGAAGGCCTTGCCTCTGGCCTCAGGAAGCTTGTGGTCTATGTAGGAAAGAAAGAATTGCAAAAAGAATACCAAAGTCAAAGTTAAATCGAACCCAAAGAATACATGAATACACAAGTGAGTCGATCTGCTCCCAAGAGCTACGGGAGATTCCCCACTATATAAGACCCATCAGATTATGATGGCTTCATGCAAAGGCTTTGGAGTTGGGTGGATATGAGTTTGAACCCCCAACTATGCCACTTAGTGGCTATGTGATTCTGGACATGAATTTAACCTCTCAGGCCTCATCTATAAAAATATGCTATATGTTTAGTTCTTACAATATGTTTACAAGAATTTAATTAGATTGAGTTATATAAAATAACCTGGTGGTAGTAAGGACCCAATAGATGACAACTTAAAAAAGAAAAAGCCTAAGTATTAGCTCATTTGCCCATTGGAAACAAACACAATGATGTAAACTGACATGGTGACAGACAGCCTGATTTGGCACTAAGTGGGAGGTCACATTCTGGACTTAAAAATGTGGCCCTATCTGCAGTGTGCCATATAGCTGGTTCTAACCTGGACTGGGTGGAGGTTGGTCTAAGACAGTTAAAGAAACCAATCCCTTTTCCAAAAACCAAGCTTTTCCATCTGATTCTGGAGTACAGACCTCTGAGCCGCACCCTTTTTCCTAGGTAGACCCTCCACTGAACGTCTCTCTTCCACCACAATACTACGTCAGCACCGCTCTTCTTCCCATACTAACTCTGGACAGTAAGTGGCATCGCCCTGTCACGGGGGTACGGAGAACGTCTGCAACGCCCCATTTAACGGCTCTGTGCTCCTATCTTCGGGCTTCATTAGCATATTTCAGCAGTGCCTTGATGGATGAAGATAGATGGGGCAACATCATCCTTGGTGAAATCACTGTTTCATCAAGGTTAAACCAGCCTGGAGCTTCACCACCTCCCTTTGTTTGGCTAGGTTTCTAATAACAAAATTAACGGCAGAATTAATGCCCAGGAGGCTCCCAGTGAAATATACTGATGGCCCCAGAATGAAGCTTTATCCTGAACCTCCCAGTTTATAATCCATCAATCAGTTGCTTCCATACTTTATCTTAAAATAAAACATCACCTCCATCATGGCAGATGCCTGCCTCTCCATCCTTTCATCTGAAACAACTGGGCTGGTTAACAAAATAAGAGGAGGCCCGTTACCTTACAGTCAGCACAATGACAACAGTGTGAGCAGACAGTGTACCCTGTCTCCATAATCAGACTGTGGGCTCCTTGTAGCCTAGTAATTTTTGTTCTATTTCCTTTTAACATCTCATGTTTATTTTTCTGTGAGGCAAACAGCATGTGATCACTGGCTGATATTCAAAGAACTATACTTACTAGGATTAAAAAAAAAATCAAACCAATAAATGAATACTGAAGACTTAGTCTCTGCCAAAAACTTTACAAGACAAGGTAATGTGCTGATCTGAGACCTCAGGACTTTAGGAACTGCCCTGACAAGTTTCAACATCACTCCGAACATATCTGGTCTCCTAACCAATGACTGACTCATACCTAGATGCTTCTCTGCAATGAAAATGGATAGATAGTCTGAATGCCCTG
Organism: Nycticebus coucang; assembly: GCF_027406575.1. Classification (NCBI taxonomy): domain Eukaryota; kingdom Metazoa; phylum Chordata; class Mammalia; order Primates; family Lorisidae; genus Nycticebus; species Nycticebus coucang. The sequence continues at coordinate 96,502,566 of NC_069789.1, forward strand.
GTCTTAGACTAAACTGAGAAAGAATGTAGGTGAGAGCCATGTCTAGCATGTGGGGTCATCCCCGCCTTCTATTTTTAATTCCATTTCCTATTAATGGTCAGATCCCCTTGGCAACTCATTTCTACTTGCTGAGACTCAGTCTCCACAAGATAGAATAAGGCTGCACTGGGTTCCTTAGTTCTGAAGTGGAGTTACAGCAAACCTGTCAAGCATACCTTCTCAGAGAAGGTGACGGGAGTGTGGAGATGCATACACCTCAGTCCCCCAAAAAATAGGCATGATGGAAGGAAATAGTACTAAAACTAGGGCTTGTCATATGAGGATAAGAGTACAAAAGACCTGGACTTTCATGCAAGTTTTTTTTTTTTTTTATTGTTGGGGATTCATTGAGGGTACAATAAGCCAGGTTACACTGATTGCAATTGTTAGGTAAAGTCCCTCTTGCAATCATGTCTTGCCCCCATAAAGTGTGACACACACCAAGGCCCCACCCCCCTCCCTCCGTACCTCTTTCTGCTTCCCTCCCCATAACCTTAATTGTCATTAATTGTCCTCATATCAAAATTGAGTACATAGGATTCATGCAAGTTTTTAACAAAATGAGGAGGGGCGGCACCTAACCAGAAAGCAGTAAGCACATTATATAACTAACTAATCAAGGCACTTTGCCTCACTGGACCTTGTTTTTCCAAGGGTATTTGTGAGCATCAAAGGCTTAAAATTTATCAAGTGCTCTAACTTCCTTAAAGGAAGGGTGTTAGCTAAAAACTAGAAGTCACCCCGAGCATGTGAAGCCAAACCCAATTTGTGGTATCTGTCATGGAAAGGTTGCAAATCCACAGGCTCATATCACTTAGAAGGGGTTGAAACCCAGCAGGCAATAAAATCTCCTTCCTCATATATTCTCTGCCTTAGAATAAAGGCTGACATGCTTGAAATCCACAAGAAGAAAGAGCACCACAGAAGACACGTAAGCCTTGAAGTTGTCCGCCAGGCCTGCTGTCCTTGTGTCCTCCAGTGAATAGCTGAGGGATGGCCACTGAGCTGGCTCAGACACCATGCCACACCACAGGCTGCCTTGGGTAGCCACCACCACTTCTGCTACAAACCACATAAAGGAAACCTTGTTGAACCAGGGCATAGGAAGGCAGGTCATTTCTAGTTCTCTCCAAATAGGAGGATAGCTGAGCAAGCATGTCTGAGGCCGGAAAAAACCCTAATTGCTTTACAGGTCACTGGGTGGCCATCAGGTCTGAGCTAGTTTCCTGGGTGCCAAAGTGGAATTTTCTGGATCTCCTAACAACAGACAGATGGAGAAATGGTCCCACTCCCACTGCTCCACCCCTCTTCTCTTCTCTTTCCTTTCTCCCTGCCCACAGCAGCCAAGTCAAACTTTAAGATCAGTATCACAAGTCAGCTGTGGCACACGGCCATGGAATGTGACCATCAGAGGCAGCTCAAAGAGGACACAACTGAAAGAACAGGTGGTGTGGCATTTTAGAACCACACTGCCTCAAGCATTCTGCTCAAAGTCCCAGAATGGTTGCTACAAGGGGAGTTTTTTGAGGCATGGTTCCCCCCCACACACCCTCGCACAGAGAATGAGAAATGGCCAAGAACGATGGGACAGTTATAACTTTGGAACACAGGAGGGTGCTGAGTGTTCAAACCCCTCCTTTGATAGAGAAGTTAAGCCATTAACATTTGTTTGCCCAGAATACTGTGCCTGTGTTTGCTTTAAGACACGAGGAACCACTGAAAATAAGTGTACGCTGTTTTTCATGCTAGGGTCATCACTCTGTTTCCAAGCACCTTTCCTGTGCAAGAAGCAATTGCCAAGTGGAACCCTTTACGGTAGTCAAAACTAGCAATTCCCAACCCCAGGCCTACCATCTGCTGAGAAATAAGTCAATGTTATCATCATCCTGAGGAATGAGAGTCCTTAGAGGAACTTGATGAGCTGAGGTTAGAGGTTGGGTTAGAAGCAGAGCTTGTCCATTTAAATCCCTTTGCCACCACCATGCACACTAGTGGACACACAAGTGCACACAGATCAGGAAAGATGCCTTATTTCAACCCTGCAGACCCACCTTGTACATCCATGAACCCACACTGCATGTCCAGGAAGTGCTCACTGATCTCACAAGTCTAAAGTCTAAATCTCAAGTCTTGTCAGCATCTAGAACCCTCAGACTCCACCGTGACTATTATCCTTTTCAACCCCTCTGACTATGCCCGGGGCTTCAGCTACCCCTCAGGCCATACGATTTTGATTCCATCTTGAAACTAACAGTCTCTAGGATTCCAGACAAATAATATCCCTGTTATGTACAACTGTCTCAACATCTGTGAAATGGGCACAAACCATCCTACCTGATTCTCCAAAGATAATCTAAGAAACAACTAACAATAAATTAATGCCTTCTAGGCACCTGATGAATCAAGTCCATCATCACAAGAAGAGAGATCTTGCATCTTTTCTAACTTAAATGGAGGTAAATAAAGGCTGTTTGTTTGGATGGCTAAAACTGAGGTCAAAAAGCAAGATGTTGAAGTTTTTAATAAACAGAGTAGCTACAATACTTGCCATCTCCTCCCAGGGTCCACCTCGTTAACACTGGGGGAGTCTAACAGCCACAGTTACTTTTCCCTCTCTGCATATCAAATGTGCCAACACACTCCGACTTCTGTTGACCTTCCAGCCCACCCCATGAAGCTAACCTTTACAGACAAGAGCACTTAAACTCTTTTTTTCTTTTTTTTAAGACAGAGTCTCACTTTGTCTCACTTTGTCATCATAGCTCACAGCAACCTCACTAGGTTTGGCTGTTTTATATTCACAGAACGGGGAAAGGCTCAGCAGGCTCACAGAGGCAGCCCCCCAAAGGGCGTGACACTTTTCTAAGACTCCTGTGGCATAGGAGCCGACCTGCGCACATACCAATAGAGTGTCCTAGCATCACAGCTCACAGCAATCCCAAACTCTTGGGCACAAGTGGTCCTCTTGCCTCAGCCTCCCAAGTAGCTGGGACTATAGGCACCCACCACAAGGCCCAGCTAGTTTTAAAGACGAGGTCTCCCTCAAGCTCAGGCTGATCTTGAACTCCTGAGCTCAGGCAATACACCTGCCTCAGCCTCCCAGAGTGCTGGGATTACAGATGTATGCCATCACGTCCGCAAGAACACTAAAATTCTGATGGGACACGAGACTTGCCTAAAGCCACAACTCTGCTAGGGATGTAGGTAGGGATTGAACCAGGGCCTTCTGATACCAAGCCTGTACTTTGGCTACTATTCAACTCCTGTAGAGGGGAAAATGGGCAGGCACTACTCATCCCAGGAGGGGTGGGGGAGTAAGCCTGCTCCCTTTTTCTTGCTGCCAAATAATATCTTCCTTAAGCATTTAGCTCCAAAGCTTCCAATGCTGCATACACACAACTGCCAAGAACAGTGAGGGCTGGCACTCTGACCCAGGAAGCCTCTGCCAAGCAAGCCTTTGTAGAACCTGTGCTGAGCAGGTGACCTCACTGAGGACTGTCACGTGTGAGGGTGACGGTCAGAGCTGAGAGAAAGGGCAAGCCAGCAGGGACTGCCTGCCTTTATCGCTCCTGAGTGCTTTGTTCCTCAGGCCCCACAGAACAATCAGTAGTCACGCTCTGCTCGACTTAGTTTTGCTGCGTGTGTGTGTGTATGTGTGTGTGGTACATGTGTGTCTTTATCAGAAAATTGGCTGTTTTATATTCACATAAAGGAGAAAGGCTCAGCAGGCTCAGTAGAGGCAGCCCCCAAAAGGGTGTGACACTTCTCTAAGACTCTTCTCTGGCATAGGAGCCGAGCTGCACGTGCACAGTAACTTCAAAGGGGAAACTGAGGGATGTTATGCAAAAATCAGTGCTCAGCCCTCAAGACTCTGAAGATAATCATTTTAAAACGTGCAAGTGTGTATTTATTCACTCTGGTTTATGATGTGTTCCTGCATCTCGCTGTGGCCGAGGTAGAGAGGGAGCCGTAGAAGCCATCTGTATTTTCCAGCAGACCAAACAGGAAGAGACGCAGAAATCCGCACAAGTGACCACGCTGCTGCTGTTGCTAGGCAGCGTGATTATGTCCATTCCCTGCTGCTTGGCAACCAGCATTTCCCATCACAGACACACACAGCCGCAGCCACAGTACAAGTGCCCTGAACTGTCGTCTTACGGCTTTCAAAGAAAAGCCCTGAATTTCAAGAGAACTTGGAGGCACTAACAGACCCCTCTCAACATTTCACCGATATCGAGATGGTCTCATGGAATCAGAAAGTGTCTCTTTGGTGACACTTGCACAAATCTTCTCCTGAGTGCAGAGAGTGACTTGCCAGAGAGATGAGAAGAGTACTTGAGTCAGTAAGGTCAGACTTCTGGAGAAGGAAGCCTGTGCTGTGTGCCCCCTACCTCTGAGGAGTCCATTGGTGCAAGATCAGCCATCGAGCGGACTAGGACAAAAGGAGAGAGCCAAATGCCTTGAAGGGAGATGTCTCTGTCATCCCCCACCAAATGTCAGTGGAACTCTCCTAACTGAGGGCAATACTGTCCTCCTGTCACCCAACCTCATTGGTCACAGTCTGCCAGCTCTTCAAAGCAGGGCCAAAGTCATCAACTTATTGTTCAAATCAAATCGCTGCCTTCTGAATAACAAGACCTGCTCAACCTGCCTCCTGCCTTTGAGTGCTGAAGAAGCAGATGCCCAAAATCCCACAGGAAGTTACCATCCCAGTGAGCACCTGAACTCAGAAGCCCTTGGCTTCCCATCAGTCGCCTGAATTGCTGCGGCCCACCTCCATAGCTTTTAAGCCAGACTCACATAAGAATTGTGTAAATTCATTTTTCCTTTCAGTTTAATTTTAGCCCCCATTTTTAATATATCGACTTTTCAAATAACCCCTTTAGGAGGGATCATACAGAGTTCTGCTCTGCCTACCAGGCAAGCAGTCTCTTGATAATATCGGGGGCATAGGCATTCTCTTCTAAATCTCTCAATAGGAGTTCAGAAAATTCTCCAAGCATTATTCCAATTGTACTCTGAATGCAGTGAGATCATCCAAAGTGATAACCTCGCTGGTATTTGATTTTCTTCTCAGTCCCAGCTGCAGAATTTTTCCCCTCATTAAAATTAACGAGGTCAGTTTCCCAAGCTCAAGATACTGAGCACTCCTGTTGGTGGAGTTTTGTTTCTTAAATTGAGCTACAGTTCTCTAAGTGCAAAGTTATACTAAGCGTCATTTACTTTATTGCTGTGTAATAAGAAACCAAACTGGAAGTCCTAAGCTATCATCCTAATATATCCCACACTTCAGTGGCCACATACAAACACACACGCACCACACATTCCCAACTCAGCCACAGGTTTCTCTGCATTCTGGCCACAAGGGAAACCTCACTATAGTTTAGAAACAACAGCCTGGTGAATGATATAAAGCACTCAGGCCTTCTGAGTGGCCAGGGTGTCTAGTGCCACAGTTAATGTGAGAATAAAGGCACAGTCTTCCTGGGCATTTGACAAAGCCATGGTGTCCAAGCAGAAAGTAAAAGGAGGCAAGCAGACAGGAAGATTTCTGTCTCCTCCTCAAGCTCTTCTCTGTAGCAGGTGGCCAGACATCCAATGTTTAGCGTGGCCTTAGTCAACATTCATAAAACATCCCAGCACCACCGAAAATCAAGAGGAAATATAATACCATGGTAACAAGTAAAAGATGATATGCCTAACACTATGACTCTGGTGAAAGAAAACAGGAGAAAAAGTCAAAAATAAAAAGCCAATTTCATAACTGAGGTGGAAAGTCACTCTACAAGTAAACTATAAATACACACATCCCACATGCAACAAGCTGGGCTCATGCACTCTTGTTCTGGGTTGAAATAAGATGCTTTCAAGACCATCACGTGGAAAGAAAATATCTTTGTTCAGACTCACTCACTCAGTCATCCTTTCAATATCCTTCTCCCTGGTTAGCCCAACCAACTTTGTTTTCTCCCTCTTTATTTTCCTTGTCTTTGCAAACCTGAGTTTCAATATAAATACAATTTAACTGTAACTCAGATCAAAGGGACGGTGGGGGGGGGTAGGGGGGGAAGAGAGGAGGGAAAAAGATGCTGAGGGTTAGGAGTAAACCCTGGAAGAGAGCCCACAACTCAAGGCCACCAGATTTGTCAAGGCCCATTTACCCAGGCTGGGCCAGGAAAGGGGAAGCGCATAAGGCCCATCGTTGGCTGATCAAAGTCCAATCAGAAGGTAAGGGAGGAACCCAGCCAGCCTCATGTGATCCAGCACCGGAAGCCTAGTGTTAAGAAAATGAGCTGTGCTGGTGAATAAAGCACACTAAGACGTCTCTACTGAGCATGCCAGAGAGAGGGAGAGAGAAGGAGAGAGGCACCCAGGGAGCCAGGGAGAAGCGAGTCTATTTGAAGCTGCATCCTAACGAACCTTAATAAGTTAATGCAGAAGTCTTCCCAAGGAGTCTGGCTATAGGAGACACTGGTCTCTACTGAATCAAAATCTGTTATGCTGTAATGTAATAGATGTAAATTAAAACAGAAAATCTATCATGCCTCTAATGTACCCTGATAGCTGAGTGTGTGGATCCGTCCGAGGAGAGGCACGGGAGGAAGGGTGATGTATGGCCAGGCTGGATGGAGGCTGAAAAGCGTGGCGAGACCAACGGGAGAATGGCGCAGCCCGCGCGCGGCTCAGACCCAAGGGCAAGAGACGAATAAATGTTGATTAGTGTTGATTTTGTCCGACAAACGCCTGTCGAGTGACAGTTGGGCTAAGCTGCACTGAAAGAGAACCATTAATCTTGGTCTGGTTTAAGTAGAGTATATTAATTTGTGTCATTTTTACTAAGTCGCACTGAGAAAGGCCTCTTACTGCTTTGCATGTGACTGCTTTGGTGGTTTAGCCTGCTTCCCCTCCCTCCCCTTCTCGCCCCCCCCACCCCCTACTTTTTAAAACAGATACCATGGTGGCAGCAGTGGCAGCAGTGAATTCAAATGACACAGCAGGGGACCAGGGGACTGAGAGCTCCTCTCTTGGATTAAGAAAATAAACTCCCAGGGTGTTGGCATAGCAACAGCATTTCAGATGAACTGCTATATATTCAGTGATTAATAAATTAACATTTTTTACAGTTGTTCCTCCTTTTCTCCCCACCCCCCACCCTTCCACACCCCCTCCCCCACACCCCTTCAGCCACTGTCTGGACGCTGCCTTTGAGAAGAAGAAGATTCAGAGGGCGCCCAGTAGACTCCTGCCCGCTGTTCTAAAGAGAGAAGACTGCAGCGCCTTGTCACCTGAGGCTGCAAAAGGGGCTGCAGGGCCAGCGGGCAGGTTGATGGAGAACCATGTGGGCAAGGTGCGAGGAACACGGCACTCCCCAAGACACCAAATGCAGCAGGCTCCACCCTGAAAATTGGGGGGTCTAAGTCCTGACAGGCTGGGAAATAACAAAGAGTTATCATTTCGCCTAAAGCATATATTCCCCTAACACAAAGACCCTGAAAAATGTCTGAGGGAGTCCTGACCTCTCACCATTATGCTGGATAAAAGGAGTCTATGCCCATGGAGTGGTGATGTTGTCTTAACGGGAAGCCGACACTTACTTCCCTTTGAGTTCACACTCCTCTACCAGACAGGTCGACTAATTTGGGCAATTCATATTCCAGAAGAAAACCCAACTAGCATTGTAAGAGGAAGGAAAGAACAAATTGATTTTAAGCATTACCATGGTAGTCTGGTCCAGACAGTTTCAACAGTAAGCTAAATTCAAAAAGCACTCTCTTTGCAAAGCCTTCATGAAATAATATATGCTTAAGGAGATAAGGAACCGGGAAATGGTAAACTGTGTTCTCCATATCTCTTACCTGAGTCAGTGCTGTGTTCTACATGTAACCATGCTGTTAGTCCAATGTAAGCTTGTGCAGGTGTGAAGCCAGGCTGGGTACTGGGAAGGTCACCGGCACCAACCTCAACTTTCAGGATCACCTGGCCACTTTATCCCTCAAGAAGCCTCTGGCCAAATCTCCCAGAAACTAAACAAAATTGTAGGTTCAAGGAAACGAGGAGAAAGAATATTCAGTGAGTAAAGTATGAGCTCCCTCCAAACAAGAAGGAATAGCCTTACTCTGTGCAGGTCTAAGAGACAAAGTCAGCACCAAAGACGGAGCATCATGGTGGCAGGGGGATGGCTCGCCAGGCAAAGACTTGCTCTCTGGCAGCTGTGCAGCAGCAAAGCTAGAGAACATTTTCTAGGACTGTGACAAAAGGGTTCCTCCCTCAGCTGAATAGGAGATTAAATCATATAACCTTTCAGGTAGCTGAAGGACTAGAGGGTAAAGAAAATAAATAATAACAAAGACAACAACAGATGCCCTATCAGCCTTACCATGTGCTGGGCACTGTTCTAATTGCTTTATGTGGTGTGAGTTAACCAGGAGGGAGAAACCGATGAGGATACAACTATTGTTCTTCCTATCGTATGGAGTAGGAAAGTGAATCAAAGGAAAGTTAGATAATATGCCCAAGCTTTCCAGCACATAAATGAAGGAGCTAGGATTCACGCCCTGGCAGTCAGTAACTCCAGTCCCTGTCCTTACCCACTGCCTGCTAATTCTCCTTGGGTGCTATCTTCCATCTCCAGGAGATGCCCAGATAATACAGTATTCCTGATGATGTGTTCTGCTCCCTTTCTCCCAGATCCAAGAAGCGGCCCACTTCGAGGCCAGTGAATAATAGCAAAATGGACCTGGCAATGAAAACACTAGTATAGAAAATGATGTGACTATTAACAGTATATGCAGGTAGGGAGAACGGTCCTGATGGAAAAAAAAAATTCTAAGTCAGTAGCACCATTCCTTTGAGAACACTGAGCTGCTTGGAGAACATTGTACAGAGGACTTGTCAAGAAAAGCAGTTTTGAGTCCCAGCTATGCCACTGACTAACCATGAGACCTTAAGTGAATTAATTTCCGCTCTGAGTTTTCTTATCTATAAAACAACAGGTTGGGGATTTCTAAAGTCTCTTCCAGTTCTTAACCCTATGTGAGCAGCCCTAGAGTCCAAGAACCATACAAGCAATTTTCTAGTTTTAGGTAACTTTCAGAGTCACCCTACTTATAGCCTTTTGTGCCTCTATGCTAACCTTTCCACCACCACCAAGGCTGTGGAGGGCAACAGTGAGTTCACAGCTATAATACTCTCTAAACCATAGGTATCAGTGGGGCCCAGTTGTTCTGGCACCAGGGACCAGTTTCATGGGGAAGACACTTCTCCCACAGCAGAGTAGTGGGAGGGTGCTGGTGGGGGTGGTTTTACTATGGGTCTGCAAGCAATGGATGTATTATGGTCTCTCTGGTAATGATAATCTCTATTTGCAGCTGCTCCCCAGTGCTGGCATCACCGTCTCAGCTCCACCTCAGAGCACCAGGCATTAAACTTTCATAAGGAGGACAACCTAAATCACAGGTACAGTTCACAGCAGGGCTCCTGCTCCTATGAGAATCTAATTCTGCGGATGATGGGACAGGAGGTGGAGCTCAGGTGATGCCAGGGATGGGGAGTGGCTGTGAACACAGAGGAAGCCTCGCCCGCTGGCTGCCGTTCACCTCCTGCTCTGTGGCCTGCTTCTGGCTCTGGACCAATATTGGACTGAAGACCTCAGAGAAGCAGCACATGCACCTAATGTGTCCATACTGTCAATTCTTCCTACTCTATTAACCGTCACAAAGGCCGGGTTGTCAGTGTGTTAGGAAGTTGATAGAAAGCCATGATTTGGGGTGGCACCTGTGGCTCAAAGGGATAGGGCGCCGGCCCCATATGCTAGAGGTGGCAGGTTCAAACCTAGCTCTGGCCAAAAACCAAAAAGAAAGAAAGCCATGATTTGAGAAAAAAACCCAGACACAGGATTTGTGCAATGCTAATCCACAGTGGGCAGGCAGCCTGTTCCACACTAACAGTACATCTGTAATTCCTGAAATGATTTGTGGATTATGAAACGCTCCATAGTCAAGGTCACTGATAATTGACTTTCCTTCCACTCCCAAGTCCAGGAAGAGAAAGGCTGTGCTGTGAACCTGAGGACAGGTGTACCAAGCTCTAACTTCCCTGAACTCCTACCCAGACTTCCTCCCCCACCCTTCTCTGACACCAGAATTGCTGAGATGGAAATTCCTTGAGAAAGTGGGCAGCACCATAAGAAAAAAAAAATGTAATAAAGACAAAAGGGGGCACCAAATGATACTCCCCTGCTTTGTAGCTTCAACTCCAGCACAGCCACGTCAAGGAGGTGCTGGGAAGGCTATTAATGCCTAGGTCATGGCAAGGTCCTGTGGTTTCCGGGCAGAGGGAAATTAGGTCAGCCCCAAGTAATCAAAGTGGTAACAATAACAATATTAGTATTTGTCCAGAGAGGGGACAGTGCAAAGGGAATCACATTAAATCCAAGAGGACTCAGATAAAATGATGCTAAGGGTCAGACCGACTCTCACAGCAGCCTGTGATTTGTGGTTCATGCACTACTCTAATTTGCCTCTCTACGGCTGATGGCCCATGAAGGTGAGGGGTGTTATGAGTGTTGCCCGGCTCTGCTTGTGGAACAAGCAAGTCACAACTCTGCTCACCCAATTCCAGACTTTGCTACAGCCAAACTGTCTTCCTAAATGACATTTCTAAAGATGAAAACTGTCAAATGTGTACCAAACCTTTTTGGAATTCCTTAACTCAGATCAATTTCCCTCACGTGCTACCATCGCTGATTTACCTTCCTCATTTCATATGCACATTAATTGCTTTACCCTCATTTATTTAAAGTGCATCTGGAAGCATCTGTCTATAAAAATAATATGTCTTGTTTATATATTATCCATTGTAGATTGTAAACAGCAATGGCAGGGACTGTCTTTTTCTATCACACTTGTAAATATGCCCAGAGGCTGAACAGCAATGAGGCTCTCCAGTAACTAAAACAAATAATGAATGAAATGGAGATAGTGAACTTGTCACTATCTCTGTGGATTATTTATGCATCGCACCTTATCACAGTAAAAGGGTCAGTGCAGAGAGATACCTTATAGTTTCCTGGGGCTGCTTAAGTTTTTGCCCCTCTCCTCCAGCCCTCGGGCTTGTATTACTTGAACCCAAGAGCCATGTTTTCTAACTTCTCTCTGTTGTTCAAATAGCACTTTGAACATTGTGGAAAATAAAAATTAGTTTCATAGTAGGGCTGAGTACATTGGATACTTTTTCTTCCATTCTTGAGATACTTTACTAAGAAGAATATGTTCCAGCTCCATCCATGTAAACGTGAAAGAGGTAAAGTCTCCATCTTTCTTTAAGGCTGCATAATATTCCATGGTGTACATATACCACAATTTATTAATCCATTCGTGGATCAATGCCCTACTATGAAACTAATTTATGGCTTTCATAAGAAAGCTATAACCCAGTTATAACCTAAGAATATGGGGAAGGGGAGAGGGAGGAGAGGGAGGGTAGAGGATGGACAGAGAGAGGGTGATAGGTGGGATTACACCTGCGGTGCATCTTACAAGGGTACATGTGAAACTTAGTAAATGTAGAATATAATTGTCTTAACATAATAACTAAGAAAATGCCAGGAAGGCTATTATTAACCAGTGTGATAAAAATGTGTCAAACTGTTTATAAAACCAGTGTATGGTGCCCCATGATCACATTAATGTACACAGCTCTGATTTAATATTAATAAAAAAAAAGAAAGTAAAAATTGCCCCTCCCACTAGGTTTATGAAATGATTTGCTTTCATCTAGCATCTGGCTTAGGTGCCAGACTAACTTTTAAAAGGTCTCCTAGGTCTGGCAGTGGCTCACGCCTGTAATCTCAGCATTCTGGGAGGCCAAGGTGGGTGGATTGCCTGAGCTCAGGAGTTGGAGACCAGCTTAAGCCAGAGCAAGACCCTGTCTCTACAAAGTAGCCGGACACTGTGGCGAGCTCCTATAGTCCCAGCTACTTGGGAGGCTGAGGCAAAAGGATTGCTTGAGTCCAAAGGTTTGAGGTTGCTGTGAGCTACCAAGGGTGGCAGGTGAAACTCTGTCCCAAAAATAAAAAATACAAATAAAATAAAATACAATAAATCCTAAAAAACCAAAACCAAAAAAAGAAGACTCCAAACAATTACAACAATAATTACGTGCATTGACCTATAAGAAAAAGAACAACTTTTTATGTTAAGGTTAATGTATTGCTCCTCCCTCTCTCTTGTTCTCTCCCACCTGTGACTCCAGCCAGGCCCCCGAGGCTCCAGATACGGCTATTATGCGATTTCATAATCTATTCGGTTGGTAAAATCATACATTGTACCTGCAAAGCTGCTGGAGCTAAAAAAGCCACCTTCATAGTAAGGTGAGACTTGGCGACTCTCAGGCTTGTGTGTGATGGTGCCAAAAGCTCCTTGTTTTTATTTTACTGTGAGTTGTGAAGGGAATAATTATGCACATTATGAAAGCAAAGATCCAAAGCTTTCCCAAGAGAGTAAATGACAGTAAGTCCCTAGGAGTGGCAGTATGACTCAGGAAGGAACACCGGCTTTGAAACCAGAGAAACCTGTTACTTACTGGTTATAGAAGATTGAGGCAATTTATCTAATGTCTCTAGGGCTCAGTTTCCTCATCTGTCAGGTGGGAATGAGAATCCCTTTAAGGTGATTCTATGTACTTTGCATCCATTATCTCATTTCCTGTCCTTGGCAGGAGTGCAGCACATGGTCCCTTTCTCTTTTACCTGGTATTTGGGTAACAGAAAATTGACATCGAGTATAATACTGTAGCGTTTCCTGTTTGATAGATGGATTGACAGCAAATCACTGATTGCAACAGGGAGCCTATATCCCCACTTATCAAACAGGTGAGCACCGCACCGGCCCTACAAGTTAGAAAGTCCAAGTGAAGGTCTAAACCAGAACGGGACACACGACCCATCTCCTAAAATACCGTATGACTCACCAATGCGAAGATCCGCACTCAGACTTTGGAAACACAGAGAAGAAAAATACGTTTAGGATTCTTTTCATGTTATCCAAGAATGAATTTCACAATCTTTCTGTCTGTGCTCATGCCAAAAGACTTCAGGTCTGAATTCTTTCCCCAGTAACAATCACTAATGTCAGCCATGGAATATTCCACTAGCACCCCCTCACACACCCCGTGGTCACAACCATTAGCTTTTTGAATGACTTTTCAAAATGATATTAAGGGAAGTTTTACATTGTTTGGGGGTTGTTTTATTCACCTTTCTAAAAAAGTGTTTTTATTGATATTCTATGATAACATTTCTCATATCATCTGTGATTTTTGGCATACTCATTCACACTGTCTTTCAAAAAAGCAGCAGTCAAAATATTGCCCATATAAGACATATAAATATATGTAGTCATATATACAAGCATCCCAAATGTGGTTGGGATAACAGATTACAGAAACTCCTACCTTTTACCAAGGAGTTGGCAAGCCAACCTTCTTGTTGGAAAAAAAAAAAAAAAAATTAAGAGATTTGTGAGGCACAGCCTCACTACCTGTCAACATTTGCCAAACAGTCTCTCCACTATGCTACATCCATATTTTAAAGAAATAATTGAGCCAGCCTGTTGTGAAATTAATTATCTTGACCGTAAAATCTTTTGAATAATACCTATTTTAAAGAACCGACTAATTGTGGCAAAGTTGAAGTCCAACTAGGGGCTGGGAGATAGGGGTTTTCATCTCACCTGCACCACTAAAGGATGTGCATCTCAACAAGCTACATGTCCCTGTGGGCCTCAGTTTGCCCACAGATATATCAGTGGGTTGTGCTGAATTCTCTGACTCCTTCCAGGACTGACACTCCATTTCCAAGGAGAAGAAAAGTCTGCTGGAAGAGACCTTGAAGATACAGAGAGAGAATCAGTTAAAAAGGCATATAGTACCTGTCAGAACTATGCCTAGGAGGGAATTCCAGAGAGAATGCTGGTATGTAAAGGAAGAGCTGTCTCTCCTCTTTAGCCTGGCTACTGAACAACTTACAAAGCTCCATATTTAACCCACAATGCTTAACACTAACTTTTTTTCTTCCCATTTTTAGATCACGAGTGTCAGCTTCTTCTCATTCCTTAGAATGAGACACAGCAAATGATTAATGTAGAGACAGACACAGCAGTCTAATAAACAGAGCCTCAGGCATAAAAGAGAAAATAGTGCCACAGATGACCGGGCTATGGGCCACAGCCTTGGCCCCAGTTGAGCGTCTAAGGTCAGTCCAAACAAGCACTGACTTAAAGAATCTTGCACGAGGATGTCACTTGCTTTACCCTAAGAAACAATGGAAATGTTGCCATGGCAACAAAGGCACTTGAGAGGGACATGAGCAAAGGGAGACTTAAAAAGAAAAAGATAATATGTGGCCTAAACAAAAATATGTGATGGTGTAAGGGGTGCTGTAAAGTCTTTATTGCCACTTGTTAAGGAAGACCTGTATAGCTCACTCGTGAGTAATAAGGCGGTCAACCCAAACTAAGGCACTAAAAATTTTATAGCACCCCACATATCATATGTACCTGGATGGATAGAGAAACAGAAAGATACATATATAAAGAATCTCCACAGATACACACACAAACAACACAAGCAAATGTTGCTGCTGATCTTGGAAATGCTATCTTCTAATAGCATTGTTACATTTGCCAATATCCTTAATGTATTGGCTATCAAATTCCACATCCATCAATTCAGTTCCTAAAAGGTTCAGAAAGCTCAGCTGCAATGAAAAGGAACAGAGATGATTTCCTAGGGAATGCAGACTAGCCAGGTGCAGAAAGCCAGGATTCCCTATCTTAGTGGTGAATCCACAGCTCATATATTATTTCATGGTTGGAATAAATGCTTCCTACTGCCATCAGGGATTGTCAAGGTGACAGTTAGGACTAGACCAGAGAGACAACATCAGCTCAGCGCAGGGTGTAAGAGTCTGCTGTGTCACACATTCTCTTACTCCAAAAAATATGCTACTGAAAATATCAGTTGCAAACAGATATATACTATCACTAAAGGACTATAGGACTAGAAAACTCAGAAATTTAAAGTAACTTGGAGTAAATTCTTTCAGAGTAGAATTTTAAGCACATCTTTGTAAAGTAAGTAATGACTTTTTAAATCTCCCCCTTTCGAATCTGGTTTTTTATAGGTTTCCTCAAAGTGAGATACTCCTTAACCCAGGGAATTTCACTGGGCACAGTGCTAGGAACTCTGTCCCCCAAATTAATTAATCAATGTACTTCTCTCAGTCACCTAAATCTAAAACAGGTGCAGAAAGATGCCTTCTTGGGGTTCATGTTGCATTTACTATAACTCCCAGTTGCCAGTTTCAAATGTATGATCACAGCAGGGAATCAGATTGGGTAAGCAATGGAGGCCTAATCCCACCCACTACTATTTCACAGTCATATACAAGAAAAAATGAGATTACCTGGATGAAAGTGCTCCGAGTTCACCGGAGAAAAAGTACTATAGAGATGCAATGTGTTGGTATTGTTACTTCTACTGAGACATTTAGGAAGCTCAGACATGAATACCTACCTGGCTATTAAAGAGAAAATGATGTTCACCCCACTCCCCACCAACCCACAAAAGGCCACAGTCCATTCATTCCTTCTGGAGCTCAGAAGATGTGGACAGCCTAGCTCAGCTCCCCCAAAACATCTCTACCACATTGGCTTCCTATCTCCTAAGACTTCCTTTAAGAGAAATATTATTTCCTTTCACTGCTATTCTGACGTTTCTGTTGAAGATGCTGAAGGTCCATTCTCAGGTGCTACCACCTCTGATTCTACCATGCCAAGGTGAGCCCTGTCTCCTACCATGCCCACCAAAACAAGAGGCAACTCTCACTGGATTGAACATGCACAGATGTCAGGTGATACAAGGATCAGGACGGGCAACTGCCAGCCACGCGTCTGTACCAACACACTCAAAAATCAACAGGGCATTTATAATAAGGGAAGTTCAATGTCTTCCATTCTGCGAAGTGTTAAACGTGCCGAGATCTTGTGTTAAGTCTCGGCTACCTTAAATTATACTTCCTTTCAAAAAATTAGCAAATGGTCCATTTTTCCTTAAAGGGAAAAACAGGAAAGTGTTTTCAATGAGGTGAGTGGAAGGACAAATGTTCCAAGTGCATTTTGCTGGAGTTCTAAGTGCTTCTGAAACCCCTTCTGTCACGGCATTAGTAATACAAGATTTAAGATGCCCAATTAATTTTTTCCAGCCACCAGCCAAAAGTAGATGCACAATGAGGTTAAAAGCTAAGTGTTTAATTAATATTAAATTTATAAGATTCTCTATCACTGAAAGCATTGTAAAATTGAAAAAGCAGTTAATTTTACGGTTGCTGTGTATTCCTCTGCTTTGATCTTTGATCTATGATATAAAATCACCAGCTGTAAAGATTCCCCAGCTTTATTATACCTGTTTAATGGCGAGAAGGAAGAAAGTGAGGGGGATCCTACCCACACAATGGGGAGGGGGGCCCTGAAAATGATCAAGGTGTTGATTACTAAACCCAAATATGGGAGATTTGGGAAATGGCCTTTGACGAAGCCTCACGCACATAGACAAGGCTTCAAGGCAAACTCACCTCACCCATTCTCCATATCTCATTTTTCTGGAGTTTTAAGACAGGTAAACAGCAATAAGCAATCTCTGTCTTGATACCAAATACTAAAGCAGGAAAGATGTAGGGTTGGATTCTAGTCAAATCTTCTGAAATTAAGAGTTGCCAAAGCTTAAACTCTTCATTGTAATAGACCATAACATTCCCTTTCCTACAGTTAAGAAAATTTATGTCTGTCGTGAACAGCCCACATCCAACTCATTCTTCAGGGCTCTATCTGCTCACTCACCCCATGCTGAGACAGAGGCCTGGAAAAGAAACACTCGGCCCTGAGCAATGGGTCCTCTTTAATGAATAGCATTTTCTTCCCTTTTCTTTTTTTTTTGAGACAGAGTCTCACCCTATCGCCCTGGCATCATAGCTCACCGTAACCTCAAACTCATGGGCTCAAGCAATCCTCTTGTCTCAGCCTCCCAAGTACTGGGACTACAGGCGCCTCTACAATACTCGGCTATTTTTTTTTTTTCAAGAGATGGGGTCTCACTCTTGCCCAGGCTGGTCTCTAACTCCTGAGCTAAAGCAATCCACCTGCCTCAGCCTCTCAGAGTGCTAGGAATACAGGCGTGAGCCACCACACTAGGCATCAATGGCATTTTCACAAAGCCTGTACTGAGAAAGAGCGATGGCACAGGGGCAGAGGGATCAGGGAGGGAAAACTATAACTGAAAACGTGATCCCGGGCTAGGTTTTCCCAAGGTTTTGCACAACTGGATTCCTATAGTTCTACCATCAAGATAGATGTTTGCTTGCCTCAATGCCAACCCAGGGCATGAATTCTTTTTTCTTTTTTTTTTATAGAGACAGAGTCTGACTTTATCGCCCTCAGTAGAGTGCCATGTTGTCACAGCTCACAGCAACCTCCAACCCTTGGGCTTAGGCAATTCTCTTGCCTGAGCATCCGGAGTAGCTGGGACTATCGGCGTCCACCACAATGCCCGGCTATTTTTTTTTTTGTTGCAGTTTGGCTGGGGCCGGGTTTGAACCCACCACCCTTGGTACATGGGGCCAGCGCCCCACCCACTGAGCCACAGGAGCCACCCCATGAATTCTTAAATTTAAAAGGGGAAAAGAGGACACAGGTATCTCAAATAAATTGAACATTTAACCTGCAAAGATATCAAATACTTACCTTCGCCTCCCCCCTTCAGAGCTGGGTTGGTGGTGCAGGGTGTGAAAGCTAAGAGGGTTCCGGGGAGAAGCTGGCCGGGGAGGGGACAGGAGAGGACAGTACTTCCTGCCCAACAGAACTTTGTATCCTTTTCACCAGAAAGAACAATGGGGGGTATTTCCGGCTCCTGGTCTGCTTCAATTCTGTCTCAAATCCAGAAACAAAGACCTATTATGCAGAATAAATTTTACCAGAAAGGCAGGAGGACGAGGGAAATGGGATAATTCATGTGAGGTGTTTTTTTTTTTTCTTTCTTTTTTTTAAATCCCATCAGGGATCTCATTATAATTTCATTATTAGCAGAAAAACCAAATAAGTGGCAAGAAAAAGAATCTCAACTTAATATTAACACACACATACGCACACACGCGCGCACACACACACACATACACAAAGATGAAAGATCTTCTGAGCTTCAAAGAAGCTGCTAATTTTTCCAGCTTCAAACGAGACTCGGTGAGAAAGACACTGATAATGAATGTGCTTTTCCCACTGGCTCACTTATAAACTTTTCCCCTTTCTGTCTCCCTCCCCAAAATTAGTTCTCATTTTTAATTGGAAACACATTATCGGACGTAGTAACAGAATCCTGGGTTCACAGGTCGTCTTCCTTCAATGTTTTATCAATAAAAATTTAGGGGAAAGAGAGAAGGAAGAATTTCCCCAATGGTAATGAAACAACATATTATCCCGGGAAGAAAATTCAAGGGAAAACTACAAATATACTTCATTGCCAATAATATGATAAAATATATTTCAAGAGTACCAAACTAATGCACAGAACAGCAACTTTCTTTGTCTCCATAATTGACTTTTTCCATCAAGAAGCTGAAAAGTTGGGGCATTTTCACAGAAAATGTTTCTGAATGCTTCACCTTACCAGGTAGGGAAGTGCTACACAGTGAGCCTACCTCTTATAGCCATTTTAATCCTAGACAAAAAGTGAAAGACAGCGAGTTTCTGGAACTGGAGCTCCCATAAGCTAGTGCCACCTAGGCAGCGATTTACCCAAGATTCTCCACCGTCGTGTGACACACTCTTCATGAAAACTGTTCCTATCCTGACTACAGGGAATCTTCTCCACTATGGAACTAGGTTACAAAATGTGTCATAACAGCCATCAGAGAGACAGACAACACTTTAAGAAAATACTCACAAATGTATTTTCTAGAATTTAAAAAATTGTCAAAAGTGAAAGCTACTTGTTAAATTTTTATTAGCAACTTTTATGACAATAGGTTAGGCAGACCTTCCCAACCTCTGTGAGTGTACAGTCTCCCTTTTAACACAACACATTGCACGTACCACTACAAGAGAATGATTCTACGTTTAGCTTCATACACATGAACAAAAACCCAATGGGAACTGAAAAAAATGCTTTTGGTAGTAAATATGCCTTTCATTAAACACAACAGCATTTCATCCATTCAAAGAGATTTAGTAGGTTCATGTGTCTGCACACGTACACATAATATATGACATTACCCTGTTGACAGACATCGGTGGGTGTGTGCATGGATTCACCAGATTTTTTTTAACAACTTCACAGCTCCCCCATGGTCCATGGCACACAGATTGGGAATCACTGTAGAAGACGGAAGATCTGAGCTGAAGGAATATATGCCTCCAACCATTCTTTCATTGAGAGAAAATGACATTCAAACAGTTCGATGATTCTACACACACCACTCCTTGTTTTATCCCCATCGACGTTATCAAAAAGTTGATTGACACAATGCAGATTATTTCCCACTTTACATGGTTTTGATTATTGGTTTAAAAACACAATAAAATTTTCTCTGTGGCACAAGAAGCTATCTTCTGTGTGTTTACCTCCTATTACAAATTGCAAGTAAGGATAGTGTGGAGAATAGCATAATCAAAATTACATTTCTAACAAAGATATACGCTGTGTATGATCAATGGCAACAATAGCAGCTCCTTCAGAAACATCAGTAAATAATTTGTCAGATGCAGTTAGCTTTGCAGTTTTAGGACAGTGGAAGGATGGTAAGCAAGCAATGTGACTCGTAAGAAAGAAGGACCCCCACATGAACATACTCACGGACATCCACACCCCCAAGATGCACATCCTCCCGCCATCCCCCCGTCTGATTCCCACTCATCCATTCTCAGCTTCTGTTTGTCTGAGGCCACATGCAACTGGATTTGTCAAGACCCCTTTTAACAACTTGTTGTCACAGTCCATTACCAAATTGCATATAGTTATATATTCCACTAATTAGGCTTCTAAAATATCATTAACATGTCTCTTGATCATTAGCATAACGTATGAGGCGTCCTCGTTAGGCACGACTCGAGTTTGTTAACGTGGTAATGAAAGGCACCAGGCAGGCTCGGTAGGAACGGAGAAACACAGAGAGGTGGGGACACTCCAGGCACTGAGATGCCAAGCCACAAAGGCACAGGCAGGGACACAGCGAGACAAAGAGAAGAACACAGGGACGAGGCAAAGCGTGAGGAAAAGGCCGAGAAACACACCCAAAAGAAAGCATCAGAAAGTCCATGAATAGACTAATACCCTGTTTCCCCGAAAATAAGACAGTGTCTTATTTTAAGGTGTGCTCCCAAAGATGCGCTAGGTCTTATTTTCAGGGGACGTCTTATCTTTCCTGTACGTAGGTCTTATTTTCGGAGGATGTCTTATTTTGGGGAAAACAGGGTAGGTAATTAGAGGGGTGCTCTGGCACAGAGGTGAAACATAAGGTTCCCTCTTCAGAAGGAATTAGAACCTGGCAAGACTCTAAGCAGAAGAAGCTTTTAAAATTTCCTAGAGAAGAAGAAAACGAAATACAAACATTTCCTTCTTTCCTCCACTGTACCACATAGAGGGTACACCGCTTTAAGGGTACACCACTTTTCTTCCATTCTCATCCAACCTGCTCTCCAGTCCCGGTTACAAAAGTCTATAGCAGGCCTCCTGCATGTGATCAGAAGGACCAGGCAGCAACACTTTGCAATTCCTTACCAGGTCTTTTATTAACACACTGCTAGATGTTTCTCTGTATCTCAATGCACTGCGTTAGTGATCATCATCTTGTATGTGATGGGGCAGGGCTGACTTCCAGAGATTATAGGGATGCTTCACTCAGAGAAGAGAGAAGGAAGAGGGGTATAAAAAAGATGGCCGTTGTGTGTAGAAAGTGTGTCCGTACGTGTGTGTGTGTGTCTAGAAAGCGTGTCCGTATGTGTGTGCACACACACCAGAAACAAAGCTTAAGGGCTGTGGGATTTCAAAGAGCCAGGTAAGCCTGGATTTCAAATGTCCTGGAAATGTTTCCAAATGAGGCTGTTAGGACTCTCAGGACAAGAAGAAAATAAAGCATGTAGTTTAGGAAACCGGGGAGCAGGGAGAGAATTTGAAGGAGTTGGGAGAAATGAACTGACCTCGTGTGCACATCAAGTGCTTGACCCCTCCTGCACCAGGAAGAGCTATCTCTTGGTCACAGGCTGAGGACGAAAGGAGCAGCCTTAGAAAGAACCCAGAGACACTCACTTCTCTAGTCTCTACTACCATCAAAACTCGGAGTCCTACCAGTCTTTCAGCGCAGATATTCTAGGCAAACTTCTGTGGACTTGACATTTCACACAGACAGACAGGAAGCACCCAAAGCACTCACACAGGGCAAGACACACTGAAACGTGCCTTCCCTGGGATGGTTTCAGCACTGACAACACTGGGCTGGGTGCCTGACAACCGATCCCTGTTTTACACCAGCTTCTCCCACCGTGACGTGACTTCTACCTATTGATCTTTTCCAGTCCAGCCTTGCCTCCAGGGCCCACACTGAAAGAAGAGTCTACTCAGCATTTTGGAGGATTAAAGCCAGTGTGCCTGCAGGAAAGATGCTGGGTCAGCTTAGACGGTACCTAAATGTAAGTTTATCCTGAACTCTCTAACCCACCTAACCCCTGAATGAGTGGCCCTAATTGTGTCTAAACAATCCCGTGACTGACACATTAAAGGCTAGGCAACAAGGGCTCACTTACAGGGAGGATGAAGCAACATGACTTGGTTTTATAGACCAGATTTGGTGAAAACGATAAGGTCCTTTTTTCTGGTCCTACCTTCTCATTCTTAAGAAAGATGGAAGTCAAACAGAAAATATTTACCCAAAATGTCTATGGGAAGAATCAGGGATAATTCTCTGTGAGATCTGAATGTAATTCTTTCGTTCCAGAACCACAGAAACTTTTATGATCAGTTACGTCCATCTATGCTTTGCTCAAAGGAGTTGTTAAGAAACTCTACTGGCCAAATGTGCATCCTGGATGATCCTTAATTATGGCCAAAAAAAAATAGAACATGCACCATGAGGGAAGGCCACATTTCATGCCTATTTCAGTCCAGAAGCCCCATGTGGCTTAAGGAAGGAGCCACTAAGCCCAGGACTGCAGAGGCACCAACCTGAAGGAAAAGCCAGCATGTGCCAGTGCCTTGGTCCTGAACAGCTCCCCCAGGCAGTCATTTGCAAGGTCATCTCAGACCCCAACCAGCGAACGTTCACAATAGGTTGTGGGAACCAAATTCTCTCCCCACGGTAGATAAAAAGAAGGTGAAGTACAGATAAGAAGAAAGAAAACGAAGACTTCTCTTCCTTCTTTAAAAAAAAAGGGGGGGGGAGAAAAAATGTTTTTGACCTTCCTCTCAAACCTAAAGTGAACAGTTGCTAAGGTAATAATGCATCCAACAACCTGCCCTGGCCCAGACCCGGTTTAGACCATGGGACACGATGGTACACAAGTCCCTACCTCACGTCAGGAGGTGGAGAAGTGAGAGAGAAACAAACAAGCCAAAAAAAAGTGCACAATATACACACAAACAAACATGTGAGCACATTTACAAATGCACATAAACATGCAAGCAGAAGTTAAAAAAAAAGGCCTAAATTGCATACAGCTATTTTTAAAGATCTATAATTTTAGCATGTTTAGGAGCATACAATAATCAGAATTAGCTAGACTTGTACTGACAAAATACAGCCTCACATTAACAGTGCCTTATGAGACCTGTTTTAATAAAGAAAATAGATCTGGGGCGGCGCCTGTGGCTCAAAGGAATAGGGCACCGGCCCCATATGCTGGAGGTGGCGAGTTCTAAACCCAGCCCTGGCCAGAAACTGCAAAAAAAAAAAAAAAAAAAGAAGAAAGAAAATGGTCTGCATTTTAGATCTTTAAATACGAAGAGTACTTTTGATGTACCTCAATACACATTTTTTAATGTAGTTTATGGTTTTCTATAAAAATCTGCCTAAGTTTTTATAGTACTTATTTCATGGGCTCTGCTTATAAATGAAGTAAATGTCCAGCAACAATTAGCACAAATTCAAAATCAGCAAAATCAGTCTTGGTAATAAGTGGCAATAAGTGACTCCAGGTGAAGAATCTTTCTCTTACCACCTTGTTGAGCACTGAGGTGGGGAATGGCCCCTACATCTCCAAACAAGGTCTCCTCTGAGCCCTTCACATCCCTGCGCAGGCCTCCTACCTCCTCCCATCTAGCTCTCCCTCAACTGAGGATATAGTTAGGTAGGATGAACAGGGACTTTTGATTAATGACAGGGATGACAATATAGACTAGCTCAGAGGATGGTGATAATAGCTAACTGGGATATTTTAAAGGTGCCCTGTGAACTACAAAATCACTGGGGAGGAAGAAGGAAGAAATGGTGAACAGATACTCCAAAAAGCCACAGTTCACCAGAACTCTCATTGAGGTGTCCTGCAGACCTGTAATATTATTTATCTTGAATGTAGAAAACTTCCCAGACCTACCTCTGGATCTAAGGCAGGATTTTTTAACCAGACCGTGGATGATCCTTCAAGGGATCTTTAACTTCCTGAAATTATATGGAGGAAAACATGTGTCCATCTTGGTTCATTTTCTGGAAACAGAGAATAAATTTCATCGGAGCGCACGTAACCCAGAAGAGGCTCCTGGGAGTGCACGCTCCTGCAGTAAAGGGGAGTGCTCAGGCTTTGTACCAAAGGTTAAGATGGAGTGGGAGTTAATATTTCAAGAATTTAAGAAAGCA
Source organism: Nycticebus coucang (assembly GCF_027406575.1). Taxonomy (NCBI): domain Eukaryota; kingdom Metazoa; phylum Chordata; class Mammalia; order Primates; family Lorisidae; genus Nycticebus; species Nycticebus coucang. The sequence goes on from NC_069789.1 coordinate 96,526,495, forward strand.
CCCACTGCCTTGTCCAAAACAGCTGGTCCTACAGGTCATTTTTCTTCCTTTGAGCACTTCCCGCCGGTTTCCCGTCTTGCTGCCCCTTAATTGGATAACCCAGTAAAACGCTGCTTGGAAGATATTGTAAATAGCTCCATGAGAGTGCAGTTTGGGGCAGCTTCCAATTAGCCTTCACTTAACAGCCTTTTTTTCCCTGCCAACTTTATGCAGTAAGTATCCAATGCCCCACCCTCTGCTTGGCTCTGCCTTTAGGGGGCAGGAAGGAATTAAGTCTGTGCTCAGTCTGATGTCAACCACAAGATGTCCCACCTGAAGGCTGGAGAGGGGAATTAAAGGTGCTTCAAACAGGGTGCGCCTGGCAGCGTGGCACAGAAGGGGGCTGGTTTCCTGTGAGTTTTCCTTCTTTTGTTTCTCTCTCTTGCCTAACCCTAAATTTCCCCCCTGCCACTTAATTACCCATGATCATTCTACCCCTTTCTCTGCTTCCTGGCTGATTATCTCCCCATTTCATTTGAATCCCTGTGGAAATACATAAGAGCTAAAAACAAAGCTGATGGCCAATTAAAAGGTAAGAGGCTTATGTTCAAAGCCAGAACAGCATACTTCAATATTCATAACCAGGGAGCTTTGCAGTGGCTGAAGAACAACTAAAGTCCATATAGTGGGCTAAACAGGGCGCCTATATTTTGCAGTCCAAATCAACCAACGCCTATTTAACTGACGGTTGGGAGTTGCCTGCGTCCTTATTGGCTGGCTCAGAGCCTCTCGGTACTTCATAAATATTAGAGATGTAAAAGACCAAGGAGTTCCTAATGTGTTTATTTCGTTATAATGAATTCTTCAGGCAAATGATAGGATTACTGAAGCAGAGCTTGGTTTAAAAAAAAAAAAAAAAAAACCTACTGATTTGGCAGCTCTATGATTCTCCAGGAGTAGCATCTAAATATTACTGAGGAATACAGCATGAAGATTATTCACTTGGGTGTAATTTTTTTTAAGAAAAGAAAATAAAAATTTATCTTCCACTCTTTCATTTATTTTCCAAATTATCAGATCACCAAAATTGCCACTGGAGCCATACAAAATTAAACAGAGAAATAAAGGAGAAAGTGGGCACTGGAGTAGGAGATAGTCATTGACAAGATTGAAGTTTACTCTGCATCCCCCCGGGAAACCTTTACTGTAGCCCCAGAGAAGGTTAGGCTGGTGATGATCACCTTGAGCCTCTCCCTGGAGAAAGTCCACTTAGACTCTGTTCCCAGAACCTTTAAGGAATGCTTTTAAGTGTTTGCTAATAATGAGTTTAATTTGGGGGAGGAGAGGGGTGTTGTTCAGTCTTGCTTAGAGAGTTAAGGTGATGCCACTTTAGAAATTGAGAGCAATGGCAGGCAAAATAAATGCTCACAGTCACCAAGCAAACCCCATTCCGAAAAAGAACCAAGCAAATGCTCTGTCCACTGGGAGGCAGCATAGGCTGTTGGAAAGAGAAATGAGCCAGAGCCCAGAGATCTGGGTTCTAGTCCTTGCGGAGTCACTGATTTGGGATGTGTGCTCTGTAAGGCCAGCAACAGAATCCGTGTTTGAAAAAACAGGCCAGAAAAAAAGAGAATGAGACAAGAAATGTGTTAGAACTTTGGAGGTAAAGATACAACCGGCCAAAAGAGATCCGAGCAAATAGAAGCTTGGGGAATGTAGAAACTCATCCTTTTAACTGTAACTGACTATCCCCTAATGTGGAAAGTCACGACCACTACTATAGGGGTTTAAAATAAATAGAACAACAGAGCAAATCCACTTTAAGGCAGAATTTTTCTAAAGCGTCTTTCTAAGAATCCTAGTCTAGGGAGAAGGTCCTCGGGTCAAATAAATTCTGAAAATTCTAACTACTACACCATCATACCCCCCTCTGGGAGATTTACAACATACATTAATATACTAAAGCCCTGTAGTTAAGAAAACTCACAAACTTGGGGATACAACCTCTCTCACACACAAACAGTAAAAAAAATAACAGCTCCGCTGAGCAGACGAAGAAATGCTGTTTTAAACTATTAAACAAGGCAATAATATCTAAGTCCCTTAGTGGAGAGACAACATTTGCGGACCACCATCTGTAGTCTTGGGTGGCTGGTCAAGTGGTTCACACCATTTTATCCACAATCCCCTCCTTATTCTCTCTGATCCACAACATGCATTTGTGAGGCAGCTGGCCAGGGCGAAAGGTTAATTCTGTGGCCATGAAACTCCTCCTAGCTAACAGACTCAGACAGGAGCTGAACTCCGTCACCTTGGTCCCATTAGCTCTTACCAGCTGAGCTGACTAGCCAGAGATATTAGGGTTAATTATAATCTCAAGGGGAAATAAAAATTTAAAGGCACTAGCACATGGCCAATGGGTTTTAGCTTTTAAATATGAGGAGTTTTTAAATAATATTTAAGATGAAGTTATGCTACTTTACCCTACCAGGAAAGAAATAGTCAGGAGGTAATAAAATATGACCTCTGGAGCTGGACTCCAGGTGGGTTCAAATCCCAGTTCTGCCATTTAACAGCTGTATGACCTTAGCAAATTACTTAACTTATTTGAAACTCAGTCTCAAAATCTGTAAATTAGGATAAATATATTCCATTCCTCAAAGGATTATTATGAGGATGATGTGAAATGATCTATGTCAATGGGTTTAGCCCTGTGCCTAGCACATGATAAATATCAATAAATATTAGTAATTACTACTACATTTAAAAGGACTGAATAATCTCAGAAAATGCAGCTCCCTCTCAAGTCAACATCAAGAAAATGCAATTGGGGAATTTTTTTTTCTCTGTTACACGAAAAGTTTTTAACCTTGTAATTTATCAGAAAATATGCCTCTTAACCTTCACCGAAAATTTCAGCATGAGATTGAGGTGGCCTTGGTCAGGTTTTTGTTCTTGAGAACAAATTTCTAAATTAATAATTTCAATAGCTATAAAAGATGATTCAGTCAACTGAAACTCATTATACTGGTATACTTCCAGGAATATATTTCTCAAGGGAGATACACCCAAAATAATGCTAAATAATTGCCAGGTATTATTATTTGGCTTAGCCTGGTGTTTCCCATCAACACTAAAATAAAGCTGAGTAAATGGAAGAGTTTCCCACCACACATCACAGGGCTGGGAGTAAGGACAAGGTGGGGCAAGGGATCTAGAAGCAGAGAGAATTAACATGAGGGGAGACGTAGGTGGCAGGCCTCAGTAGCATGCTGGTTGTCCTGGAGTTAATTATACCCAGAATCAGCCTCCAGGGTGAAGAACAGCCATTAGAAAGTCCCCCTTTCCCACCCTGCCTCATGGTCCGCATGTCCACGTTCCATTCCACATGCACAAGTCTGGTATTTTCATCTCTGGTGACCCTGGTGAGGGGGGTCTCCATGATGATCCCCTGGAACCAACCACAATAACCTCAGGAACCAAACACAATCTTTGCCTCCCAGACTCCTAACTCTTAACCTCTGCAACCCTCTAAGGTGTATCCAGCCCAGGGGAGTCTAGTCCCAAAGTCAGTAGGGTATCATGGTCATTCACAGAAGGCCTGTGGGCTCCCGTTTCCTGCTTGCTCTTCATCTTCACTCCTCCCCTCTTGTGACAGGTCATTTGTAACTGTCTCATGGGTTTTACTTAGTGGTGGGGGGCACTGTAAACAAACAGAATTTTTGTCCAGAAAACAAAAATCACAAAAAAGTCAGCCTGGTTCCTTGAGCTGTGTTTAGTGACTGTTTCAGATCCCTACCTTATTAATGCAATCAATGGTGCGGTGGCTGGCTGTTAATAAAGCTGGATAAAAAACAAATCAATCACCAAAAGATCAAGTTGGTACCTACACAAGGTGAGAGCTGCGAGGTGGGGGAATCACCACAGTACAGAATCAGGAACATTACACCTGGACAAATAGTAACTTGCCCAAAGAAGGAAAAATTACATTGGAAGGATAATGTGACTGTCTTATTATTTTTATGTCTATCAATTGGGGGAGAAAATGAAAATGGGGGGAAAGGATAGTGGATTTGAAGGAAAAGATAGTGAATTCATTTTTAAAAATTCTTTGCAGATATCTGAAAGATTATTTCAGCCACAAGTGGAAATGGAACTAAAGTGATCAATAAGATGGTCGACCAGACTGGGCTAACCCATCACTTGTTAACAAAAGAAAAAGACATGAAGTCCAACTCAACTCATTTTTCTTATTTTCAGAAAGGAGTTATTATATATAGAAATTATGTCCATACACCTGAGAAATAATAGTTTTGAAGAGACCTGATTACCTAAGAAATTAAGGAAAGCATTGAATATGTTTAAAGAATTCAAATGACACAACCAAGGAAACCAGCCAGCCGGTGGTCCCCTAGAAAATCTATTTATCATTACCATGTGCATTGTATTAAAGTCTAATTTAGATCTGCAAAATGTATAGAGGTACATTTTTTATCATCTGCTTCCAAATTTCAGAGGGTTAAAACAGGTGGAGTAACGTGGGACAGCACAGCCACCAGCAGCCAGGTAACATAGGGGAACGATCTAGGTAGGAACATCACAAGTCCAACAGTCAGTGTCAACAGCAACAGAGTGGGGGAGGTGAGGGTGAGGGGGGGGAAGAAAAGGAAACAGATAAGAAAAATACAACCGAAGAAAAGGGAGGTGTCTACTGGGTGGCCTGGTAGTGTGAACTTGAAATTCAGAAGGCAGGGCAGGGAGATTCGTAAGAACTGCGGGCATCCCCAAACCTGACTCCCACGCTTCTGTCTGCCATAAAACAGGTGTGTGTATTCTTGGTCAAGTTAACTGATTATTCTTTGCCTTACCCTCTTATGTGTGGAATGAGAGGCACTGAATTAAGTGGTCTTGAAAATACCCTCACCCTCTAAATTTGTCTCTATCCTGCTTTCATGTACACACAGACACATACAAGACTTAATGACTGACAGTCCCAACTCAAGGAATAACAGCATTGTTCTCGGCTTCCTGCATGATACTGGGCATGAACTTGGTTTCTTCTGTTTTGTGCTTTCCTCCCACACATACACCCTCCCATCAGACATCCTTGGAGTTGAGCATTCACCTGCTCTAATCCCACTTCACTGGCAAGACAGTAAGTCCATCCCAGGCCTTCCAGGGTTCTCGGTGCCCACTGGGATCTCTGCTGTCAGCTGTAGGAAAAGAGAGAGGGTCTGAAGGGGCAGCCCGGCTGCAGCTCCCAGGGGAAAATCAGCATTACCAGATATAGCACACTATGGAGTAATCCTGCCTCACACTAAGAATTTGGTCAGGTACTACAGTGGAGTCTGATTCCTTTGTTTCTTCCCTAAGGTACCCTCAACTTGCCCCAAGCTACCCTCAAACTTGCCCTCAGGGTACCCTTAAGGCAGCAAAACAAGAAAATTTACATAGTTGTCACCAGAAAGTACAGACTTATTTGTTAAGAACTCAGAGCACTAACTATGTAATAGGCACAGTGCTAACTGCTGGTGCTCACCCTGGGAGACCTCCATTCCCACCTACAAATACAGTTTACACAGATCCTAAGGTCATGCTGAGGCCAGCACAGCAATGTGCAAGCTACAGGGCTCCCAGGTGGCACCTGGGAACGTTCAGAACAGCCTATAGCAGTCCTGATCCTTCAGCTGATTCTTGAAGGGGGAAAACAGTTTGCCAAATCCCATGGTGTAGAGGGGACACAGTCAAGGCGCAGAGGCTGAGTCAGCAAGGGAGTGCACTGCTTTAAGCAGAGTGACAGATTAGGGGAGTTGGTATAAAACATGTACCCAGACAGTCCTGCAGTTTTGGGGTACACATATTTAGGTGATGGCCTCAGATGGCTTGCCTGCAGGGAGGGTAACAAAACATGATAGATCAAAAACTGGGACATAAAGCCTGAACGTGGGCCACTTAATCTTTAAGACTAATGTGCACTGCAAAGAAACAAGTAAAAAAGTAAATACCTAAATAAATAAAAGCAAGGTACAGCATGCATTGTCTTCTACCACTTGTGTTAACAGGATAATGGAAAGAAAATGTATTTTTAATTTGCAAAAATATTTGTGGAAGGATTTTTTTTAAAAGAAATCCTCATATGGTATCCCCTAGGTGCCATGAGGTGATGTAAACACCCTGTGTGTATTAACTCACAAGTCCTCATCATTGCCAGATTAGGAACTGAGGAGAGAGCTCAAATCAAGTGCCCAAGGTTAATCAGCCAGTTAGTAATGGGGCCAAGACTGGAAGCTAAGTTGGACCCCATCTCCAGTGCTCTGGACCATGATGTGTTACTACCTCTCATGAGACCCTGGTACCCCAGTCACCCCCAGAAGGGGAGAAGAACTAGGTGGATGGGGACAGAGATGGCATCATGTCCCCTTATCTGTTCCTCCACCTAGGGTAGTGCTCCTGAGGACCACCAGGCAACTTTCCACTGTGGGACCTTTTGTACCTTTTAGTTCAAAACTAACGAATGTAATTACAAAACTGGGACTGTTCTGCAATGTTTAGCCACAGGTATTGTCCATAGAAAGGCCACAGAAAACTAGTTGAGAGAGGGTACAGGAGGAATCCCCAAGTTGGGCGCTGTTGCCACCCCAGCAGCCAAGTGCAGCAGCCAGCACTGCCCGGCCCAGCGGGAGACCAGGCCCACCAGAGTGGCAGCTGAATTCAAGTCTGGAAGATGGGCCCAGTCCCATGGAAGGCCCCCCTCCGTGCCCCTCTTTCCTTTCTGTGATCACTTCCTACATCAGTCTCAAGCACTGCAATCACTCAACAGCAACATGCTGGAAATCAGACCCTAGCCACAGGCCCCAGTCCCAATGCCTCCCTCCACAGGGCACTTTGCAACAAGGAAAGGTCGGGGGAGACACCCAGAGGTGGAAGGTCCAAGCACAAAAAGCGTTACTCCTCACTCCCACCTCCAGTTGCAATCCACCACCCTGCTCTCCCTTCCACCTCTTAAACCAGGAGCCCAGATATTATACCATGCCATGGTTCATTTCAGCAAAAATCAACCAGCATTCTTCTGACCTGGGGGAAAAATTCCCTCATTGAGATCCTGAAAAATAACATTACATCATGTAGCCTGTGTCAGGTTTATAAATGGGCCAAAGGGAGGCTGGGGTGTAACCTGACACTATCAAAACACTGGCCCTGGGAGAAGAAAGGAGGCCATTGTTATAGGCTGTCAGCTCTCCACTTGCTGGAGGTAAAGAGAGATTGGAGAAATGTTAGTGGGAGGCCAGGCTCTGAGCAGGCCCTCACTCTCTATCTCCTAAGTAATCAGGCAGCCTCCTTCCAAAGCAGGCTTGTCCCCATTTCCTTGGAGTGTGTCACATTCTCTCCTATACTCCAGGCAGAGTAGATTTTTATGCCTATGCCTCAAAGCAAAGAAACAGGAATAGGATGGCAAACCTGAGAGCCAGACTCACTTCTATAGAGAGTTGACTAAAAAAGAGCACTGAGTACCAATGGCTGCATGGACACAAGACTTGTAATTTTATCTGAAGAGCGGAAAAGTGCAGGGCCCAAAGCTAGGAAAAAGGAAAAAAGACCCCAAGCAGGGTCAAGCGAACGTTCAACCCTAAGGCAAGAAATCCTGAAATTTGAGAAAGATGCATTTCAAAGTAAAGAGCTGAGGTCCCATCGGGAGACAAGAAAATGTCCTAAATAAGTGACCAAAACAATGTGCAGAGAGCTAGGGAGCCAGGTCAGATGCAGAACCAGCCAAAGGACAAAGCGTTGGCACAAATATTAAAAACATTTTCATGGCTAAAAGGAAAGGGAAAAGGATTTATGGTGAGAGAAAGTCCAGAAAATAAAAAGCGAGACAAATGCAAGCCAGCCAGACTGGAGACAGAACTCATTCTGCTGGTCAAACATTCAATTCGATTTCCTCTTCTCTTTCTTCCCCATCTCCCAGCTCAGCCTTTGAGGAGAGGGGAGCATGCCAATGTGCTATCCATGGCAGAATGTGCACAGATACTTTTGGCATCAGCCTGCCAGTCCATCACAATAAGGGCGACGCCAGCCCCGTGATCATTCAGGACAACAGGCCTGCGGGCCCTGGTGAACCAGTGAACACCAGGGACTCAGTACGGAACTCATCACTGGTAGTCCTCCTGGTACTCACTGGCTTGTTTCCACCAAAGTGTTGTTAATCCTATCATCACTCCACCAGGACCTTAACCTCTCACAAAAGCTCTCCCCTGCCACTCCCCCAATGTCCTCAAGGCTTAATTCACCAGCAATTAAGAAAGCAGGCCCTAACCGACCACTGGGGTCCTGGTTGCTAAACTCTGCTTTTATGTTAACCCCACCACATTTTCTTTGGAACACAACAGGGACCTCCTCAACTAAAGAGGAATGGTGCCCATGGCCCAAGTGCATCACCCTTCAAAAGAGCTTTCCCACAGAGCCTTGGAACCAGCCCCCTCCCTGCTTCAAAGAGGAGAAGGGGAGGGGCTGGGGACCACCCTCCAAGCTCAGAGCTTACATTTCCCTCAAAATTCCAGTCCCTCAAGTCTCTCCTTTGGCAGAAAGACTGTGATTGGCGCCAGAGTGTGCTGCATTGCATGACGGCAAATAGGGACCCGGGCAGGGGAAGGGCTAGAGATGGCAGCCACAGATCTGGCCAGGGTGGTGCAGCTGCTGACCAAAGGGAGGTGCGCAGGTGTAGAAGGCGGGACACTGGACAGAGGCCACCAGGGACCAGGGCCCAGCCCTTTGATATGACAGGTTCCCATCGTGGAGATTCTCTGATCACTTCTGTTACTATTCCAGGAAGCTGCTGCTGCTCTGAAACTCTATAGTCACGGGCATCCCTTCTCTGCTGAAGATGCCCAAGAGTTGTCTTAACTCCCCTCTGCTTCTTTCACCCATCCCCCAACTAAAGTGTGCATTGCACCTGTGTACCAGTCACCAGCTTGGGTGCTGAGAATACAATGAGAAGCCAATAGGAATAGCCTCGGCCTCTCCACCTGTTTGCCGCCCTCTCTCTGTGCTGCTTCCAAGGCTCTTGCCAAGCGCGATAGAAAGGTTTTGCGTGATTTCACAAAATTCATGTGGCTCACATGGATTTGTCCAAAAAGCAGCCCCCAAACTCTAGAAGAGGCTAGAAAATCAGAGTGTCCAGAGAAGTAAGGGGTGAAAGGCCTCAAGGAGGGAAAGAGGGAAACGGAGTTGGGAGGCTTTAAAAGAGAAGGGAAAGAAAGGTGTGGGAACAGGAAAACAGTGATTTTAGGATCTGCCTACACATTTTTTCAGATGGTTATACATGTCCCACCATGTTATCCATCCCTTAGGTGTTCTTGTCTGTGATTATCAGGAAGAAAATGCTGGTACAAAAAAGGATTAGCCTGATGTGCGGAAGCGTGGTAGGGTTATGGGGAGCAGCTCTGTCCAACCAACACCCTCAATTTTGTGTTCTGAAGACCTGGTTTCTTGTTCTGAACTTATCACTCTCTCAGGAAAAAGAAGAAAAAAGAAAAAAGCAGTGTTAAGAGAGGCCTCCTGAAAAGTCTGACACCTCTGGCCCTAAATTTATTTTCTCATTATGAGTAAAGGGGGATTTATTGTTTGAAACAATGTCTGTTTTACATCAACTCTTTTCCCCTGCTTTTCCCCCAGACAGTAGAGCTCCAAAGAGACTGAGCGCAGATGTTTTATATTTCAGGACAGAGCAGTCCCCCCAATTCCTAAGAGATTCCTGGAATTCTTATACTTAATAAAAATTAGCTACAAGGGAAAGAATCGTGAATCGGGAGCCCGAGAAGCTGCTGGGCCCAATCATTTCTCCTCCTCCTCCTGTCCTCCCTCCCCCACCACCACCCAAAATGCTGCCTGTAGGCCTCTGGGTTCCAGAGGAAAACCCCTCTGAATAATGAGGTCCCAGGCTCTACTCGCTACCAGATCGGCTCAGCCAGGTTAGAAAGCAGAGATGCCAAAGTTACCTCAAAAGCTAAAAATGGGAGTCAGACCAGGGTTCCGATCCTGACCTAACTTCCCTTTGCTAATCATTTCAGTAACGAATATCACCATTACTTCATTTGTCCAACAGAGAGATAACAATATGTGACCTACCTGTGTTGCTGCATAAATGCACATGTCAAGTGAGATGCAAGTATACACTCCTAAGTTAAATACTTAGAAAAAGGCAAGTACACTGAGGGAAATCATGCACCTCTGTTCACAGGGACTTGGTGTAGCCAGTGCACTCTGCACAGGTGCAGGGCAGAATGAGTGGAGGCACACAGCCCTCAGGAGGCCCTCAAAGGCTGCTCACCCATGCTCAGGACTGTCCCGTTCCTTATAAAAGATGTTACAAGACTTTAACCATTCAACATTTATTCAATAAACATTTATGGAGCATCAGGCACAGTACCTGGCACATGCTGGGTGTTCAGTAAATACCACTGAATAATGAAGGAGTGCCTAGTATAGAGATGAAAGATGCATGGCGGGCTGCCACCAGTCCCTAGAGGATGAAGCAGTCGTCTCTGAATGCTCAGGATTCAGCTCAGAATGCTCAGACGTGGCCCATGAAAGGGAACCTATCTGCCGTCCCTGGCCTAGGCACAAAGATGAAACACATTTTGCCCTTCCTTTCATGGAGCTCACGCACTCCAGGAAGAAAGACAGTAACATGCTGTAAGTTAAGGCAGAAGTAGAGGAGCCGGAGGGAGGCTGTGGCATTGAACCATAAGGGTGAACTCGTAGTTCTCAAACTTGCCTTGCCTTTTTTTTTTTTTTTTTTTTTTTTTTTTTGAGACAGAGTCTCAGTCTGTTACCCAGGATTGAGTGCCAGGGCATCAGCCTAGCTCACAGCAACGTCAACCTCCTGGGTTCAAACGAATCCTCCTGCCTTAGCCTTTTGAGTACCTGGGACTACAGGCCCCCACCACAACACCCAGATAAATTTTTCTTCTCTATCTTGCTTACCCTGGTCTCCTGAGCTCAAACGATCCTTCCTGAGTGCTAGGATTGCAGGTGTGGGCCACTGTTCCTAGCCTGCCTTGGCTTTTAAGATGCCACTCCCTCTAGACTTCTCATCTGTCTCTGATAATCTTTTTCTCATTGTCTCCACTACCCGCTGCCATGCATGTTTGGCCTTCTCAGGGCCCTGTCCTGGTCCTCGTCTATTCTGCACAGTTTTGGGGGATCATCACATTCCCTTCTTGTGACATCAATTGCCATTTACATGCTGATTACACCCAAATTTATATCTCTGGCTCTGACCTCTGTCTCTGAAGCTTCAGACATATATTCCCAACTGCCTCCTAGACGGTCCACTTCACTGCCCAACACGCTTTTCAAAACCAAACTCTTTAGTTCTCTTCTCCTAACCTTCCACGCAGCTCCTTCCAGCCTCTGATAATCCTGATGTCCTTTAAGGCATTAGTATTCAAATCTTTCAAACTAGAAATCAACTCTTCCTTTTTCCTGAAATCTCCCCACTAATGTACCTTTTAATTTAATCTCAAAACACCTTTTTTCAAGTTATTTATCCCACTCTACCACACCATCTCTCACCTTCTAGTTCGCTATTTTTCCTAATTGCACTCCCCCCACTTTAATTCATGCTCTAAAGAGCCACCAACATTATCTTAAATCCTAACTCTGATCTTGATACCTCTTAGTCCCCTTCCCTTCTCCCCTCCCCCTCCATCTTCTGATTTTCAGTAGCTCCCCCACTGCCACCAAGATTAAATTTTTAGCTTGGCATAATCTGACCTCAGTCTCCTTATCCTGCCGTGGACCTAGGCTCTGGCCTCGAAGATCACAAGTGCCTTGTGTACTGTAGACTTTCTCTTTAGTGTCTCTTTAGTGACACTTTTGCATCCTGAATGTCCACAAGCCCCATTTGAATGTCACTTTGAAATACTTCCCGCATACCACATGGCACAGTCACCTATGCCATATTCTGCAAATAAAATGACTTCCCAAGACTCAGCAATTCCTCTCTCACAAAAAGACATAAGTTATATATAAGGCAGTGTTAATATTTATGTAATATATTTTATCAAATTTGCAAATATCTTAAGTTTCCACATACAAATAGAGAATTAACTATTTCATTCATTCATTAGATAAGTATGAACTCATTACCATGTAGCAAGGACTGTTCTAGTTGCTGAGGAAAACACTAGACAAAGTCCCTGCTCTCACAGAGTTTATATTCTAGTGGGAAATATGCACAGTTTGGAAGTACAACATCAGATTACCAGATAGCAGTGATTTATCACAGAATCCACTCATGAGAGGGACTGAGAGATGGAATTTGTTTTAAATATATACAAACCGTTACAAACTCTTGCATAATGGGAGATTTTTCTTTAATTGTTTAAAGCTTAAAGGAATTATTCCTACCTAACCACACTCTTCTTCCTGGTCACAATTATCAATACATATATTGTTATTATAGGAAAAAGTGTGCAAATACAATAAAATCTACCCATTCTCAGGAACATGAAGAGAAGGCATGAATTACCAAAAATGTCTGAGTTCAAAGAATTATAGAAAAAAGTAAAATCTTAAAACTTCATGAGATATAAACACTAACTGCTAATAAACTGGTTCCACAAAGAAGCACCTTCAGGCCTGCATTTGAGAGCAGAAGCATAATTTGGAATTAGTATGTAAATAGGTGGTGTTCACAAATTTGTTTCTTTAAATTGGTTAAATAATCCCCCCAAGCAAACTTGGGTAGGTAAACCTACTACTGCATTTAAATTCTCAATATATATGTATTAATAGTTAAATTATGTATATGCTTGGTTAGCTGCTTTTTAAGATAAGCTTCACAAATCACCGTTTTAAACACTGAAATTTGATCAACAGCATTGTAGTATTCCTTCTCTGAAAGCAGAGTAAAAGCCATCCGCACAGCCAGTCAGCGCAGTCAGAGAGACCCAAGGCCCCTCTCCTGCATTAAAAAGGCTCCTGTCCCCCCCCCACGAGACTTCCTCTTCTACAGGAGTCCTACAGAGGTTAAACTCACTGGGCCATTCCTGCTAACAGATTTGTTCTTTTTTTTTTTTTTTGTAGAGACAGAGTCTCACTTTATGGCCCTCGGTAGAGTGCCGTGGCCTCACGCAGCTCACAGCAACCTCCAACTCCTGGGCTTAAGCGATTCTCTTGCCTCAGCCTCCCGAGTAGCTGGGACTACAGGCGCCCGCCACAACGCCCGGCTATTAACAGATTTGTTCATCTGCTTTAGAACACCTTAACCCCTACTAGAGTCCTGTAATGTCTGCTGTAGTATTTTAGAGGACCAAAAATCATATCCTCCCACAACAACAACAAAAAAACACTTTAACAAAAATGTTCTTCTGCCCCTTAACAACCTTTCCTCCCCTGGCAAACTCTTTCATTCTTAGGTCCCTACCTATCTGTCCTCTCTGTAGAAGAAACTTCCGTGACCACCTCCCCATCACGGAGCCAGTGAGGTACCCTCCTAAACATTCCCATGACACTCTGTCCATATCCCCATCACAACATTTAATAATATACTGGCGGGCGTCCACGGCTGCCCACACCTGAACACAAGAACCCAGGGTCTATGAGGTGATCACTGGTGTTTCCCCACCTGGAGCACAGTACTTGGTACACAGAAGGCACTCTACTTCTATGGAATAAAGGAAAGCGTTTTCTGTTCTTTTTCTATTCTTGACTTTTGTTCCTTCACTTGGGAAACAGTAAGAAATTTTAAATACACTTTGTCTAAAAGGGCAGTATTTCAAAACTGAAAAAAAAAAAAACCCAAAAAATCAGTGCCCAATACGAGGAGGTCTTAGGAAAGCCTCAAATGAATGACGCAGCGCTATACCAAGATGCCTTTCCTACTTTCTAGTAAGAATTCTTCCTATTAAAATTTAATGCAGTCTTCTCTCACAGTTCATTTTGTCTGCCAACTCCTTTATGACTATTTTGATAAGTTATTTATTACATATGGAGGCTACTGTTAAGTGGATAACATAAGCAATGGCTCACAGAACAGAGTAAAAAGCCATGTCCAATCCTGATTTGTTAAGCCTCAGTCACTAGATCCTGTGACCAGCAATCGTCCCTGGGTGCCGGCCTGAATGGCAGGGCATCCTGGCACACAGTAGGCACTCAATACATGTAATTGCTGAATGCATGAATAAATGTACTTCTGTGGAGTTACGATGCATCATAGGTAGGCCCAAAGCAAGCAACGAAACAAAGTATGGTCTAGCACAAATTGTATGACCTCTGGAAACCTTAGTTTCCCATCTAGAATGGGAATGATTATAGATACACAATGGGAATGATTATAGACATAATGCACTATGTCTAACAAAGAATGTATGCTGAAAATGATCTGTTATTGGCTTGACACCTGTAGCTCACTGGTTAGGGCGCCAGCCACATGCACCAGGGCTGGTGGGTTCGAACCCAGCCCGGGCCTGCTAAACAACAATGACAATAATAACAACAACAAATAGCTGGGTGTTGTGTTGGGCACCCGTAGTCCCAGCTATTTAGGATGCTGAGGCAAGAGAATCACTTAAGCCCAAGAGTTGGAGGTTGCTATGAGCTGTGACGCCACGGTACTCTACCGGGTGACATAGTGAGACTCTGTCTCAAAAATATATATATATTATATATCTGTTATTATTTCATAGGTACAGTTCATAGTCACTAAATTGAAAAGCACACAGATGAATCTCAAAATGTCTAAAGTAGACGTCCCTAGGAAACACAGTGAACCTAAAGAACCCAATTGAAGTGCTGGTGTTCTCCATACCATTTGTCATAGTATTCTATTTGCATAGAAAAGGATTTTTGGTAAAGGTACCTTAAAGTCCAAAGTTTGTTATGTAAAAGGAACAAAGCTGATCCTTGCATGCTTACACACTGCAGCTTAAAAGGACACATGACATTGAATTACACAGGGACTTCTGTTGGAAATGCATGGATCTTTTCGTATGTTTTCCTATGGACCTCTATTTTTGCATGATGGAGCTGCTTAAAGTGAAAACTACCCCTTACCCAGGTTAAATATATCAGTGCTGTGATGGTCTCCTAGCTATACCTGGCCAGGCTCTCCAGGACAAAGTTACGTTATTCTGCTCTAATTTTAACTTTTAATACGTGGGACAGACCCGAAATTTCTTTCTCCACATTCTGTTGAATTCAGGCAGCTATTGAGAATTCTTCTCTTTTGCAAGCCACAATTCCAACCCTGGCTTAAAGAGAAAGAAATGAAGCAAGCACAAAGAAAGAAAAAGAGAAGAAAGAACTTCCCTAGCCTCATTATTCTCACCCTGTTCCTTGTGGTTGCTTGCAGAAAAATCCAAAGGGGTAGGGGTGGAGTGGGTCTGGTAGAAGGAAGGAAAGAGATGGATGATAAGGAAAGGAGGAGAAAAAACAGCTGCAAAAGAAAAAATGAAAAAAAAAGAGAAGAAAGGCGAGCTGAAACCCGACACTCAGGAACTCAGGCCTCTGGCGAGAGTGACTTCTTGGACTGCAAACCTGCCAGCCAGGGATGTGGAATGGTTCCAATCGCAGCCTTCATTAACGCTTCATACACTCAGCCCCTAATTTACAACCGTTTAACGGCAAACATTCTACAAGTACCTTTGGGGACCTCTGAGGACAGAAAGAAATCTAAGAGAAATTAGGTGCCGAGAGAGCTCCCCTCAAAGGCAAATGCCCTTTTGTGCAAGTGAGCAATTTTTCTGCCCTTTCTTTTTTTTTGTCTGTTTGGGGATTTGGGGTGGGCTGAGAAGGTGGAAGAGTGAAGCCACCAGCCAGAAGCTTTGGGGAGGCTGGCTAGGGTGGTGCGTGGGTCTGTGTCCGTGGGTAAGTGGGGTGTCTTAGTGGGGCATCTAAGTGGGTGGACACGTGTACTCTTGGACACTATATGGAAGGCAGGAACTCTTCCATATACCCAAACTCTTATACAGGCAATTTAAATAAACAAGAACATTAAAAAAATATTTAAAACCCACTAAAACAAATCTTGTGGAGCAGTTTCCTTGAGTGCAAATTAAACAAAACAAAACAAAACAAAAAAAAAAAGGATTAAGAGAATGTGGCAGAGAATTCTGTTTGCAGAAAGTGAAACCTAGCTGGGGGTGGGGGTGACCTGGAGGGTGGGGCTCTTCGGCAGTCCTTTCAGCCAGGCTTTGTCACTCTCTGCGGCTGTTTCCCTTCAACCCATACCTATGTGCACCATGAACAGCGGGGTTTTAACCAACTAGGGCCTAGAACTGGTTAGGCAGCTTTTCTCCCAAGGGCATGAGGAAGATTAGTTTCTGCCAAAACACAGGAGTCCTAAACCCCCTCTCCTCTGGAATTGGAATGGGGAGGCTAGGCAGATTACTAACAGCTTCACCTAAAGGGATTAACACTGAGAATTAACCTTACGGAAGCCACAGAGCTGGATCACTACCCCTAGAGTAGCAGGCTGAGTGGGAGCTGGTCACGACTCTCAGCTCAGGTCTGGGGAAGAAGGTACTTCCACCTGTCAGTCTGAAGAGGAGAGCAGTATTCTAACTACCCTTTCAAAGTTGCTCTCACAAGTCTGTCCAGAATGCGCTAGGTGGGAAGTTAGACCCACAGGCTAAAGGGTCTCATCTTCCCAATACCCGACTGCAACATTTCATCTTCCCTGAACACGGGGAAAATGTCAAGAAAGCTCAAAGGAGGCAAGTGGCAGGGATGGGGAAGAAGGGCTTGTACTCAGCATGGAGCTGGGTTAAGGTGCATTGCCATACCTGTTCCAAAGGACATAAGACCCTGCTACCAGGAGGTAAGCTAAAGTCTGTACACTCCCTCCTTCCCACCTGCTCTAGAAAAGAGTATTTGCCTGCTTCTCCGCCAAAGACAGGTGCAAACCCCAGCACCACTTAGGTTCCTTTTCCCCTTTTCCCATGGAATGTAGTAAAATCCCTATCACCTTCACAGCAGGCTTACCTGAAAGTGAACAAAACTTCAGGGAAGACCCTTCTCAGGGAATCTCAGATGTCTCAGAAAGAACTATAGTTACTTTCCTTCTCACTCCACGTTTTATCATTTTCTTAGCTCTGGGGCTCTAAAGGTGGTTGCTGTTGAATCACAAATATGGTTCAGTTCTGAAACGGTGGGGAGGGAGGGGGTTCAGTTCATCTCCATGACTGCTACTCTGAAGGGGTAGAGGGGTCTCAAATTTTTATGAAATGTGAGCCATTATTCAGGTATGAAAATGATAACCTCTGGCCTATCGAAAGTGTGCTGTTTGGATTACTCCAGTTGCTGGATTAGCCGTGATCCACATGAGCTGAAGGGAACAGGACTGGGATGGCTAGACCGCTTTAGAGATGGAGTTTGTAGCCAATGAATACAGTAAACTAACAGGCCCGCAAGGGATTAACCCCCTAATCACATGTTTACTAGCCCAGTGCTGTAACCAGTTAAGCTACGCTGTGTTTAAAGAGGCATGGTGGTGCCTGGGCAATGCAAAGTGAGTCCTGTTTGCCTTGCGTGGCAGGAGAGGCAATGCAAGCAGATTTTAGTTAGAAAGCAGTAAAATAGTTTAAGTCCTCAACATTTTCACTGTTTTAGTCTAACCTTAACAGTGGCAATACCTCTTCGATTTTTTTTTTTAAGGACAATCCTGACTCATGTATCCTATCCAAACTTTTCCATAATTAGACTCACAGCTGTCAGTCCAAACAAACTAAATTGAGATTCGGAAAATAAAAACTGCCTATTTAAAGTTTTCAACATTGGGAGAAGTGCTTCAGATGGCCAGGATTTGTGTCTTCATAAATTGGCAGCTGTGAATTAAAATTTGCTTTGGGAAAGAATTGCTCATGATATCTGTGTGACAGACACACTGGCTTCAACTTTTGTTGGCTTGTTTCAAAAGAGCACAGAAGCTTTTTAAGAAAAGGAAGGGGGGCAAAAACAGAGGAGGAGGGGTGTTGTACAAAGCCTGCCCTTTGCTTAGCAAACCAAAGGAAAAATGAAATGAAGAAAGAACACACACCAAGATGTATTTCCCGTCTTAACTCCAGCAGTAGACTTCCACAAGGGCATGACCCATTTAGTCTAAGCTTCCCTAAGCATTTCTCTTGTATAACAGGGCAAGAAACAAGACAAGTGTCCCCACAATTGCCTGGCATCCAAACTCCATTCCCAGATATCCCTATCCTGGGCCTATGCCTCCTCCCCCACCCTGAGGGACAGTCCCACTCCGGGCAGCTTTTGTAAGTCTCAGTCCTCAAAAGAAAAATGATGGGTTTGAACTATTAACCCTTCCCTAGAAAGGACTGAAATTAAGAAGAGGCCACTGACAAAATATTCACATGGGAATACTGTAAAAAAAATAACAAGCTAAATATTTGCCCAGCAGTCGCAGACTGAAGAAAGAGAAAAGGAACAAAAAGGGGGGGTGGGGGGGACAAACAGTAGAAGGAGACTGTGGGTCAGGATCTATCTATTGAGAAAAAATTACACAATTTAGGGAGAACTGGAGTTCATACTGGTATCAGAGGGGAGCAATGTGAACAAGTGGTATTAGGCATGAGATCGATAAGGGAGAGAATGAAAAGGGAGAAAAAGAAATCAAACTGATAAGCCTACCAGCAGAAAGACTCTTTTTTGCTCAAAAATCAGGACAAAAAGAAAAAAAAGAGAGATAGAAAATGGGGTCTGGTGTAAAGAAATACCAGGCAGCATTGTCTATCCTCAGGGTGGGGTTGGTAAAGACACAGACTGGAACCAGGGATCAAACCAGGATTCAAATTCAAGCTCAACCACATACCTGTTGAATTACCTGGGGCCAGTGAACCTCTGTTTCTTTTTATGTAAAAGGGGGATAATGATACCTGTCCTACCTACCTCCAGGTGGTTCTGAAGGTCAAATCTGATATATAAATGAAATGTGCGGTACACTCCAAGGTATTACACAAATGTCAAGCTATTTCAGGGCTGAGGCTCTTAATGAAAAATCTGGCTACCCATGTAGCCCTTCAGAAAGTTGAAAAGAATAAAAAAGACAGACTGCTGTTGGGAAGAGTGGAGCTTGCTACCCATAAAGAATAAGAAACAACGACAAAAACCGAACCTAATCTGGTGTTTCAAGGACTTTATTACATACTAAGGGCTCCAGTCATCCAACAAAATATCACTGGACACTAGTATAGTGCTCAGAAAACTCTGGGCATTGAACTGGTTTGCCTCCAGTGAATGCCTCTTTTAGCAAAGAGTGTTCATAGGCCTCCATCCACATAGAGATACACAAAGAAGCCACGGGACACGTGATACTGGGAGCCAGTGACTTAGTCCTTCCACAACCTGCCTTTGTCTCCACCTAATTCCTGGCTGAAAGTCTCCAGGTCTGGTCTCCTCCACCCTATAGCAAAGGAAAGGCAAAAAAGGAAGTGGACAAGGAAAAGACAGCAAAGTGGAAAAGAATTCTTATTCTAGGAGCCAGCTGAAAACAAACTGCTATAATTTTAATGTGTCCCCCCAAAGTACACATGCCAGAGACGTAACCCCTCTGCCCTCGTGAATGGATGAGAGTGGATCAACGCTGCCATCACGGGGTGAGTTTGTTATCACGGAAGCCACTCTCTTTGACTCGTGTTAGGCAGCATGAGGCGGCTCTCACCAGTTGATATGGGCACCATGCTCTTGGCCTTCCCAACCTCCAAAACTGTGAGCAGAATAAATCTTTTTTTATTAATTACTCAGTCTGTGGCATTCTGTAATAGCAACAGAAAATTGACGAAGACACAAATAAAACCAGAAATCCAGACATTGGGAACCCTGCAGAATT
Source organism: Nycticebus coucang (assembly GCF_027406575.1). NCBI lineage: Eukaryota > Metazoa > Chordata > Mammalia > Primates > Lorisidae > Nycticebus > Nycticebus coucang. The sequence continues at coordinate 96,546,308 of NC_069789.1, forward strand.
ATGTGGCAACAATTAATAAGAGTTTTTCAAAAGACCAAGGCTTCAAGTCTAGATCCTGGAACACACTTTCACTGAACACCCAGGATTTCAAGAAACCCAGCTGAAGACAGAGGGTGCAGGGTACATACAGGAGACTGAGCCTCATACCCCAGCTGATCCCTTAATCACTTATTTGCTGTGTGACCTTAGCCAGACACCAAATTTCTCTGAGCTCGAACTTCTTCCTGGGAAATTGTTTTTTTTTTTAATTTTAGAAAAACCGAGCAACAAAAAGGTAAAAAAAAAAAAAAAAGCTCAAAAATAAGTTTGGAAACAAAGAGTGGAGTAATAATGGTAGAAATAATAATGCTTTAGTTCCTAATATACCACAATTATGCCACAATTGTGTTTATTTTACACATATGAAAATTAAACCTGGAAAGTTAAGAAATATTGCTTCTAAAATCAGGATGAATGAAACAGAAGCTACTGTCCCATAAACAGCTACTTTTCCCACTAGATCCAATAAACTGGCATATCATAGGCAGGTCTATAATAATGACTGTGGTAATACACGAAGTCACTTAAAAATGCCGATAGTGCACATTAAAATGCCATAAAAATGAGCCTGCATGGGGCAACCAATAATGTCACCAGATACTGTAAAATGGCCCCTGCGAAACAAATCACCCTTGGTTAAATCCACCTCTCTATAGATATTCGAGTTGAAATGGCAACTGCCTTTATGAGGACCGGGCCTGTAAGGGTAAATGAGAGATGTGTGTGGGAGGTGGGACTATGATGAACTAAAAAGTGCATGCACCATCTCAAGGACTGGGCATTTTTATCATGCAGGAAATGGGGCCCCGTTTTACCATGTGATTTTGCAAGGATTCAAACCTGGATTTATGTGTCAACATGAGACCCCTGAAATGCTCGTCACACTGATCTTTCTGCACAGAAAACATTTCAAGGCCTACTTCAGTTGTTAAAGATATTTGATTTAGGGTGGTGCCTGTGGCTCAAAAGAGTAAGGTGCCGGTCCCATATGCCAGAGGTTGTGGGTTCAAACCCTCAAACCCAGCCCTGGCCAAAAACTGCAAGAAAAAAAAAAGATATTTGATTTATTAATGCATTAAAGTTCAAAGTTGAGAAGCAAAAAAAAAAAAAACCTGCATGCCAATGCCAATAAAACCAAACCATGCCCAACTTTTGCCTTATATTTGATTTTTATAATTTAATCCAATATTAAAACTGGACTAAAGTAACTGACTATATTTTATTAGGAAATTCTACTTTCCGTTTTTCTAATCTGTGTTCAGGGTACCATATTGGACTCCACCAAACCCCTAAAAATTATAACCTTTGGAGCTGTTTTTCAGCCGTATTTCCCTAGAATGTATTTTTTCCTAGCTATCCCAGGCTGAGTGTCTCTTTCTGTCATTCTTTTCTTATGAGTCCATTTGCAAAGACAGGATCTAATTCCGTGTTCTTTAGAGCACCTTTCATACAGTTGTTGATTAACACTAAATAATAATGATGTTTATAATAATGGCTGTCAATAATCATAACCATAGCCAACCTCAACATAAATAAGATTTCCCACTGGCAGTTTCTCGAAGCCAGTAAATATACAACCATCATATCCATTTGGAGATCACCTGCTAAAAGCAGAGCTGAGCTGGGAGGTGACAATGAGCAAATTAATCATGCATATCTTGCCAAAAGTGGGGATTAATAAATGGCTCCTCTTCTCTTTTAAAAGAAGGCTCCCACAGTCATATTCCAGCCAGGTGACTGACCTTGTTTTCTATGAAGGCTGCTCAATTTTAGCTTGAAGAGCCATCATTCATGTCATCCTCAACTGCTTCACAGCCAGCTTGCCACCGCGGACCATTACTGAAAACTGCTCTCCTGGCACTGCCCACTTGCCTCACCAGAGCAATCTGCCAAAGGCCCTGCTCACAGTTTCCGGGGATCTTAAGGGAGAACCTTGCCCAAATCCACAGGTTTGTATAAGGGGAGTTCCAGTGATGGGGACTTTGCAAAACAGAATTCCGTTTCCCCTAAAGCAAGTATATTATTAGGAATCAGAACACTCACTACCTTTGCTATCAGAAAAAGTACAGTATAAATTCTGGGACAGACAGGGCAGCGTCTTAAAATCTGTGAACAGTGAAAGCACTCTGAGACCCAACTACAGAATATAGGAGGGATTATGCAAAATTATGAACAGAAACCAGGTTCTTTGTCTTCACATTAAAGACAGTCAGGTGAAAGACACCATAATGGTGCAGTGCTGTGGCTCAGTGAGTAGGGCATCAGCCCCATATACTGAGGGTGGCAGGTTTGAACCCGGCCCTGGCCAAACTGCAACAACAACAAAAAATAGCCAGGTGTTGTGGCGGGTAGTTCCAGCTACTGGGGAGGGCTTAGGCAAGCGAATTGCCTAAGCCCAAGAGCTGGAGGTTGCTGTGAGCTGTGATGCAACGGCACTCTACTGAGGGTGACAAAATGAGACTCTGTCTCTAAAAAAAAAAAAAGAAAGAAAGAAAGAAAGACAGCATAATGGAAAGGGCTCTGAAGGGAGACTTGTTTCAATTCTGTCATTTATTAGTTAATCATAGTTCTGCACCCCATTGTCTATAAAATTAAAATTAAATACTTAAACTAGAGCTACACTGGCTAAGAAGGTAGCCGCTAATCACATGTGGCCAGTGAGCGCTGGAAATATGGCTGGTCTAAACTGAGATGATTTGTAGAATACACGACAAATTTTTAAAACTTAATACAAAAAAGAACATAAGATCTCTCACTTACAATTTTTATATTGATTTCATGTTAAAATACGATTTTGGATATATTAGAATATATTTTATTTAAATTAATTTCACCTGTTTCTTTTTCTTTTTGAGAGAATCTCAGTCTGTGCCCTGATGTCTTAGCTCACAGGAAGCTCAAATTTGGGGGCTCCAGTGCGATCCCCTTGCCTCAGCCTCCTGAATAGCTGGGGCTACAGGCACCTGCCACAACGCCCAGCTAGTTTTTTCTATTTTTGGTAGAGATGGGGTCTTGCTCTTGCTCAGGCTGGCCTCAAACTCCTGAGCTCAGGCAAACTACCAGCCTCCGCCTCCCAGAGTGCTGGGATTACAGGCGTGAGCTACTACATCTGCAGCTCCTTTTACTTTTGTAATGGGGCAGATGGAAATTAAAAATGTTTCTATTTACACATAAAGTATCTCTTGTTTTCTCTAAAGTCTCTACTGCAGCTTTGACATTCTGTGTTTCATCTTGAGCTTCTGAGCAATCTTTCTACAGCAAGTTAGAAGTAAAATAGGATTTAAATTTTTTCTTTATAGACTTAACTTCCATATCTCTAAAATGGGGTAACGCCACCTTTGATGTGAGATGAAATGGGAAAGCAATTTGAAATTAATAAAGTGCTCTAGAAATTAAGTTATTATAATAATCACACTATGCTATTAACCCCCAATAGGGCAAACCAAGAAACAGCAACCTGGAATGACAGGTGGAAGGAAAGGAACGGTGGGGAAGTGAAGCTTCTCCCAAAGGAAGAGAACATCAGCCTCACCTTACAGTTTACCAAGCACATAGGCATGAATGAACTCTGAGAGAATCAGGAGCTGAACCTCTGGGGAGCAAGAGATTCTTAGAACAGTCATGCAGAGCCAGGGAAGAAACTGAGATAGTAACAATAAGTGCCTGCATTATGTGTGAAAAGCACCTTGGTCCCCAAAGCACAAGGCACTTTATACTTTATAGGAAGCACATGACAGTGTGTTCTCAACCCTAGTAAAAGCTAGAAAGCAAAGAAGAATCCTAGCAATATTTTTTGCAAAGTTCTGGCTATCGTTTCATTATTTTTCTAGCCCCCTCAACGACTTTTAGAGATAAGCTAAGTATCTACTTTTTTACAGACGAAACTGAAACAAAACAAAGCCTCCCTAAAGTTAAATAATTGGCCCTGGGTTATGCAGCCAGCAATGAAGCTGGAATTTATACCCACATCTCCCTATGTGATTAATTCCTCCCATCAGGAAAAAGAGGAGAGAGTATTGGGGCAGACACAATCCTGCTAACCTTTGGGGGCACAGCTTAATTCTTCTGATGCAACCTTGGCATCTGGGGTCCACCTAACACTTGAAAAGTAGAAGTAGCCCCCTGGCAGTCACAATCCAATAATATAATGGTATCTGGATATATAAATAGATAGGTTAGGTTTTAAAAGAATCTAAGGGTTGTGTACTACAAATCATAGGGAGGAGAGGAAGAGAGGAACCTGTCATAACTGAGAGCACAACAGAAAATCTGGGGGGCAGCCTTCACCATCAGCAAGGCCAGGGACACGGGGATTGGGGCACGGGAGGATGCGAGGGAGACTCCATCCAGGATTGATGGCAGGATGGGGAGAGAAGGGATTCCCAAGAGACAGAATTCAAAGCCAGAGGAGCAACAGACCCTGACGCCTGGGGGGCCAGCTGTGGTCATTCTGTAGCGCTTTCCAACTCTGTGTGGAGGTGCCACGCCAAGGCCAGCAAGGACATGTCCTGCCATTCTCCCCAAACCAGACTACACGACTCTGGCCAAAGGCCTCTGCAGCCAATGCCAGCACCCTCAGACACTGCTCATCCCCAGTGACAATCAGAAATAATGATCATCCGAGGCCTCCTCTTTTCCTTTCTCAACACACCAACAGCTTTGCAGACTTAAGAATTAAACAGCCAGCCAGAGACAATCATAACTTTGGCCATCTGGGCAATTAGGCAGATCTGAAACAATAGAAGCTGTTTTGTGAACCCCCATAAACGCAACCGAAATGGCTGGCAGGGAAGTTTACAAGTCAGAGCTGAGTGTTTCTATTTCCCTTCCTAGGACACACACTGGGCTGAACTAGAAAAGCCTCATGCAGATGCTCAGACTCCCAACCATGAGCTAGGATTCCCCGTTGCCACCTTCTCTCAAAACTACAGACTCAGAACATAAGTGGGTTTGAACAAAGACTCTCCTCCCCAGCTCCCTCCAGCTTCCCAGCCCCCACCCCCATCATCAGCCTTTCCCCCCAGCCACATTAGCAGCTCAGACACACAGTCACTCCACTCTAGAGTTACTCAGGAATCACATTCTTAGAATAACTCATCAATTATACCTGTCAACTTGCCAAAAGTGCCACAGGGGAGGTGGAAAGTCTAGACTGCATCGAACTGCAGCAGCTCAGCACCCCTGTTCCACAGAAAGCCCCAGGTTTGCAGATGCCTTTACAAGCTCACCAGAAACAAGGATCCAGGAAAATATCGGAGCACCGGACGCAGACACCATCACCAAGTTACTCTTGGGCTGAGATCAGGGCCTAGATCTCTCTGTTTCTCTCCTGGCAGGATCAGAAAACCTGCAGGAGTCTGCTAACAGAATGTTCTGCCACAAAAAGCCCAGGTTAGGAAACAGTGAAAAAGAAATGTCATTGTATTATTCAAACAGGCACACAAAATCATCATCAATAAAAGTGCTGCCAAGAACGCAGTGCCATGACAGACACACTTTTTAATTAGTTGGCAAGGATCATTAGTAATTAAAACATTTATTGTATGCAAATGCTGCAGTTAGTGCTGAAAAGTTTACTATCTTAAGTAGGCTAAACATTCACATGCACACCACTTATGCAAATATAGTTAGAAAGTTCCTTTTTCCATGTGCGAAAAGGTTAAGTGTTCATTCAACTTAGCCTGAAATGATTCAGAAGCTGAGTTATCCCAGATCCTAACTAATAAGGTTTTTCCTTGATTTCAAAATTCTTTGAGAACAGAGCGATTTTACAAAAATAGTTCATTGAAAATGTACCATTATTTCCCATGATAATAAACTGTGAACTAACCTGACCTTAAGAAAGTTATTTCTACCATTCTCTGCCTCAGTTTCTTCACTTTTAAAGGAATAATAATTCCTACCATGTAGGACTGTTGAGTGGATTAAATGAAATAACATAGGAACATACCGGAGATGGTGTACAGAGTCGGTAACATATAAGACTGCAGTACATGTCTAGAAGTGTAATCATGCATTCAAAGATCTGTTTTAATATCACGATTCCTCAGCATCAGCCCCACAAAGAGTCTACCTTGTTCTTTATTTGTCTTACAGTTTATTTAATATTTATTAAATAAATCCTCATATCAAGTCCTTGTTCACCCCAATAGACCAAACTCCCAATTCCTCTAATCCTCCCAACTGCAGAAGGCTAGGGGACAGCAAACTACCTTCAGAAACCACATAGGAGCCAGTAGGATTGTGAAGATTTAGGTGCAAAAAAGGTAATATAGATTTTTCTGGTCACAAAGCCAAGCGTGATTTCACACTGTTGTCCTCTGTCAAGATCACCAAAAATGGCACCTAGCTTTAACTTCCTCCTGGCCAATTTAGGCCCCATTATTCACTTCCCACTAGCAGCTTGTTTACCTGAGGAGAGGGGGCCAATGGTGATTAGGAACCCGGGCTGGAGGAGGGAAGCAAGCAGTCCACCTTAGCCTGAGCCAGCTCAGAGCACAGAACCACAGGGCAGGCCAGCGAGCCCTTGGCCAATCACCATGAAAGCCTCCTCCTAGGGCCTCTTCCTCCCCAGTGAAGGCAGCCAAGGTATCTCTACCATCAGCCACTCGATGGGAGGCTCCATGAGAGCACTAAGATGCTTATTTTTCTCTGAAGAACAAGAGCTCTTCAACGGGAATAGAAATCTAATTCCACCACAGTGGCTAGCTGGCCGTAAGACCTTGGAAAAGTCCTTTTACCTCCCTCTGCAATGATTCGACCCCAGGAACAGGAACCAGAAAGGCGTTTGGTCTCTTTTCCTCATGGTGACAGGTGGATAATATCTCCTCCACCCTAAATACCTCGCAGGGATGTGGGAGGATGGATGGATGCGCTGGCATTACAGCCAATATTCCACTCTCTGGCAATAGACAACTCACCTTCTGGAGGTAAACGGTCTCTTTTCAGGGCACCAGGGGATCATTTAGCACTCTGGAAGAAGTAATTTGCTCTACGGCCCTCTGGTGTCCCGCAAAGTGTAATCCACCTCCGAAAGGTGAACGCTTATATCCCAGAGAATTTGTTTTCTCACAGAAGGATCAGAATGCTTAAATGGTCTCAGCTTCAGGAAAAAGCAACACAGGTATCATTTCCTAGTTCCTTCTCTCCCCTGCGTCTTAACCCACCCCCCTTACTGATCATCCTACTCTCCTCTCTGCAAACAGAAACCAGATGAAACCATCTGCAAACAACTTGGGAAAGCTCAGTGCGTGCCTGGGGAAACTTAAACAAAAATCCTTTCTCGGGCCGCACCCCCCCCTTTCCGTGGCTGTTACAAGGCCCAGCGAGTTAATGGGAACTTTTCTCCTTCCCCCTCCCGCCCCCTTCCCCCCCCACTGCCCCTCTCCCGGCTGGGTCCTCAGCATTTGATTCCTGTCTGTCACTGAGTGATGAGGACAAAGGGTGAGGAGTCAGGAAAAGGTCTGCGCCACTTTGTTCAGAGTCTGGATTCGAACTTTGGATGAACCCTTCGTCAGGGAGGGGGCTGGGGGAGGAGAGGGGAGGCCAGCTCCGAGAAATTCACTGCTCTAGCCCTCAAGCCTCAAGAAAAAAGAGAGGAAAAGATTCTCTTCAAACAACAAGAAGGGAAAAAAGGGGGTTATGAGGGTAGAAACAGTCTCTCTTGGCCCTGTTAGGAAAAAAGAGGGCATGGTGGGGGCTGGGGGTGGGGGGAGCCGTGCTTAAGAAAACAGAAGGCTGGGCCAGGGCTCGCAGGAGGCTGCTGGGCCCATGCTGTGGCCGCCAGCCAAGAGCCAGTTTTGTTTCTTCCCCCTCCAGCTCCTCTCTCTCTTCCCCTAAACTAAAGGGAATTCCTAATAAAGCCACAGTAGACTTGCAGAGAGAGAGAAAAGGAAGAAGGAACCAGAGGGTGGTGGGAACAAACAGATGAAACTCATTGCTTTGTGGAAGTCCAGAATAAAAAATATGTATGCACATAAAACTATAGAACACTTCATCACGGGCTTCAAAACCACAAAACGCTTGGTCCTGAGTCCATTCTCCTTTCCTCACCTGTGTGTACGCGTGCACTTGCACACACTAGCCGGCAACTTTTACTGCTCAGTTCTCCCACCCTCTGTCACCGCCCAAATCCTGTACTGTAGTTTTTATAAAGCACCATTAACATAGAGTCGAAACCACTGTAAAAGTCAGTTTGTCTTCCTGGTGCTCAATAAAACCCAACTAAAACTTCTTCACTTCCACTCACTATTGATTTTCCTATTGTACGCCACAGGCATGTGTGTCTCATTCACTCATCAGACCGCCGTCCATCCTGTGAACCTCCCTGACCACATCTGGACGTGACGCTTTGCAGCTCCCCGTGATGGGCATCACTGCTTCATTCCATCACGTGGCACCTGCTTGCAACCAGGCAGTCACGTTGGGTCTGGCCTCTCTGTCCTTCGGTCTTTGCTTCAGACTCTGGATTTCAATCCACCCCCTCAAAATCAGGTGTCCATCCCCTCAGGGAAGATGAAAGGCGTCCCTGCATCCCCAGGTCTCTCTCCCCTCTCTTCCTGCATATAAGAAAGGGACTTACTTTACCAAGAGTCAGGAAATGATGTGAGAAGGGAGCAAGGAGGATGCTGCTACAACACGTGGCACCTGGTCTCTCTCCCTCCTGAGAACACCCCCTGGTGTGGCAACGTGTGTCTATTTCCCTGAGGCAGTACGTGCCTGTGCTGGACTGGACTGCTGCGAATCAGACCTGTGCGTCTGTGTGTGCCTCAACTTCACCAAAACCCATGTGAAGAAGAGAGGCAGACAGATGGGTCAACAAGATGACTGTTCATTAATCTTCTGAGAATCCGGGGTTCGGAAGTAAATCTGTGTACTGAAAACTCGCCTTGCATTCCTATAAACAGGAGTATAAACTCTCCTCTTTGAGTAAGTGTGCATGACATCCTAGCTCTGACAAAATCAGACACACAGAGATCATCAGCTAACAACAAACAGGTAAATAAAATGCTGGGTGAATATTCACATGACAAAAAGGGCTCCGCACCCTACAGAAGGGAGTGCTAGAAGTCCAGCCCTGAAAGGAATCTTATTGATGGTTCAAATCTAACCCTTTTGCTTGAAGATGAGATAGCCAAAGCCCCAAGTCTGTAAGCAACTTACCCAAGCCAGCACCCTCGATAATTACCCCCCACCCCCCACAGGGGTGGTCCTTCCAACACGTAGCTTCCACCAACCTAAGTAGTATACTTAAATATAGGATATGCATTACCAAAATCAGACCCGCACTTCTCAGGACTATATCCATGCAAAAATGAGCGACAGCAGCATGCTTTACCTGAAGCTACAGGTACCCTGTGGCCCAGTTATGTGAAACTAAGGAATGCAGGGGCACACCCGGGCACGCACAGCCACAGGCTTTCTGCTGTCCACCCCCAGCGTGGGCTCGCCAACCCTCTTGTTTACCTTGTTACATGCTCCATCATTCAGAGCTGCTGCTGAAATTGGGTGCAGGGTTGATGTTCAAGTTTCATTCTCCATATAAAACCCTGGTGGACTGGGCACCAGCCCCATATACCGAGGATGGTGGGTTTGAACCCAGCCCCAGCCAAACGGCAACAAAAAAATAGCCAAGCGTTCTGGTGGGTGCCTGTAGTCCCAGCTACGTGGGAGGCTAAGGCAAGAGAGTTGCCTAAGCCCAGGAGTTGGAGGTTGCTGTGAGCTGTGATGCCACAGCACTCTACCGAGGGTGCCAAAGTAAGACTCTGTCTCTCTCAAAAAAAAAAAAATCAATACAAACAAACAAAAAAAACCCCTGATGGACTGTTGCCACCGTTCCCTCCGTGGGCAGACAGCCTCAATTTTTGAGTTTCCTCTGCAGATAACGGTTTCGCCTCGCCATCACCAAACTCTCAATCACACCTTTCTGCTCAACCCTCTTGGGATCTCGGGCTGCATGTTCGCTGCATGCCCCACCAATTCCGTGTTCAACAAGATTCCTAAATCTATGCCATGTTCTGAATCAGCCCTCCCTGCTCCTGCCAGTCTGTGACTCCTTTCTCTTGCTCTCCTTTTCTGAGCCGTTGTGACAGTGTAGGTAGGCCAACAAAGCAAGTGTAAAGTTGCACTGTGCTTTATCATTCACAAGGCATTTTATATCCCTCCTCACTGGAGATTCACAACCTCCCTAGAGGTGGGGACAGGGCCTACATAATAAGCTGTAATTAGTGCCCACACTACAGATAAGAAAGGTGGCCCTCATTACCTATCAACTGAACAGTAGACGAGGCCAGTAATTGTTCTCCTGCCTCTCAATGCTGCTCCAAATGGACTTAGATGTCTCCGTTTTGCCTTGGAAATGAAAAGGGGAAAACAAGCATTTATTGAAACTCACCATGTGCCTAGTACTGCATTGGGTGCTTGTTCTTGCAATGGGGATAATGTCAATATTTTTATCCATGATCACTTTCCTCTAGCACAGTAATAAAATGCATGCATCTGTCTGAGCACAATTATAGCAATAAGTCCACCGATATAGACCCCTAAACATAAGATGTGCAGATTTGCTAGTAGAACTATGAGAAAGATTGCCTATACTTATAGGCCTTTCAACATACTAAAAAAATCCTCTAGTTCCCCAGAGTGTGAGCTATAGCACATATCTTCTCTGTGTTGTACAGAGTTGTACTGTCAGGTTCCCAAGTTGCCCTCTTCTCTCTCTCTCTCTCTCTCTCTTTTTTTTGTAGTTTTTGGCCGGGGTCAGGTTTGAACCCGCCACCTCTGGTATATGGGGCTGGCGCCCTACTCCTTTGAGCCACAGGCACCGCCATCTTTTACTTAGTACCCCTGGAAAAGTCATTTGTTAAATATTTGAATGAATGAATCCATGAATGAATGAATGAATATAAGCACTACTTATTCAAAGAATAAGCACTACACTTATAGAGACTATATTAAAATTTGTTTGTTCATTGCACAAAGGAAAGGGTCCTTATTTAAGACAGAACTACACATGAACTTAGTTATGTAAGAAAATAATTTACAAACCAAAATGCTAAAAGCTTCTCAGCTAGATATACATTGTTCTTAGCTGCCAAGATGCCCAACTTAGGGTGCGAGTCTTGGCAACTAAGAAGAGTATAAATAAGAAACTTTAATAGAGTGTGGTTCTGCTGAGCAAGAAAGAAGAACAGCCACAGAAAAGAATCAGGAAAGGATATGGTTCTAGCGGTCTCCAAAGCAAGCCAAGGAAAATCTTCTGGACATTTTTATTTAAATATACTGATCCTCAATGCTCAACTATCTTCTGCAAAGCCTACAGTGAGATGCCTCAACCCCCAGCAGAAGGCTAAATAGCAATACCACTAAAGCAAATACAGAACCTAACACTGAATGGGGCTGATGAGGAGGGAAGTTTGGAGGGAAAATTGTGCATCTCACTACTCCTTACTTAAAAACATTAGAGGGCGGTGCCTATGGCTCAAGGGGGCAGGGCACCGGCCCCATATGCCAGAGGTGGTGGGTTCAAACCCAGCCCCCGGCCAAAAAAAGTGCAAAAAAAAAAAAAAAAGAAAAGAAAAGAAACATTAGAACTGCCCTGGGACTGGGGGGGAAGAGTGTCCCCAGGGAATGACCCTGAAAAGTGACAGTCAACTTTGAGATACCACACACTAAGGCCAGGAATTTTCACCCAGGGAAAAAGGGAATGAAGGAAGGTAGGGACAATCCTTCCTCCTCTCCCAGGGAAAGGTTGCAATTACACATGCTCACAGTAGAAGAAGTTGGGGGAAGAGTATGGAGTATGCTGAGGGAGTCCTATCCAATTATTTCCCTTGCCTTGGGTTCTACAACTTCACCTTTAGAAGAAAAAACAAATAAATAAAAAGGGGGGTGAAGGACAAATTCCCACTTTCAACTTCCTAGCTTTATGTATGTACATATTTATTCATTCGTTCTTAGATGGAAGAATCCTATTCTTTTGAGCTGACAGGAAGAAAACTGGGCAAAAAGTCAGCATAAGCAGACAGGAAGTGTGGGAGAGGGAAAAGAGAAAACAGGAGGCTTTGCAGATAGAAAAAGAGAGGCCAATTTGTGGATAAGGGTAAAAAGGAGGTACTGGATCCTGAGCCCTTGATTGAAGCAGCAGCTGCCCCTCCCACTGGAAGTCTGTGTCCAGCCAAGAAGCTAAATCTAATTGTCATTTGTCTTCGCCCAGCTCTCAGGTGTCCTCTTCTGCACACTTTCACTCCAATGTCACCTCCCTCTACTCCGTGATATCCTTCTCACCTTTCCTAACCCCGAGGACCAAGATCCTAACTCAGAAAACAGAAACTTTTCAACAGTTTTCCCTCATTCAATAACGTGTTGATCTTAACCAGAAACCCCTCTCTCAGAGGCTGAATTGGAGCGATCCAATACATCTAACGGGTTCTTCCATCCTGTTGTCTCATTCTCTGAAACGTCACATTAAGAACATAAATAGCACAAACTAGTACCCTTAAAGCAGATAGTACTGATTCGGGAAAGAACCTCTCCCTTTCCCTCTCTCTCTCTCTCTCTCTCTCTCCTTCTTTCCTTCCTTTTTTCTTTCCTTTCCTTTCCCTTTCCTCCCTCTTTCCTTCCTCTTTCTCTCTTGCTATCTCTTTGTCTCTCTCCTTCCTTCACATTTTCTCTCTTTCTTTCTGAGACAGGGTCCTGCTATGTTATCCAGGCTGGCCTCAAACTCCTGGGTTCAAGAGATTCGCCCAGCTCAGCCTCAGAGTACCTGAACTACAGGTCCACAAACCACTGCACCTGGCTTTTGAAAATAATTTCTTAAGAAGTTCAGTCTCAAAATATTTTAAGTAAGTCCAAAGTAGATTGAAATGAATTACCCATGATCCCTTCCCTCCCTTCTTCCCTTCCTTCCTAACACTCCTTTTCTTCAACTAACATTTGTCGAGCATCAAATATATATACCACACACGGTGCTAGGTATGCGAAGATGAAGGAAGCTTGGCTCACTAGTTTGCCATCTGCAAGGAGAAGCTTACGGTCTTACGGAAAACTGGATTGGTCTACCAGGATACTTTCTTTGAGAGCACATTGTGGGCTAAGAGCTATGCCAGACTTAAGGTATCTTTAAGGGCTTGATTGAGAGCTGCCCTAAATCTCTTTATTGTCTCCCAAAGGTGAGGAATTTGAGGGCAGGATCCGATCCTGCCTTTCTCACTCCGCCTCCCAGACAGAAGTACCTGGTCAGTGCTTTGTAAAAGCAAGGAAGAAAAGAGCAAAGGATAAGGAAGGGAAGAAAGTAAAAATTCTCGCTGATAAGTGTAGTAATGAAAATCTAAAAATTAATAACACAGGAAAACACTTAGGACCCAAGTTTCTCCTCTGTAAAGCAGTCACAGGAATCACCATGCTGGCCACAACTCCAGATGCCCGTGGAAAACGGACCCACAGCGTCTCCTAGCTGAGGCTGCCAGGTCAAGTCAGGAGGAGACTAAAAGAGGGGCCCACCGCCTCTCAACCTGTCACCTGAAGGTCAGAGACATTGGAATGGGATCCTCTCCCCTAAAAAAAGCGGAAAAGGGAAAAAGCAAACCCACAAGGCAATTGCCTCCCTCCTCTCAGAAAACACTCAAATGTCTTATCATTCCAGTTTTTGTTGTCCTTCTTGATTTAAGGATTCAAACCCCAAATTCCAAAGGGAGAAGCTAGCTAGACTGAAAGTGTATTTTAAGCAATCTGATACTTCATCTCACAAAAGGTAGAATGTTCACACTTGTATTACACAGCACTAATCCGGCTACAGTACAATGTGTCTATTAACATGTGTTTACTCCCCATAGACCACAAGCTACTCAGGGGCAGAAACTTTTGTTTTATTCCTCTTTTTATTTCAGAGTCCAGAATAGCAAGTACTCAATAAATCTTAAGAAGTGCATTTTTTGGATAAGCAGATAAAATACTTTTTGGATAAGCAGATAAAACACTGTTTCAATTCAAAAACAATATTTACTGAGTATCTACTGAGAGCTGAGCACATAAATCCTGATCATTATTTTCAAGAAATTCAAAGTCTAATAAAAGAATTAGATAATGAATCAATAATTGTAATAAAATCTATTGAGTACTACAGAGAGGTTATGCTTAAAGGGCTATAGCAAACTATGTAATGGACAGAACCTCAGTAAGTGGACCACCTAAGAAACTGTAATAAACTAGTCATTATACAAAGGTGGTCCCTATAAGGAACTAGGCCTACTGTGCTGGTACAGATATGTGGTACATGTCTGGCCTATGATTAGGTCAACTTAAGGAGGTAGTCAATGTAGGAAGGTGGTCAACTGTGGAGGTTGTATTGTAATATTGTATCATAGCGTTGAAAACAATGCCTATCAGATCACTAGCATCACCTTATTTGGAACTGTGGAAGAAATCATGTCTGGGGCCCAATACTTGGGGGGAAAAAATTTGGCTTCGAAGCTGGGCGTGGTGATTCAGCCCTGTAATCCTAGCACTTTGGGAGGCTGAGTCAGGTAGATCGCTTGAGCTGAGAAGTTCAAGACCAGCCTGAGCAAGAGCAAGACTCCATCTGTACTAAAAAATAGAAAAAACAGCTGGGCCTTGTGACAGGCACCTGTAGTCCCAGCTACTTGGGAGTCTAAAGCAAGAGGAATTCGTGAGCCCAAGAGTTTCAGGTTGCTGTGAGCTATGACACCACGGTACACTCTACCCAGGACACAGAGTGAGACTCTGTCTTAAAAAAATAATAATAAAAAAATTTTTTTAAAGGCTTTGGCTTAAACAACTGATGCATTTCCAATTCAAAACACCTTACAATTCGAAACTGACCCTGTTTCCCTATTTGTCATGCAACTAGGAAGCACAAAGTCAAATCTGTAGCCAACCTCTATAGAGTGAACATAGTCCTAGACTAGTTGAATTCAAAGAGACACGCACCTGTAGTCCCAGCTATTTGGGAGGCCAAGGCAGAAGGATCATGTGAACCCAGGTGTTTGAAGTTGCTCTGAGGTAGGCTAATGCCAAGGCACTCTACCTAGCACAACAGAGACGCTGTCTCAAAAAAACAAAAACAAAGAGACAAGTAGCTATTCCCTTTTCAAAAGGCCTGAGGAGTTCACAATGAGAAAGGACGTCATGAATGCAATTTTACATACTAATATTCCCTTGCATTTTAATTCATCCCTCTACCTGAATTTTTCCTTCTAATTTTCTCATTCATTTAATAAATCTTTTTATTATCTCTCGTGCCCTTTAGTAAGCTGCTTAGAATTCCTTTTTGAAATGAGAGGAGCAATAAATAAATAAATATGATACATAACAAGTTCTCTTGATAAACAAAAGAGAATTTTATCCCTGAGTACATAATCATCTCCAAGAAATGGAAAATTCATACAACCATAAGGAAAATAGCAGGAAGAAAATAGATCAAACTCAGGGTAAACAACTAAAAATAGATATTAGGCTAAGACAATACAATTAAAGATGAACCAATGAATTTATTTTCTTTTTCTTTTGTAAAATTTCCTTACTAAGATCTTCTTAATAATATACATTAATAATGATATCATTATTGATATTATTAATAATATTGTTTTCTAAACAATAAATGTAAACACAGAATGCTTTGAATTCTTTTTTTTTTTCCTTTCCAATGCCTGGGGTGACGGGGAGGTATTAGGTTCTGCAAGTGATAATCATCACTACAATTTCCCCCCACTCAGGTTCTGCTCATCAGGCTGCTCTCTCAGCCATCACCACTCCTTACGATGTTCTCCCCTCAAAACTGATATCACCAACTTATCAAAAAGAGGAGCTGCTGGATGTCCCTTTCTGACCACAGCAGCTCTGTAACTGGAGAGATGAGACTTAAAGAATCCATCTGTGCCTTTGCAATCACAGGGAGGTGGAAGGACAGAAGGATAGCAGGCTCAGGAGGGGTGTGCAAGGACAAGGTATGCCCCTCTTCACCCTCTACCTTCCTGTCAAAGTGCTGAGCTTCTGAAAGGGAACTGGAAAAGATGCTGCAGACCTGTGGTCCCCAACCCTAGACCACAGACTGCTATCAGTCCATGGCCTGTTAGAAGTCAGGCCACACAACAGAAGGTGAATAGCACAAAGCTTCATCTGTATTTACAGCTGCTCCCCATCACTGGTATCACCGCCTGGGCTCTGCCTCCTGTCACATCAGCAGGGGCATTTGATTCTCCCAGGAGCGTCAATCCTACTGTAAACGGCACATGTGAGGCATCTAGGTTGTGTGCTGCTTATGAGACTCTAATGCCCACTCCCACCTCACCCATGGGAAACTGTCTTCCATGGTCACTGGTGCCAAAAAGGTTGGGGGCTGCCATACAGGGGCAGTCAAGTTTTAGACCTCCTGTGAAAGTCACACTATATGCCTAAAAAAAAAAAAATCAGGTAGTTCCTAAACAGAAAACACACTTAAGCCTAATGGAAATCAGGAAATAGGACCAGGATGAGTTTCAGAAGTATCCTCTTTTGTTTTTTAGCCTACCGTAGGCAAGGGAAAATTAAGTTCCTATACCTGAGAAACAGGACCAGAAATAAGTAGAGACAAACAATTTGTTATTTAGACAACTGAGTAGTATTTTACTTAATTTTCTTGGAAGAATCACAACTTGAAGAGCTGTCACTTGACGGGAATGAATATTTTTGTTTAAAAAAAATCTACATTTAGTAAAACTTACTAAATAAAATCTGTTCCAACTCAGCCTCTCATTAGTTGTGTGACTTTAGGGAGATTCCTGAACTTGCATAGTTCACTCATTTTAAAAACTGGAGTAACAAGAGTAGCCCTCTATCTAATAAGTGACTTTTTTTTTTTTTAACATGCACTGTTATTATGTGTGGACAGAAGTATTCTGGGAACCACAGCAAAATTCGGAGAACCACAGCAAAATATGAGACTTCACTTGTGCTGGCATTTTCTGTTCAGCCTCATTCCAGGATCACCCGCCACCACTCACCTGGCAGCCTGGGGTCCACAGCATGCTTCTCTTCCAATCACTTGGAGGACCCAAGCATAAAGTAACAGCTTAACCACATACCCTGCCTGTTTCCCTTCTTCAGTTGACAGCCAGGACAGACAGACTGTGTGTCTGTGTGTTCCAAGAGCCAGAGAAGCCTTCAGGGCTGTCCTGTCCCAGTAACTAGACTGAACAAGCTCCTAGACCAGTTTGATTCAAAGAGACAAGTAGCTATTTCTTTACCAGCAGAAGGGCTGGGAAGGCCACAATAAGAAAGCCTTCATCCTGAGTATCATAAACCTTAAGGAGACAGGCAGACTAATGGCAAAAAGCCTCAGAGCATTAAGTTAACCCCGTGTCTTCTACCAGCAGGAAGGAGGAGAAAGAAGAAAGAGGGTAGCTATGGAAAGGGAGGGCATGAGTGTGAAAGATGAAGGGAACCATGAACATTTAATTTGTTTAAAAAAAAAAAGAAGAGAGAATGGCAGAGGATGCACAAATTGTCTACATGCACTTATTAAATACATAATAAATGTGTGTATGAATATATATAACTATATACCTGCACCACGATAAAAATTAATTCTGGGTTCTGGAAAGCATGGTTTTGTTTGTCTCCCTGCCAGCAAGAACCCTGGAGCACAGAGGTAAATTTCACACTTCCTCTCAGCACTCCTCCAAGGCAGGAGCAAACCATGTAGCTTAAGCTGCCCAGGTGAGCAAATGTCACAGCATGCCTATTCAGCGGGTGGTAAATTTCAGCCATTCCAGGGAAATGCCAAGTGGTCTCAGGTCACAAGTTTGGCAAATAGCACTTTGGGGGGTGGCGGGGGCTGAGTAGGCTCCAGTGAAAAGCAGCAAAGAAACAAAAGAGAGTAAAGGAAGGAGAAGGCAGGAAAGGAAGTGAAGGGGTTACCAGGCCAAAGATACAAAGACTCAACCCAAACCAAAAACAGGTCCCAGGCTACCTAAGTAAAAACAAACAACAACAACAACAAAAGGAGATCTCTTGGACTCAAAGAAGGCCTGCTTCGCCCAGGGTGGCAATGAACTTGGTTCAGAGTGACCTTTACTCTCTGGCTCTAAGGAACACAGTCCTGTCATGAGCACAGGGGCTTTGGGAGTGAGGCAGCTGCCTGTGATTCAGTGATGGTGACCAGGAGTTGAGCCCCTTAGTGAGTGGATTAACACCTCCAGGATTGTAAGGGCCACAACTCACACACATTCATACTCCTCAGTCTCTTTCATAACACTTCATACATAGGACAAGTTTCATAAATATTTGCTAAAGCAATGAATAGACCAAAATAGAATACAGATTCTTCAGTCTCATCATGCCCTCCAGATGGTCTCAAATAAAAATGTTTAACTGGTGTTTCTAAAATGGAAAAAAATAAACTCAACCAGGACAGGGATTCATTTTTAACGTTTTCACTATTCCACTTCGGGAGGGTAATAGTTCTCCCAAACATCTCCAGAACAAATGATGTTCAAAAATATTTGGTGAAACTTACTTAAAAACCATTAAGTTTCCAATAACCTCCAGTTCATAAAGGGAAATTCAGGAGGTGACATTATAGGTGACGAGAAGATAGATGCCATGGACTCTTGTCAAGACAGCCTTAATCTTTGCATAATTATGCCCAAATGGAAGCCACTAGGGAGGTGCTTCTCTCCTTAGCACTGGCCTGAGCCCACTAAGAAGTTACCAAAACACCCCAACCCAGAAAGGGAGGCATCAGGAGAGAAAATAAATAAGAAAGTGGGGGTATCTGAATAAATAAGTAGAGAGTGGGGGTGTCTAAGTCAGAAGCAGAGGGAAGCAATTATTTTCTTATTTATTACCACCACTGCTGGCATGATTATTGCGACTCTTATATTTTAGCTACAACCTCAGTAACAAAAGTAATGTGAACTCTCAGCCTACCCAATAACCCTTTCACCCTCTCCCCAAGAGTTACTAAGAATGAGAAACTCATCCTGTGAAACTAATAATGGGCCTGATTCTCCAGCTGATGGACCCGTGACTGGGCTGGTGGAAATTTATAGAGGGAATTAATTCACACATTTTCGAAGAAATGAGGGGATTCAACCTTCCTGATTTCTAGTTCTCCCACATTCATTCAGTAAAAAGTTTCTGGAAGGTCTCCTGTGGGGCCCAGTGATTGTCCCGTGAGGCTGTAACAGGACAGCACAAAAGTCCATTAAAGAATAATAATCACACATCAAGAACATCTTTCCCAGTGTAACTTTCTAATAAGAAAAATAAAGTAATATGGCTTTGGCATGCGCTCGATGACAGCCTCTTCCTGCCTTGGCTCCGGCATCCTAGGTGGGGGAGGGGCGGCAACTCTGCGGGCAGTGGGGGAAAGAGAGGAAAACCCCTAAAATCAATTCTCTGTTTTTTGAAGACTGAAAAAATAAGGCAGCTTGAGGCCCCTTTAGCCCTTCCTGCGAGGCAAGACAAGCCGCCATATAAGAAACTAGGTATGTTTGAAGGCCCCCAACCTTCTTCCAAGTATTAAAGAAATCAGACCATGCTTAAGGAAAACAAATGTCAGGGCCGTTTAAAGTACATCAAGGTTCTTTGGGTTAAAAAATCTCCCAGGGGAAGATGACGGGCTCCCTCGTAAGGGCTGAAAGAGAGAAAGACGGGAATATTTCTGCAGTAACTCCAGATTATATTATTTAATGCATTTCATTACCATAAGGCAACAAACTGGAATATTTACTGAATAGAGCTCAAAGAACACTGGCTAACTAAGGAGCTGCAAATTGGCGTGTGTGCATGTGAGAGCCCGCGTGTGCGCGCACACACACACACACTCACCCACGTGCTCACACGCGGCCTTCTGAATTTCACTTCGGCTTGCAAAACCGCCACCAGCGTTGTCCGCACAGCAGGGGCTCCGTGCACACGGAAAACGCGGCTCCAGCAGCCCCAAGGAACAGCCCATGCGGGGAGCAGCCCCTGGGCCGGGTTCTCTGGGGGCAGCGTGCACTGCACCCCCCTTGCCTCAGAGGCTCTGATGGTGAGAGTCTCAGCCCCTACTGAGAGGTGTTAAATAAAGGAGCTACGGCTCCCCCGAGGGTGTCGGTCCTCTCTTTACTACCCTTTTGAGAAAAAACAGTGAGGTCGGCCGAGATGGAGGAGGTGCGGAGAGAGGTAAGAAGAGCCCGGCCGCAGCCGGAGGCAGAGCGCTGGGCAAGACCACTGCCTCCTCAGCCAGAGAAAGGGAAATAAATGATGAAGACACAACCGAGCCCCACTTCGGAGACACTTGACCCCTTTGTCCGCGCGCGGGCGATCGGAGACGCGTGGCCAGGAGTCATCCCGCGCCGGGCCGCGCTGCCCGGGAGCCTCGCGCGGGGCGCAGAGGAGGCCCGGGTGCCGCGCAGCGCGGCGCGGAGCGGAGCTGGCGGCCAGACAGCGGCCAGACGCTCCTGAGCTTGCCCTTTGCCTCGCATCAGCCTCGCGGTTAAGTCAACAGATTTGAATTTGTAGCCCCCTCCTCTGAGAGGGTAATGGTGCAGGCAGGCTTTTGCAGCAACACCCAGGAGTCTACCAAGGGCTGGTTCCAGCATCATTATCCTGTCTGCAAAGGACCTCTCATCTTTGCCTACGGGGCCCCCACCCCGCTTCTCCACTGTTTATTAGTTCCGAAAGTTTTATTTTGTGATCCATCTCCTTAAACTCCTTGCACAGGACTTAAATTTCTTTTTTCTGCCTGGTCTGGGCCAACATGCTGTCTCATCTCTTGGGGGTTTTCTGTTGAGGGTGGTAGTAGTGATGGTTTTCTTTTCTCTTTTCCCCCTTCCTGGGCCTCAGAACCAAGCTACTTTAATATATTACTCACAAGATGTGGTTACTTTCTGGCCTTCATGCTTGGGCATCACGATCCACCTTCACCCACCAAGGCAGTTGGGGATGATGGGCACCCTAGTAAGGAAGCTGCTCAGAGGAAAGTGTAGCCTCCTCTTTGTTTTTAAATATTTGTTAATGTAAGCAGGGGGCATGGCCTCAGAGCCTCTGCATGCAAATTTAGTAGAAAGGAATTAACACCTACACCCTCAGATCCATAGAGTGCCTTTCAGGGTGGAAGTAGGCCCCACTCATCATTAGAGTCTCTGAGAGTCTTTCTTTGTTAAGGATAAATGCAAAGTTTCGGTTGTGTTAACAATGGTAATTAAAAGGAGCAAGCTCTTACAGGGACAGTACTTGAAATTTCAAATCACCTAAAGCCCTCAGGTAAAAACCACTAACTACTTTCTCTTCCTTCCCCTATCCACACAGGCCACTATGTGCATTTATTCCGTTGACCTCCTGGCAGATTCATCCTGTCTCAAAACAAGTCAAATAATGTATATAAACTTTTCTCTCACACTTACTGCCCACATTGTCTTAGGAAAACTGAAACATCTTTACAAATATCCTCACTTTGGATCTCTTAAGACTTTGAGGTTGCTGTGAGCTATAACGACACCATGGCACCATACCCAGGGGAACAGAGTCTCATTCTGCGTCAAAAACAAATAAATAAATAAACTAAGTAACTAACTATTCTCAGTTTAAGTTTCCAGAAGCCTCACTGACAGGTAAGTGAGAAACAGAAATTATTTCAGTAACTCAGCTGAGACAAAGGGTGAACCAGTAATTCTTAGCCATTCCAAACCCTTTCCCTAACTTCCTGGGCTCTACCATCGGAACTCAAAAAGGTATACTGCACTTCCAATCCTGCAACCATAAATCTTTGTATATTCCAAAAGACATATGTAGATTATAATCTAACAGCCACAATTAGTATGGAAACAACATTTGCATTCAGTCACAATGTCAACAAGGTATATTAAACTGGGCCTGGCCTCCAACTGGCCTTATAAATGTGATCCTGAATGCTTCATGATAAAAAAAAGTTTTTTAATTCCCTTAATTCTACTCCTCCCTCTGCAGTTTACCTTCTCCCATCCAACTTGATTGATAGAGGTAGCTTTAACACCACCATAACCTGTTTTACATGACTGTTTAGGAAAGATATAAGGATTCACAAGATAAACTGGAACTGCTGTAACAATGAAAAAGAACTTCCTTTTATAAATATTCCACCTGCCTTCCCTCCTATGAACCTCTCAGCCTTGGCTGGGAACACGTTGAGGCTCCTGAACCACAGAATGTGGGGTCAGACTAGCGACTGTCTAGAGTCACCCATTCCATGGACATGGAAACCTGAGACCAAGAGGTTAAATGGTGTTCTCAGAGTAATATACTACTGGAGGCAGCTTGGTGTCAAGCGTCAGAACTCCCAATGCAGGGTCCAGCAAACTCTAGTCACACCATGAAGTCTTAGGTACTTGTTCCACTGTGCTCTAGATGAAGAAAATAAGGTGACTGCTTCGGCCCACTCAGTCTATTTAAGAGAACGTTTCAGATTTTGTTAAGGATAAAGAAGCAAAGAATAAAATGAAGGGCGAGGGAAAGAAAGAAAGAAAAAAAGAGAAGGAGGTGGAAGGGAATCACCCCTTGCTAGCTCCCATCAGTGACCTCAATAGGGTGCCATGAATGTTCCCAGCCAGAAAGAGATGCCTCAGATATGCTTTATTCTGGAACGTGGCTATCCATCAGGAACCAATTTCAATTGCTACAGAACTATCAGATCAAGTTTGAGTAGGGAACAACCATGTGTTTTCCTCAGAGTGTAAAAACTATGCCAAAAAAGGAACAAAACAAGGATTTATGCCAGAACAACCCATTCTACGGCTGTGCTATCCAATGTGGTAAATACTAGCCACATGTAGTTGCTGAGCCCTTGAAGGACAGCCACGCAAAATTAAGCCATCCTGCAAATGTAAAATACACAGTGGATTTCAAAGCCTTGGCACAAAAGAAAAAAGAATGTAAAATATTTTATTAATTTTTATATTGATTACAGGTTGATATATTTTAGATATATTTGGGGTAACTCAAATTCATTGCTAAAATTAATTTTATTTGTTTCTTTTTACTTTTTAATGAGACTACTGGAAAATTCAAATCATTAAATTTAAACTTATAATTTCAAGATCTTAGCACTTAAAAAATGCAAAATAGCTCATTCATTTTATGTTGATTATATGTTGAAATATTTTAGATATATCTGGGTTAAATAAAATGTATTATTAAAGTTAATTTCAACTATTATTTCTTACTTTTTTAAATGGTACTACTAGAAAAGTTAAATCATTAAATTTAAAATTACATGTATGTTCAGTGAATAGCATGGATCTATGGGATACTCTGCCCAGACTCTAGGATTAGGGAAAAGGGCATGACAGAGTTCAGATGCTTTTTGCTGAGCTTTGCCCAAGACTTATAGATGCCCAAGACTTATAGACACAGTGGAGCAAGTGCCTAGATATCTAGAGCACAGTGGAACAAGTACCTAAGACTTCATGGTGTGACTAGAGTTTGCTGGACCCTGCATTGGGAGTTCTGACGCTTGACACGTAACAGAAAAGCAGGCTCAGGAAGCACGTACGTGAGCCTCTACAAATCCTGGACAGATTTGCTCAACCTCAGCAGACAAGGCTGAACTGATGAGAGAGGTGGCCAACCTACGGCTCTGTGGTTTCAAAAAAAATAACAGTAGTTGCCATTTATTGAGAAAATTTATTGAACCGTGTGCCTTATATTATCGTCTTTAGTCCTTAAAGCAACCCTACCTAGTAAGTGTTACTATCTTCACTGTATAGATGAGCAAATTGAAACTATGGTATCACTCACTAATGTTACACACTGAGGTAGGATTTGACCCAAATTGGTTTGACCTAAAGTCCATGTTCTCTTAGTCACACTAGATTACTATTTAGAAAAGTTGCTAATCTTTCTCAAAAGTGTATCCCTCTTCAGGAAATTGACATCCAAAATTCTGTCATTCCTTTAACTTACTTATTTTTCTCTTATGCCGACAGTTCTGATGGGGGATTCACATAAATCCTGATCAGGCATACTTCAAGTCAAACAAATTTATCAATTTTTTTTCTTCGAGTAAGAATTGACCAAAGGAAACAAAAAACAGTAAAATCCTAAACATTGAGATGAGAGGTTGCTAGATGGAGAAAGAGGTAGAAAGACCTGAATGCTGGGATTGCTAAAGACAACTTAGTGCTATTCATTACATGACTTAAGAGTACACCTACTGCAGTCATCAAATTGTATACGTTAAATATGTGCACTTTTTTGTGTATCAATTAGACCTCATCAAAGCTATTTAAAAAATAAAAAAGACTGCACCTACTCCAGCCACTGTGTAAAACAGTCCGGTAGTTTCTCAAAATCTAAACATAGTTATCTGATGAGCCAGCCATTCTACTCCTATATCCAGAGAAATGAAAACATATATCCATACGCAGCATTATAGTAATATAGCTGCAAAGTGGAAACAACCTAAGTATCCATAAATTAATGAATGGATAAGCCAAATGTGGTATATCCATACAATGGAATATTACTTAGCCATACAAAGGAATGAAGTACTGATACATACTACAGCACAGATAAACGTGAAGATACACTAAGTAGAAGTTAGTTTAAAAATATCAGATATTGTATAATTCTATTTATGTGAAATGTCCAGAATAGGCAAACTCCATCGAGACAGAATATAATTAGTAGTCACCAGGGGCTAAGAGAAGGGAGAAATATAGACTGAATGGTAATAAGTACTGAGTTTTTTGGGGGGGCAGGGGGTTGATGAAAATTTTCTAAAATTAGATTGCAGTGATGAGCTCACAACTCTGTTAATGTACTAAAACCACTGAACCCTATAGTATAAATGGGTAATGTCATAGTGTTGGAAATATACCTCAAGAAAGTTATAAAAAATAATTAACACTCAGGGAGGCCAAGGCAGGTGGATTGCTTGAGCTCAAGAGTTCAAGACAAGGCTGAACAAGAGTGAGACCCTCATCTCTACTGAAAATAGAAAACTAGCCAGGCATGGTGGCCCATGCCTGTAGTCCCAGCTACTCAGGAGGCTAAGGTAAGAGTTTCAGGTTGCTGTGAGCTGTGATGCCACAGCACTCTATACTCTGTTTAAAAAAAAAAACAAAAACAGAAAAAAAATAAATCTATTACATATCAAGGCTGTCCTTAAAGACAAAGATACATTTTTCTAAATAAGGAACATATTAAGAAGGCAGAAAAAAGTCAGGTTGCTCTAAACTCTCACTTAGTGCTACTCATCCCTTTGCACATTGAGTGGATGGGCCTATGTGTCTTCAGGAGAGAAAATATTTTTAACTGTGATTACACAATGTCTCCAATTGTCCAATTGCTGATGCTAAGAAAACACAGTCACTAACAAATGCGATTCTAGCTTTTCAGGCAGTGACTGTCTAGTTTGTAGGTAACTAAAAACCTATGTTTCTGCTTTTACTCATTTTCTTTTTCCCCCCTCTTTTTCCAACCTAGTCCCAGACTTTTGACCATATAGCTAATTCTTAATTTAAGAGAATGGCAAGAGAAACAAAAGCAAGCAAATGTTAAATTCAGCAATTTTTGTCTCTTTTCAGCATAAAATCACAGTCTTAGAATTGGCTCAGTCTTTAGGGACCATCTGGTGTAAGCCTCTCTCTTTCCTATAAGAAAATAAGGCCAGAAATAATAAAAGCTAGCAGTTATTGACTGTTTACTCTATGCCAGGCATTGCAATTTACATGTATTACCTCATTTAATCTTCACAACAACCCTCTAGGGTAGAATCCATTATGATCTCCATTGTATAGATAAGGAAAATGAGGCACAGAGAAGTTTTGTAACCCACATGAGGTCACACAGCGAATAAGTAGCAGATCTGCAATACAAACCAGGGAGTCTGGCTTTACAGTCCAAGTCCTTAACCCCTACATTTTAATTTCTCCAAAAATAATTTAAACAATTTGTCTATGGCATTATTAAGTACTTAGTGGAAAGTTCAAAACTAGCGTAGGGTGTGGGGAACTCACCACAATACCCCCTTAATGAGAAAAGTTTCAGTAGAAGATGTAGTTAAACTACAAACTAAAGCAAAAAGGATGAATTTTCCACTCACTGCAATCTCGATTTCCACTGATAATTTAGAGATTGAAGGAGAGCTGTCAGAGGTAAGAAGACCTTCTGGTAAGTCACTACTGATCTTATTCTGCCATCATGGGAAAGAAGTGTTATAATCTTATGACAGTCTATTCCCACACTTTTTTTTTTTTCTGGGAATCACTCTGCCAAGTACTGAGAAGTGACATCTCTGAGATGCAGGTAGGGCAAAAATACAACTGGAGAATTTTCCTCCTGAGAAATGACTAACTACCCTATCATTTAATTATAGACCAGTATATGAAGGTTTCTTTGGCCTGAAAGAGTGAAAGCACTGGCATCCTGTGAAATGAAATAAGATATAAATCCCGAAGTAATTTTTATAGAAAATACAGCATCTTTTATTTATATAGCCCAGAGAGCTCAAAACTCTCTTCAGATAATTCATTAATCCTTTATTTTATTTATCAATTATTACATTTCTTAAATCTCGCCACACCATCTCAAATAAGGAGCAATGGTGCCAAATTATTAAATTCTTCTAACCCAGGTTATAAATAGGGGTGCTTCCCAGCGCCATAGGAAAATGGAACTGTTTTGGATCTGGACCTAGGAAACTGCTTCTGTCATGTGGTGCCGTCAGTGAATTTTTTCTTTTCTTTTTCTTTCTTTTTTTTTTTTTTTAAGGAAAAGCAATAAAAGTATATTTCGATTCACTTCACTAGGTTCAAATATAACAGCATCCATTTACAAATGAGGATAAACTTTCCTAAGGCATGCATATAAGCTATGTCTCAAAAGAAGCCAGGGTTATGTTTTAAATTAAAAATGACAATATCTTCCTATTTAAGTATGTTCAATATCTAGGTTTGGGTTTGTTTGCTTTTTTTTTTTTTTAATTTTGCCAACAACAATAATAAAAAGTTCATGATGTCAACAGAACGAGGAGCAAAAGCCTGTGGAAAGACCTGGAACCAGCAGTGAGCTAAGTACACAAGAAGGCAATGCCCCCTCTAAGCCCAGAGTGGGCCTGCTGCCCCCCGCTTGGAACCCACACCCTCATTCTTCCCAGCTCAACATCCCATGGTTCCTAGGTCACAATTTTCTCCTTGCATTTGCCCCCTTACAAGTCTGCTACCATATTTCTTAGTGCAACCGAAATCTCTCTCATTTCCAGTCTTCGCAGATACCCCCATGGTTGGAATAAACAAAAACAAATTTCCAAAAATCACATTCTAACGGCTACAACTACACTGCTTTTTGCCACTTCTCAAAAGTCAGTATTTTTCTAATTCTATTAGTAAACGAAAAATGGAGTACACACAAGTGACAGGAGAGGAGGGACATTTCTTGTCATACTTCATCTTCTGTTTTGTCCCTAGAGTCATATTATTGTAAATCTATAACTTATACCCAGATCAGAAGAAATAATATAGAATCTTGGCACATGACTTCTGCCTTAACACACTGCTGTGCTTGAAAGGTAGGATCAGGTGAAAGCGACGTGTAACATCCCTTCATCGGACCCCCTTTTCCCTCCTCAGCCCCTTTCACTGTAAAATAAACAAAACAAAACAAAGCAGAAAGGACTAAATCCTTAAATTTTCTCATCAGCAAGAAAAAGTTTCTGCATCTGCCTGCTGTGAATGGGCTTCTATGAAAATGATTCCTGCCACTTCAGCCCCTGAAAGGAATCTGATCAGAGGCTGCTCTGAATTGTCTGAAGTTATTTCACCCCTGCTCTGTTCAAGGCCTAACATCAGAATTATTTCCCTGCAGTCTTACAGCTTCCTTCCCTAGTGCCCCCTCCATATAGGCAAAGACACACACATACACACACACACAAATTATATAATTGCTGTATTAAAAAGAAGTGGCAGGCGAGAATAAGAAGGGAGGGTGTCAAAAGTGAAATACAGTAGTAGACTTAAAAAAACACACACACTACAGGTCTGTATGGGGGTGTTAATTGAACACAGAGAGCAAAGGAGAGACAGAGAACAAAAGGGTATTAAGGAAGCAAAAAATAAATTTTTTTTACCTCCTCCAATGATCTGAGTTAACTTCAGTGCAGACAATGCATCAAGGAAAACTGGCTGAAAGTGCCATATATAGCTATTACGTTCTAAAATTGAAAACTATTCATAACAATCGCAGCTATTCATTGCTATCTATAAATATTCTCCTTAGTAAACGGCACCCCATGTTTTTCTTTTGTGTTTTCCTAATTTTTAAACCTGCATGATTTTGACACAAAAGTTAAAAAAAAGAGAAATGTTTAAAAATACATTCAAGGATTTTAAAGAGATGCCTTGTGCCTGAATTTTCCTCTCCTTTTCTCCCATCCTCCCAATCCCAGTACTACCACACATGCATGTATGTAAAACTCAGCCTACTGCTAATACGTCAGAAGACAAACAAGGGTTCATCAAATCCAAAAGAAAATGTGATACGAGACGGTGCAAAACATTAATTAAATCTCTATATTCCCAGAATGAGCGAGCAGATAAAAGCCATATCCGAAATATGACTGACTGTAGGACTTCACAGGGTTTTTCTTGATGCTGTTTGAGATTTGTCACCCAATCATGTTGCTGGCATTCTTTTTCCTTAGCATTTATTTCTAAAAAGCAAAAAGGTATCACAATAAAAGCTTAACCTACACTCTCAAGCAAGAAGACATATGGATTGCTATTTTTTTTTAATATCCCCACAGTAATTTCTGACTTAAATACCCATCAATCAACTGTAATTTAGACAGTGCTGCCTACTTTGTGTGTGTTGAAAGTTCCAAAAGATTGGTAAAACATCTTAGCTAGTTTTCCCATTTACGTACTTATAAGTCTTCCAACTACAAAATCTTAGCAAAACCCCCCAACAGGCAACAAATGACTGCAATGACCAGGCGTCTCTCGAGAGCTCTGCCTAGGTGAGCCCAATGTGTGAACTTCATGTCAGAATACAAAGCCCAGGCTAAATCGAGGCACCTCTATAATGTTTCAGATGGAAGCTCACACACACTCATTGAATGCAAGCAGGCTGGGCAGTAACAATAGGAAAAGTCCACAAGCGATGAAGGAGTATGTATGTGAACTGATCATTCTAGTGATCTTTTCATTAGCTCTGTATCAGAGGGAAAAAAACAAAACCAGAAACTCCTGCAACTTCACAGACACCTTGCTTCTCCCACACATCAACTGCACGGGAGCTACGCTGGCACGAGGGATGAGGGTCCCACAGATCCTGAGCAATAAAGTGATCGTGCTTTAGAATCAAAAGGTTCTTTTCAACACACCCCAGCTGACTCCTACCCTTAACACAACATTTAACATTCCAGGAGAGGTTTAAGAGAAAAACAGGACTTTTTTTTTTCTACAGTCACCCAAGGATACCCTCTCTACCTAAAGTCTGTGTGTGTGCATTCATGTGCGTGTGTATTCGTGTGCGTGTGTATTTGTGTGCATGTGTATTTGTGTGCGTGTGTATTTGTGTGTGTGTATTTGTGTGTGTATGTTTCCTCCCAACACACGGGGCAATGATTATTCATTTTCAATTTATATTATTTGATGAACTATTTTTTAAGATATATTATTTAAGACAATACAAAACTTAATTTAGATATTTAAAAAATTTAAAACCCTCCAAACATTAAAATGTGTTGACATAAAATTTAAAAAACAAAATATGAAATCCAACCATAAATCACACCTTTAGAGTGTTATTTTGACCAATACAACTGCTTCCTATCACCGCACTTTCGCCAATATGAACAAGGAACAAACTCTTTAACCTACATCTGAACCAGATCCCTATTCACCCTCACCCACTTTGATCTACTGCCTCAGTAGGTTTTAATTAGGAGAGTAGAATTAAACACTTTGGGCTCGATGTACATTTAAGTGTATGCTCAGCCTCGCTTTCAATAAAAATCTGATAGTGTCTTTCAAAATAGCCTCTTTTCAGTCGGGGTTATCACACAGGCTTTTATATTTTGATTCTACATTTTATGAACCAACATCAGCAAGAACTCCTAGTCCATTAGAAACAAATTTCAATGAACCAAATATTCAAAGTAAATAAGCATCAGAGATCAAAGAAGAAAAAAGAGAGAAGGGAAAAAAATACCTATACACATACACCACCTCAGTTTCCTTCTCTGGTGAAGGGAAAATAAAAAACCCTGAAAAGTGTGACAAACTGGGGAAAAAGCTCTTTTGATATTTATACACGCAATCCATAAATCTCTTAAAGGGTGTCTCACAGCTAAAATAATGCAATTAACAGCTCTGCAATCAGGTTGAGCTTTGGCAAGGCGACCTGGAAGACTTCAAGGTCTGAACATCACTTCTCAGGTGCTTTGTCTAGGATGTTATGCACAACACAAATACTATTCAACAAAGGAGCTGCTTACTAATTGTATATGCATTTCAAGACCCAAGTAATTACATATTCAATCAACAGTCACATCTTGAAACTATTTATTTTTGAAAAGACAGAGAGCTCGCAAAAAAGAAAGCCACCCTGTGTGCCCTCTTCCCCCCACCCCCCACTTTTTTATGTGTAACTATCAATGTATATCAACTGGGCATGCAATCATATTTATTGTCACTTTCATTCATGTCATGCCCTTGCTTATATGGTTTAGATATGAATTATTGACTGTTAGACTCCTTGTTGTAAAAAATAAATAAATAAAGAGGATGTCAGGTACTCGGCACTGCTTTGAAGCGAGCGGAGCGAGGAAGTCAGAGCCCAGCAGAAGCTCCCGCTTCATATAACCACCCCTGTCCCTCATTTTTATGCCTTGGTTTCAGATTGCCTTCTCAAATCTTTCTTCTTACAAGGGAGAGATTTACCCACTTTGGAAAATCAAGGATTAAAATAAACAAACAAGAGGATCTTGCTAAATGTCCTTCCCAGAGCATCTGTTGTTTAAGAACACCTCTGATGGATGACTGCTATTTTTTAATTGTTGCTTTAAAATTTAAATACCCTCCTGGGATGTGTTATAAGTGTGTTAGTCCATGATATGAGGTCTAGAAAGTAGAAAAACAACAGAGTGAGTGATCTCATGGCATTGTACTCTCCTAAACCCAACAATTCTTCCTGCTATAAAATCACACAGGCCACTCAAATACCGATAACCTCATGCTGTACAGGGCTTTCCACAAGGCATTTGACAACACTCAGTTGAGAACCTTCTGTTTGCTGCTTTTTTTAATTACAAGGAAAAAAAAATAAAAGGAAAGGAAACTTTGAACAGTTTAGGATCCCCATCCTTGCCCAATTCCAAAAAAATTAGGCCTTTATATATGGGCCAAAACATATTCCTTCAGGAAATGAACTTTTACTTTCATATTTTTTTCTCCTAAAGATATACCATTCCGTACATTTTCCTTCAGAACATACATGTGGACCTGAATTTCAAAACAACTGGGAACAGAGTTAAGGAAAATGCACCAGCAATGCTTGATAATAACTGTCAAAGAAACTTGATGCTTTCTTTTAAAGAAAGCGGCACTAGGACTTCCTGCTGGAATTGTGCGGGTCAATCTTGATAGTATTTTCATTCTGAAATTTTAATATTTCAAAACAGCTTCAGGATTGTTGCTAACGTGATTCCACTGGCCAAAGAAAACGCTAAAATGTTAGAATCTCTTTCCTACCTGTTTTTTCTTTGATTTCACACAACACATTAAACAAGGCAGGCTTCATTCTGTGGCAGTTTAAAGCATGTTTTCTGCAAGGAAAAAACAACAACATGATAGCTTAGATGGACGCTCCAGATCAAACTGCTGATACTGCACAGAGGGGAAAAAGCTGAACATTTAGCCAAAATTATATACCAAGCATAACTCTGTGGCATGCTTCAATTGTTTTTATGACTTAATATACAGAGTTCCACCACAGAAAAAGAAATAATGCTAATTAGCAGGGAGACAGTAGGGACTTAACTACAGAACAGAACTAGCCTAAATTATGCCCATTGAGGGAAAGGCTTTTCTTGTTTGGTTTTTGTTTTTAAAGCAGTTTAATCCAAGTGGAATTCTTAAACCAATAATTCTACCCAGGACAATGAATATAGCATAAGTGCAAAGGCATAGGTTAACAGTTTTGTGTAATCTATGTAACAACCACAGCCTAGGAACTGTCTGCCTCTCGGTCTGTGTGTTTTCAAATTTAATTCATCCATGTGTTCGAATTCATTCTGCAGATGCCCCTGTATTCTCATAAACACAAGATGCTTGAAAGGTCTTCTGAGTAGAACTGTCAATTTATAAAATTTCAGTCCCCAAGTTAAAGAGTATGGAAATGCATTGCCAGGGGGCAAACATACCCATATGGGGAATAAATTCATTTCTCTGTGTTCACATTATGCCTCTTGTGCACACACTGCTTATTTGCAGGTGTTGAAATTCAATTATTTACAATTAGGACCTTGCACCCATTGGGGGAAAAAATAAATACAATTTTGCCTCTTAGATTAGTGATTTACCTGGTTCTTGTGTGTGTGTGTGTGTGTGTGCTTGCTAGCGCGCGTATGTGTTTGTATTTAGAATGCACTTGAGAAACAAAACAATACCTTTCCTTCTATTTTATTATGGAATCACTTAGCAGAATGATACATGTTTTAGAAACAAAATGCAGATCCTATCACCTATTAGTTAAGGGAATTCTGTTTAACTAAAATTAATGTGTAAAGATAAATGGAAAGTTCTGGCGCTCAAAACACAAGCAAATCTTTTTAATCCCTTTGAAAGTTAAAAAACAGACACACATCTCATGAAGAACAGAGATGAGAAACATGTCCTATATAAAGTACAGCAGGAGAGTAAGAGACTCAAAATTCAGGACTATTAAAATGAACACATGCACTATATTTAAAATATGAATGGTTTACTTTATAAATAGTAAGTATACATTAGGACTGGTGTGCCTAGGAACAAGGATAAAGGACACAGTATCTGCTAAGTAGAGTTACATTGTTTAAGCAAAAGAAAGCTTAGCAATGATTTAGCCAGTTCTCATGTGGGGTGGGAGAGAAAAAAACGATAGAAAATATTTTAATGTATTAAAGACATTTCCTTGGTCTTTGAAAATTATTTTCATTAATTATATTCTTATACATAGCCCCAAAGGCAAATAAAAACTCTCACACAGCTTTATAAAAGTATTGCATTTCCATGGTACACAAATGAAGCTACAGGAGGAGAATTGAAAATTTCTCCATCCCAAAATTATATCTGATTTCTTTTAGCATCTAGGCCATTAAAAGGGGTAACTCGCCAAGCCAAGGTTGCCCTCAGTTTCATAAAGAGGGGACTAAACATGAATCAAGTAGCGACTATCTATTCGTACTGGGCCCTTCCACTTCACAAACTTATTATTAAACCAGTTTATTGGTATGCCTGAGTGTATTTTTCTAGAACAATGTAATGGAGAAATCGGTTCCAATACAAAAAAAAAAAAAATACTGCCAGTGGTAAATTTTACACTTATCATACTTACTAGCTTTTCTTCAGATAATAAAATGTGAGAAGAGCACCAATTAATTTTTTCAATTTTTCTCCTATTTAAAAAAATAAGGAAGAGTTCGAGTCTTCGAACATTTCCAAGTTTTCAAACACCCATAAACCTTGGTACTTGTGAGTTTACATGTTGCATGTGCTCGCAGCTAAAATTGAGTGTAATTCATAACATCCATGCTTTTAGCTGCTTCCTCTCATTTCCTCAACTCAAATTCTTACATCCCTTACACAAAAATATACATCACAATTTATCTTCTCCATACAACTAAGTCATTTGAGGTACAGGAATGGGTGTGTAAGTTTAAAAGATTTTCAAAGCAAAAAAAAAAAAAACAAATTAAAAGCTACTTCCAAGACTTAACAAAGCTGGGTAATTGCATAGACATGTGTAGTCATTAGAGTTTTTTAAAATCTTCCCTTGGAGTTCAGCCTTGGGCAAGCTGTTAGTAGGTTGTCACTTGGTCTATGTTTTATTTTGAAAGAGAATTTGCTGTAAAACCCCAGAGCACAGAACTATAGACATGGCAGTGGATTAAGTTAAGAAGCTATACAGTTGATTATGTTTCCTTAATGAAGATCTTCATGTCCCGTAGTATTGAAATACACAAAATTCTCACCTACTTTCATTTCTAAGTGGTCTTGAAAGAAGTATTGGGGGGAAAGAGCTTGCTTGATTTTTGTCCCTTCATCCCTTTTTGAAGGACCAAAGGTGCTTAGCTGACTGTCACCAAAGGTTTGAAAACCAATTCAAATTAGGAGACGATAAAGTTAAGCTAAAAATCTGAGTCCCTTAAAACTAACAAATATGCCTAAGAGAAAAATTATCTTTTCTTTCTTTCTATTAACTTTTTAAAACAGCAGAATTAAGCGAATGCAAAATATTTTCTGGACAGCTTCTAACTACTGACAAAGAAATATACCCTGGTTTCGTGTTGTTGTGTTTCGTTTGGGGGAGGGAGGAAAGGGGGAAAAGATAAATATTAATTTTGGACGGGTAAGTCTAAAAAGAAAATCAAACTTAGGGGATAAGTCAACTAAATTTGCAAATGAAGTGTTCTCGGGACATTTTATTTTGGAATGCTACGGAGTCCCTCAACAAGAAGGCATGGAATGCTGTTCAGAACTTGACAATTCTGTTCTCTCTTCTACTTTTTTAAAAGCTTTAAAAAGCTTTTTAAAAGCTTTAAAAAAGTGCCACGGACCGCTTTTGGATCAGTTGGCAGTATTTTCGGCGTGCCTGTGTTTGTGTGGATATATATAAATACCTCTATATTCACACACATACACAATATGTACACAGCCACATCACGGCATGGGCGATTACACTTTCGATAACAACACTCCTTCAAATCTTACTCCTCCGCCATGTAGTTGCTTGTCAAAATGGGGAAAGAAATAACATTTAAAAAGAAAGCGGTGTGGTGATTCGGTTCCCATTGTTTCCCCCAGCGAGAGGGAGAAAAACAAAAAACCCCAAGAAAGGAAAAGAAAAGCCTCCATCTCACCTGGCCTGCGCCTCATCCAAACTCTGGTCTGTGATGGTCATAATTTGCTGTAAAATGTCTCCAATGTCCTGCTTTCTCCCGCCCTCCCCCTCGGTCCCTCCGGCCCCATCCTGTAAGTGCTGGGACAGGCCGGGGTGTCCAGCCATCCCGACCCCAGCATGGGAATGCATCAGCCTGGGCTGCTCGTCCATCTCCAAAGGCTACGGCAGCCCCCGGCTCTTCCTCTTCTGCTCCTCGGCTCGGCTCCTGGGAAGCACCAAGGCTTTTTATCCTTCAAGCTTGTCTTCAAATCCTTTTCAGGATAAACAGGGAAGGGGGAAAAAAAGAAGACCAAAAGAAAAAAAAATCCCTTTGCCTCTTTAGAGGATGGTGGGAGGATGGGGAGGGGGAGGGGGAGGGGGCGTGAAGGGGTTGCGGGGTGAGGGTGGGGATAAGGTCTGGTGGGGAAGGGTGTTGACTCCAAAAAGCAAGAAAAATAAACCACCTTCCCACTTGGCGAAAAGAAATCAGAGCTGGCTTTTGGTTTTTCAGTCCGATCTCCTTTGCAAGGCAGAAATGGGCTCCCGACGCTTAAATCTGTGGCTTAATCCTTTTGCAAATATGCATTGATCGGGAGAAAGGAGAGGAAGGCAGGGGGATTGCAATGCAAACTTTCCCCCCCACCCCCCGCTGCCCCCCACCCCCACTCCGGGCCAGAGCGATCTCAAAGGGGGTGGGCAGTTGCAAAAGCCAGATCTCCCCCAGCCGCGGCGACAGGCAAAGCACGGGCTCTCTCCTCCTCCGTGTCTCTGCAAACTCCAGCAGCCCCGTCAGCCTCCTGCTTTTGTTTAGCTCAGGCTCAGGACTCCAGAAACATGTACAGAAAAACCACAGCCTGCGAGGAGGAGGAGGAGGAGGAGGAGGAGGAGGACGAGAAGGAGGAGAGGGGAGGGGGCAAAGGGAAGAGGGAGGGGGCGGGGAAGCCGGGAGGCGGGGGAGAGAAAGAGGGAGGAGGGCGCGCGTGGCCACGCCTCCCTTCCCTGATTGGCCATCAGAGAAAAGACGGGCCCCTCCTCCCCCTACTTTCCTCACTGTGCCTCCTCCCCAGCCTCCTTCAGCTCCTCCTCGCCCGGCGCCCTGTCAATCAGAGTTCAGAGGTGGGCCGGGAAGGAGGCTGAGCTAATGTCAAGTCTCCAGTCCTTAAAGGTGCAAGGGTACCATAGTTCCAGTTCAATTAGTCAGTTTCCACTTTACGTGCCTGTGTCGCTTAGGTTGCGTTCTTGAGGAAAACGTGGCTACACTTACATGGAAACATATGAAAAATTAACACGAAAGAACACAGACTGCGTGGGTCCTCCCTCCCACCTTGGTTTTCTTTTGCTGTATGTAGCATTGCTATTTAAAACTTGATTCTCTTAAATGCTTAGACCTCAGGGAAACTGCTGAGAGCAAAAGTTTGTCAGCACGAAGTAGTTATGAAACACAACCGAGCTATTAATATAATTAATACCGATCTCTAATAAATGGCAGATGTAATAATAGATAATTTTTTAAGGAACCAATTCTAGCATAGTAGAGTTAAAAAGAATACTAAACTGTCATTTTTGTTGCATGAAAACTAAATTATGGACTGTGAAACTGAATAATACTGAAGAAAAAAAGGTTAATAAATAAGTTCGCCAAATGAAACTAATTTAACATTTCTTTCTCTTTCCTCTGAGGGAAATTAGTTATTTGGCTTAAATACCTAATAAAGAAATGCATTGTCACAGTCTGGTTCTAGTTTTTAATATAGCCTAATAAGTATTATTAACTGGGAAAAGAAGCAAACTGACATTTATTGAATGCCTACTATGCACCAAGTAATTTACATGAGTTATTTTATTTAATCCCCAAGACATCTCTCTAAGTTACGGATTATTATTTCCATTTTACAGAGAGGGAACTCAGAAAAGTTAAATAACTTGTTCAAGGTCCACAGTAATTAAGCGTTAAAGCCAGAATTCAAGTCCAAGTGTGGCTCCCCCCAAAGGCCTAATGTTTCAACTATAGAACCTGCTTCAGCCTAACAAAATGTGTGAATAGTGTACAATGAGTTACCTACCTATAGCCTGTCTAGTTTGAAAAAAAAGACTTAAGATCCTTAAAAGGATACACATTGGGACAAGATGACTCAATTGAAAATGGGTAGGAAAGAATAAAACAATAAATAAATCAAATGGAATCAGGGGAAAAACCAATAAGAAACTCCTACCTAAAGTCTAATACCATTGCTCAAAATGGACACAAATTTGCCTCCAATCTTCTCATTAGGCAAGGCCAAGGGAAAATCTGACTCAGGGTACACAGTCACAATAGACTTAAGATAAAATAGCAGGCCAATAACTTAGGAAAAGTCTGTGATATTTTGGAATATAAAATATTCTACTGTGTGGCCAGCCCTCTTCCTGGATAGCAGTACAGCCAAAGGAAATGCATTGAATCACCGGGAACTACAGTGTAACCAATCTGCAAAATGGAAAGAAGCATTGCCAGGTGCTTTGAGATCCTTGAATAAAATGCAACGCTTTTCATCAATCATTAGGCAAAACAAGTTTGGCAAGATAAGAAGCACTAATGAAAGCATTTCAAAGCAGTTCTTAACAAGCTACTTGGCATTTATTGGTATGAGGGCATGCAATAGAGAGTATTAATTGTAATTATGATGTTATATTACTGAATAACAATTATTTTCTTCACATACACACTCCAGCTTGTGAATTTTTTTTTTTTTGAGACAGAGTCTCACTACGCCTCAGTAGAGTGCTGTGATGTCACAGCTCACAGCAATGTCTAACTCTTGGGCTTAAGCGATTCTCTTGCGTCAGTGTATATGGCTGGCGCCCTAACCATTGAGCTATAGGCACAAATCCAAACTTCTTTTTAATAAACACTAATCAAAAGTTGAGCATAAAACTATATACATAAATCACATATCAATCACAGTGTGCATGAGCATATCTCTAACAATGATGAAGTTATCACATCTTAAAGCATGCAAAGAGGTCAACCTACAGCCTATAAGAAATCGGTTTGTAAAAAATTAATTCTGACTGCAAACCTAATAAAAGGTCTCCAGGCAAGGTATTGGAAATGGAACCATCAATACCAGAAGAGCATTGTCACCTAGGAATATTTTAATTGAGAAATAAGAAATATACCAAACAATAAAGTTAAGAATAGGAGGCCAGGCACTGTGGCTCATGTCTGTAAGCCCAGAACTTTCAGAGGCTGAAGTGGGAGAATCACTGGAGGCCAAGAGTTCAAGACAAGTCTAGGCAACATAGCAAGACTTCATCTCTACACAAAATTTAAAAAATTAGCCAGGCATGGTGGTACACACCTATGATCCTAGCTACTCAGGATACTGAGACAAAAGGATCACCTGAACTTAGCAGTTTGAGGTTGCAGTGACCTATTGTGACACCACTGCACTCTAGCCTGGACAACAGAGTGAGACCCTGTCTAAAAAGGTATTATATTCAAGGTGCTTTCTTAATTTAATCATTACAACTGCCTGACGCTGATACCTATGCTTTTAACCTTTGCTTTATAGTGTTGCCTAAATACATTATAATGTATAATAAATGCCATAAAAGTGATAGTGTACTCTAGACATCCTATAAGAAATGAGAGAAGGGGATAGCCCAATTAGTGGAAATAGGAGCAGGCATTGGGGTAGGTCTTAAGAATAAATTGGATCTAGAGGATAAGGTTAATGAATTTGGCATAAGTACTGGGTATCTCTTCAGGGAAAATGGCAGGTATGATTGGGAAGACTTTGAACAGTGATATTGTTTGAGAAGGGAAGGTGAAATTAGGCAGATGAAGCTGGGCATGGTGGCTTACACCTGTAATCCCAGCACTTTGGGAAGTCAAGGTGGGAGAATCACTTGAGACCAAGAGTTGGAGACCAACCTGGGCAACATAGTGAGACCTGCATCTTTACAAAAAATAAAAAATTAGCCAGGTATAGTGGAGCATTACTGTAGTTCCAGTCTCTGGGGAGACTGAAGTCAGAAGATTGCTTGAGTCCAGCGGGGAGTTTAAGGTTACAGTGAGATACAGTTGCGTGGTTGCAGTCTTTTAGCCTGGGCAACAGAGCAAGGCCCCCATCTCCTAAAAATAAAATAAAGAAACCAAGGTCCCTAGAAATTGAACTCCTAAACAAAATATGATGTAAAAACTCTTATTTTAAATAATTCTGGAGAATAAAAGAAGTCAAGATGAAAAACTGCCAAAAATGAAATAAAATAAAAATTAGAATTTTCTTTTATTTGCATTTAGAGACTCCTAAAAGTAGATCCTGAGGAGAAACTTATACAAGCAATATGCACACATTTACGGCTGTGACAAAAGGTGGATGATACGGTGCTTTAATTGTAATAGATAATTAACAAATACGTGCTGAAAGAATTAATGATGTTAGTAATCATGCTGTATTTTTTCAGAATAAGTGAATCCCCACTGAAACATGTTTTAAGGACATGAGTCATAATCAAAACTGGCCAGCTAGCAAAGTATTTCTCAGTCCGACTTTAGTCTTACATTTCTACAAAGTCTTCTTACTGTGTTTACCTCCATGTTAAGATTTAGTTTACTCTAAGTATTCTCTTAGAAACTTCATCAGAAGCCCAGGACTACCTATTCTCATCTTTGTCAAAAGAAAAGGAGCAGGTGCAAGGACCCTAGCAAACAAAATGGTTGCAAAGAAATGGGTCTTTTTCTTTTTCTTTCTATTTTCTTTTCTTTTTTGAGACAGTCTCACTTTGTCACCCTCAATAGAATGTCCTGGCATCGTAGCTCAGAGCAACCTCAAACTCTTGAGCTCAAGTGATTCTCTCTCTCTCTCTCTCTCTCTTTTTTGAGGGCCAAGAGCTAAAGAGTCTCTGTCACCCTCAGTAGATTACCATGCCATCATACCTCACAGCAACCTCAAACTCTTGGGTCCAAGCAATCCTCCTGCCTCAGCCTCCCAAGTTAGCTGGGACTACATGCACCCACCACAATGCCCAGTTGTTTTTAGAGATGATGTCTTGATCTGGCTCAGGCTGGTTTCAAACCTGTGAGCTTAGGCAATCCACCTACCCCAGCCTCCCAGAGCGCTAGGATTATAGGTGTGAGCCACCATGCCTGGCCTTAAGTGATTATCTTGCCTCAGCCTTCCAAGTAACTAGAACTACAGGAGTCTGCCACAACACCTGGCTATTTTTAGAGACAGAGTTTTGCTCTTGCTCAGGCAACCCACCCGCCTCGGCCTCCCAGAGAGCTAGGATTACAGCCATGAGCCACTGCACCTGGCTCAAGAAATGGGTCTTTTGGCATGATCTAAGAAATAAATCCACCCACACGGCCTTAAATCATCTGAGCAGATGCTCATATTTGTATATTTATGATCATACTTGAATAGGCCTCTAGGTTTTTGTAACTTTCCTATTTATATAGGAAAAGAAATTTTCCTCTACTCAAGAGAGTCAGAACCACAACTAGTAACCAAAGGTAGTGTCTGAGGCAAATGCTGGCATCTATTCCTCTGCCCAAGGATTCCTTTTTGTCTCTTTCAGCTATTCTTTTCCCCCTTACTTCTTGCTTTTCTTAAACATTTTCACTTACTTCTCTAGCCTTCTTCCTCTTGCTCTTCCTTTTCTTCTGTCCAACCTCAGCTGGTTTGTTTCCAGAGATCTTTTCTGCCTTCCAGCTCAGTCCTATCTCCTTGCCTCACTGGGCAGCGCTGAAGCAGTGCTGGGACGACCTGCCTGCATGAGATGCTGAAGAGTAGGGAAAGCCAAGAACAGATGTTCTTAAACTGGATCCATGAATGAGTTTTGGGAGTTCAAACTACATACAAAATTTGGTGGTTTTTACCACTTTATTCTTAGAGCAGTTTCCATTGTATTTATCAGAATCTCAAGAGATTTTAAAATCCCAAAAAGGTAACATCTACTGCTATCTTTGGATCATCCAATAAAGTAAATGCTACCAATGAATCCTGCAGGTCTGAAAAAACAACAGGCTCTTAGCAGATGAGATTTTCTAGGAACTATCTGCTTCCATTTCCTAAACAGAGCAAACTCACAATCTGTCACTACCTCCTTAGGATTGGCTATCGAATGACAGTCAATATGATATTGTATTGAGGTAGCCCTGCACATAATATCAGGGCTAAAGAGCCAAAGGTACAAACCTTTTAAAGCAAATGAAAAGGAAGAGGGTGGGTTGTGCAGATGAACACTGACATTGTTATATTGTTCAGGGCGCTGGGAACATGGCGATGATAAGACAAACTGGTTTTCCTGATTTTATGAAGCTTATAGTCTAGAGTATAATAAACAAAGAAATACTTAAGCCCAAAGATTCATAAATGCTATCGATGGCATAAAACAGGATAATGTGACATGGAGTTGATGGGGGCAACATCAGATAGGACGGTCAGGAGAGGACTTTCTCAAAGACATTTGCATTTAGTCTGGAGTAATGAGAAACCTGGGAAAGAGCAATTAGTTTCAGAAAGAGGAAATGACAGATGCAAAGGGCCTGCAATGGAGTAATTTGAAGGAAAGAAAGCCAGAGAGACTGGGGTATAATAAGTAAAAGAAAGAGTTTATAAAAATAAAATCAGAGTAGGGAGCAGAGACCAGGTAACATGA
The DNA here is from genome assembly GCF_027406575.1 of Nycticebus coucang. NCBI lineage: Eukaryota > Metazoa > Chordata > Mammalia > Primates > Lorisidae > Nycticebus > Nycticebus coucang. The sequence goes on from NC_069789.1 coordinate 96,588,089, forward strand.
ATTTTTAGGCCATGGAAAGGACTTTGGATTTTATTCCAGTTGCATTTGCAACCCCTTGAAGGATGCTACGCAGCAGGGTGACATTGCACATTGATCCAAGAGATGTTTATTGACAACATATTATATATCAGGCACTTTCTAGATTAGTGAATATGCCAGCTGTGGATGTGCCAGGCACAGTCTCTGCTGTCATGGAACTTACTTTCTAGTGGGATAAGTGCATGAATGAAGTAAGAAGCCAACATCATGGCATGATAGTAAGTTCCAGAAGGAAAATAAAGTACAAAGGTATGATGAATGGGGACTTGAGAGCTACTTTAGACCAAAGGACATGTTGAGGAGGGACATGTCAGCTCTGATGTGAGAGGTCAGAAAGAGTAAGCCCCATGAAGTCAGGGTTTGGCTCTAAGTGAGGAATCTAAGTACCTAGAATGCTTGAGGGGCAAGAATTAAAACCAGTAAGACAAGAGGGGAAAGCTATGGTGAAAGAGGTCGGGAAGTCTTAGACTAATGAGAAGATTGTGCTTAGGTTAAAGTCAAATCATGGTGAATGTTAAGCATTTAGTATAGTGCTTAACAGAGAATAGATGTTCAATAAATGACTAATTTTCTCACTGTTACTATCATTCTTGGGTGGTTTCTCCCAGAGCTTTGTTGTTCCCTTTCTGTCCTTCCCTGCCTTGGAGACCTCTACTAGGATTCTACTTTTCTTCCAGGATTTCTAAATCCCACCACCCTTCTAGCAGTGTGACCTGTCTGCATAGTTTTCTCCCTTCTAGTTTCCAAATCAAACTTCCTTCCAGTTGAGACTGTTCCCATTCAGCTTTGACTAAAACAATTTATCTTACAGTATAAATAAAATATAAGTGTGAACCCCTGAGATAGGGGCAGAATTTCAGAAGGAAGCTTTATTTTTGGGAATCCTAGGTGTCACTACATCAATTATCCATTGCTGTGTACCAAGCCATCCCAAAATTACTGACTTCAAACCATAGCCACTCTTACTTGCTCACAACTCTCCTGATGAGCTAGTTGTTTCTGCTGACCTGGATCATGATTAGTTGAAGTTAGTGGGACTTCCAGCTGGAAGACTGGATGGACTGTCCTGGTCAAAGACAACTTTACGTCCACATCTGACATTTGGCCAGTGATACACAGGCCAGGCAGCAACAGTGGCTGGATCTTGCATTTCTCATCATCTACCAGTCTAGCTTAGACTTGCTCACATGGTAGGATAGGGTTCTGAGAGAAGGTGAAAGTGCACAGTGTCTTCTGAGTCCTGAACTTGGAACTGACACACATCCACAGCATTCTATCAACCAAAGCAGGTCCCAAGGCCAACCTAGATTCAAGGCTTGGAAAAATGACACCACCTGCATTACCATTACCTGATGGTAGTGGCTACATAGTCACATGGCAAAGGAAGGGGGGATACATTGGGGTCATTTTTTGAAATTAAAGACCAGAATGCACCTTTGGCCTGCAGCATTCTGATTATCCTCACTTATCCTTCATCCCTTCTCTCGTCAGTTTATAGGTGATATTCAGTCTACCTCTGTTTGCTCGGGTACTACTAATCCACGCTCTATGCTTTCCTCAAAGTCTAGCCTTTTTGGATTAGAATTGTCTTGGAGCCCTAAGTAGTTCTTTTCCCCTGTTAAAGGGAGAAGTTGAAGTAGGGGTGGGGAAGGAGATATTATTATTATTATTATTTTTTTGAGACAGAGTCTCACTTTGTCACCCTCTGTAGAGTGCTGTGGAGTCACAGGTCACAGCAGCCTCCAACTCTTGCTCTTAAGTGATTCTCTTGTCTCAGCCTCCCAAATAGCTGGGACTACAGGCACCCGCCACAATACCCATTGGTTGCAATTGTCACTGTTGTTTAGCAGGCCCGGGCTGGGTTCGAACCTGGCAGCTCCAGTGTATATTGCTGGTGCCCTAACCGCTGAGCTACAGGCACTGAGGCCTGAAGGAAATATTAGAAAGGCCTTTGTGGTTAACAGATTAGACTCTTATTCTCAGGTTTCTCTGCCCCTTAGGGTCCTTCAGCCATCTTTAGTATTTGCATATCAAAAGACCAATAGAAACTATGGCCCATAGGGAAACAGTCTACTTTCTACCTTTAAAAGGAAAATGTGACTGGCAGGTCCAGCTACTTGTCCACCCCCAACAAACATTGTTCCTTACAAATCACAACTTATTTTAACAGCAATGTACCCAGCTCGTTAACAATTTCCCAGGCTTCCTTACATTTCCGTGTGCTTATGGGTTGTAGTTCTGGGACATTAGATCTAAGAAGGAATTTCTTGATCGTGGGTTGAACTTCTGGGAAAACTACAGTGTTCTCATGCCTTTGGCCCTTTCCCTTCTTATTACTGCCTGGGACATAGAAGTAACATCTGGAGATAAAATAGTCTTCTTCAGACCACAAGAATGAAAGCTTTTGGTGTGGGCAGGAAAAGAGGAAACAGAAATGGTCTGAATCAGGGCTGGGCTGGTGTCTCACACCTATAATCCCAGCACTCTGGAAGGCTGAAGTGCGCAGATCACCTGAGCTCACCAATTCCACACCAGCCTGAGCTAGAGTAAGATCTCGCCTCTAAAAGTAGCAGGGCATTACGGCAGGCTTCTGTAATCCAAGTTACTTGGGAGGCTGAGGCAAGAGAATCCCTTGAGCCCTGGAGTCTGAAATGGCTGTGAGCTATGATGCCATGGTGGGGGTGACAAAGGGAGACTTTGTCTCAAAAAGGAAAAAAAAAAAAAGAAGAAATGGCCTGAATCTTTGAAGATTTTCCTTAAAAACCATACCAGTCTATGGTTACAGAGGGCAAAGAAAATTAATTTCATAATTGTAAAAAACTGTAATGTGGTGGTCCCTGTGGCTCAGTGAATAGGGTGCCAGCCCCATATACCAAGGGTGGCAGTTTCAAACCCAGCCCCCACCAAACTGCAATAAAAAGAAAGAAAGAAAGAAAAAACTGTAATGTTTTACCAATATATGTAGATAAAAATATTTTATTTTATTGTTTCATTATTGTGTTTTTGTTTGTTTTTATAAATGTAGTCTTGGCCAGGCAAGGTAACTTATGCCTGTAATCCTAGCATTTTGAGAGGCCAAGGTGGGAGGATCACCAGGAGTTCAAGACCAATCTGAGCAAAGCCAGATCCTATTTCTACTAAAAATAGAAAAGCTAGCCAGGCATTGTGGTGGGTGCCTATACTCCCAGCTACTCAGGAGACTGTAGAGCAGGCATCCTCAAACTTTTTAAACAGGGGGCCAATTCACTGTCCCTCAGACTGTTGGAGGGCCGGACTATAGTTTAAAATAAAAAACTATGAACAAATTCCTATGTACACTGCACATATCTTATTTTGAAGTAAAAAACAAAATGGGAACAAATACAATTTATACCCCTTCATGTGGCCCACGGGCCGCAGTTTGAGGATGCCTGCTGTAGAGGATTACTTGAGCCCAAGAGCTTTAGGTTGCTGTGAGCCATGACACCACGGCACTCTACCCAGGGTAATAGAGTGAGATTCTGTCTCAAAACAAACAAACAAAAAAAGCAATGGGGTCTTTCTCTGTCACCCAGGTTGGAGTGCAGTGACCCAGGCATAGCTGACTGTAACCTCCAACACCTGGGTTCAATGATTCTCCCACCTCAGGCTCCCTAGTAGCTGGGACTCCAGGCATGAGCCACTGTGCCTGGCCCAAACACTCTTTTAACCAACATGGCGATTGAAGTAATCACAAGAGTACAAACAGATATTAGCAATATAAGTGACTTAGAGAAACAATAAAAAGTCATTTGCCTCCCAAGAACAAGCTGTCTCTGAGAGTCTGTCACTTCTCCTTGGACCAGCAACTCTAGCTGGACATAGGGTATTGGAATCAGGTAAAAGCAAAGAAAATAAGTAGCTGTGTGGTTAGGTAAGAAGATCTCAAGGGAAAGGAAGTGTTGGTCAGCCATTCTAAGGGCACCGTTATCTACTCATTCTCCTTCAATCCCACAGCCATTGGACCACCAAATCCTCTCGAGTGTTCCTCTCGAACTCAGACTCTGGGGAAGACAGATGAGTAAAAATAATTATCAGTCACTGCTGAGGACACCTCTGTCTCTCATCTGGAAATTCACATCACTTTCCCAGCCACCAGCACATCCCTATTCTCACGTTCAGTCTAAAATACTGACACGGTTGTATCCCTAAAGACCAAAATGTGTCTTGTCCTCCCTTGCTTTAGGATATTTAGAAGCTTCTCAGTTGGATAGTGTTCCGATTCTTTTGGATGGCATATTAGGACTTTCAGAACCTACCTCTAAGCTATGTCTCTAGCCTTATTTCATACTGTTGCCCCTATATGAACTTCTACACAAGTATACCGTGCACTTTCTTAAATCTATGAACCACTGGGTACTTGAGTAGAAGTGATTTTTTGCTTTCTTTCACTGACTAAATTTAGCTTAAATTTCTGACTTCCTCAGGAAAAATTCATTATTAATTATTTTGGTTTGCCTGAATACTTTCACAGAGCTCTTTGTTTACGGGCATTTGTTGCCTGTGGACTATAAGTACCTTGAAGGGAGCTTCAGTGCCTGGCTGGCTTGTACAAGAAAATAACTCATTATATCAAAGAAAAAAGCAAAGGGGTATTAGTGGGGTGGGGGGTGGAGTGGAGAATTCACATCAAAGAGGTTTTTTTTGTTTGTTTGTTTTCTTTTCTTTTTGTTTATTTCTTCTAGTGAACATTGAGTCTATGTATTCCTATATAAAGGGAAGTGTGATTTTTCAGAAAATTATTTTTGGGGGAAAGTTTTCATGCTTCAGAAAAGAGACATCTACAATTGTTTCTAGCTCCAAATTCTATGCAACTTTGAAAAATTGCTGCATTGAAATATGTTAAAGTTAAAAAGAATCAGTAGAACTCAATTAGACAACTAAACTTCTGAGGTCTTTCCAATACTTTGAAATTTATATGGAGATGAAATGAAAGAAAAATCAATGAACTTTACATTCCTGAATTAGAGTTTGGAATTCAACAAATTTCAAGGCAGCAGAAAATAGTGTAATAAACTAAGTAATGATGATAAAATGATGGGAAATTTTATGTTTCTCTTCATTGCATCACATTTTGTAAAGTCAGTATTAAATATCTAAGTTAATAGCAACTATCTTTTGTAAATCAATATTAAGTACCTACATTAGTTGGGATTAAACGATTATTTTATCTGACACTTTCCCAAATTATGATGTAGCTGACAGTAAGACACTACTTATCAATGGAGTGGAGAATGGTGAGGAGATGCTATTGCTCGATTTTGCCTAGATTTAGTTCTTCCTGTCTGGACAAACCTGAAGTGAAGTGCGATGGGAGCTGTCACATCTGTGCACATCACACCTTACGGCCTCCCACACAAAGGGGATCCCTCTTTCATCCTATGCCAACAAGTGCACACCTACTTTCTATAAGTGAGGCTTATATATGAAGAAAAAGACTGAAATTTGTTTCTTCTTTTCACTGTAAAAGAAGACAAGTCAAGTTCAATTCTCCAAAGCTGTAAAAAGAAAGCAGTTCTGGATTTTCACTCATGGCTATGACACAAACTACGTATGTGTCAAAGTCTACTGACAATAACAACTAGAAAGGATTAATTTTTTTTTTAGAAAAACCTATTTGTATCTGGCACAGTGATTCACGCCTATAATCCCAGCACTCTGGGAGGCCAAGGAGGGCAGATTGCTTGAGCTCAGGAGTTTGAGACCAACTGAGCAAGAGCGAGACCCTGTCTCTAAAAGATAGGTAGGTGTTGTGGTGGGTGTCTCTAGTCTCAGCTATCCAGGACGCTGAGACTAGAGAATCATTGGAGCCCAATGGTTTGAGGTTGCTGTGAGCTATGATGCCAGAGCACTCAACCCCAGGGTGAATGAGTGAGACTCTGTCTCAAAAACATAGAACAAAAACCTTATTTGAAGGCATCAAGAATTGCTAAGTCAGCAAAGACCTAAGCCCCTAATATCCAAGAGAGGAGGGGATTTCAGAGAACTAGCTTTCAGCTGTTTTTCCTTTTTAGTCATTTGCTGGTTTTTAAGTGGCTGTCAATGAGCCTGAAAAACTGAATAGTCTCACAGTGCTAGGGAGATAAACATTATACTTGAGGGCACCTGAGAAGGAGGTGTCCCTCCCTCCCTCCCTCCCTCCCTCCCTTCCTTCCTTCCTTCCTTCCTTCCTTCCTTCCTTCCTTCCCTCCCTCCCTCTTTCCCTCTCTCCTTCTTTCCTTCCTTCTTTCTCTCTCTCTTTTTTTGTTTGACAGAGTCTCACTCTGTTACTCTGGGTAGAGGGCTAGGGCATCATTGTAGCTCACAGCAACCTCCAACTCTTAGGCTCAAGAGATTCTCTTGCCTCGGCCTCCCAAGTATTTTTTTTTTTTTTTTAATAGAGGCAGGGTCTTACTCTTACTCAGGCTGGTTTTGAACTCCTGAGCTCAAGCAATCCACCTACCCTAGCCTTACAGAGTGCTAGGATTGCAGGCATGAGACACCGCACTGGGCTGGAAGATTTCTTATATACACGTCAGTGCTTCATTAGGAATAGAGGTGAACCAAGAAACAGTAATCTAGATTCTAATTAGCACCTTTCTAGAACAAATTAAATCAATCTGATCTTATTTATCTGAATCTCAGAAGTGATAACACTGATAAGTACTATTTAGAAGCAGGTAATATCAATCTGAATGTCAAAACATCCCCCCAATTTTTCATATGCAATATTCATCATTGTTAGAAAATTGGTACCCATTCTAGAAAACAATGCCAAATAAACAGAACCTAAGAGAGAAAAAAAAAAGACTTAGACAGTAGTATCAGACTCTCATAGGAATTGCAATAATTAAAACTATTACATGTGGACTTTAAAATAACCATGGTCTATATGATCAAGAAAAATAGAAAAAATAAGGAAAATTTCAGGAGAAAATTAAAAACAAAATGCAAATCTGGAAATTGAACAATGTAATAACTAAAATTAAAAATGCAATAGACAAGTTTACCAGGAATGTAGACAGCTAAAGGCTAAAGGAAAGCCTAGTGAACCAGAAAAGAGGTCAGTAAAAATATACAGACTGAAGTACAGAATGAAAAAAAGATGGAACTTAAAGGAAAGCCTACAGAATGAATAGGACACAATGATGAGGGCTAATATACTTGTTATTGGAGTCCTAAAGGAAAGGAATAGAAATGAGAGCAAAAGCAGTATTTGCAAATAAATTGCCTAAAATTTCCCAAAGCTGATGAAAAATATCAAGACAAAAATCCAAGAATATCTATGAACTGGAAGCAGGATAAATGAAATGAAAACCACACCTAGGCACACAATGTTATACCTGCTGAAAACCAATGGGGAAAAATCTCAAGTGTAGTCAAAGAAAATACATACATTATTTTCAACAATAGGACTGAAAGCTGGCTTCTTAACGGAAACATTTTAAGCCAGAAGACTTCCTTGTAATCTGCTCAAAGAAAATAGGGGCTAACTAGATGTCTATAACTAGAAAAAAATAGCTTTCTGGTGATATCAGGGGAAATAGTGTAGGAAATAATATTATTTTATGATATTCTTCAAGAACAGCATGAAAGATTGTTAGCTCGTGGCAAGCAGAGACCCAAGCATGGCGTTCTTTGCATCCTCAGAGCATATCAGTTCTTTTTTTTTTTTTTGTGGAGACAGAGTCTCACCTTATCGCCCTTGGTAGAGTGCTATGGCGTCACACAGCTCACAGCAACCTCCAACTCCAGGGCTTAGGCAATTCTCCTGCCTCAGCCTCCCAAGTAGCTGGGACTACAGGCGCCTGCCACAACGCCCGGCTATTTTTTTTGTTGCAGTTTGGCTGGAGCTGAGTTTGAACCTGCCACCCTTGGTATATGGGTCCGGCGCCCTACCCGCTGAGCCACAGGCACCACCCCACATATCGGTTCTTAAAAGACTTTTATAGAACAGAATAAAAGACTCTATATTCTTTTGTGAAGAATTTGGAACAGGTGATGTTTTCATTAGCTGTTCAATTCATCACACTTGGGAAAAACTGATATTTTTCCAATGCTCAAGTTTAATGAGATAGTTTAGTCTGGGTCATTACTTCTTTTGCTAAATTCATTGTTATTTTTAGAGATAGAGATGGGGCTCTCATCATGTTATTAAGGCTGGCCTTGAACTCTTTATTTCCTATGATCCTCCCAACTTCAACCTCCAGAGTAGCTGGGACTACATGCTTGCACCACTGCACCCAGCTCCCACTACTTTTTAATTATGTTATAACAGAAAATTATTTAACCCCTTGTATTGGTTTTCAAGGGCTGCCATAAAAAAATTACTACAAATTGGGTGGCTTCAAACACCAGAAATGAATTTCTTTGGTTTTGGAAGTTAAAAGTGGTGTCTGTAAGTCAATGCCTCCTTTGAAGTCTCAGTGGAGGAACTTTGAGTCTCTATATATTCTAGAGGCTGCTGGCAAGCCTTGATAACTAGGCTGTAGCTTACATGGCTCCAATTTCTGCCTCTGTTTTCACATGATTGTCTTCATTCTGCTGTATCTTGTGTCTCCAAAACTCCCTCTCCAGTCACTGAATTAATAATTAGTTAATTAATTAATTAATTTATATGAGACAGAGTCTCACTTTGTCACCCTCGATAGAGTGCTTTGACAGCACAGCTCACAGCAACCTCTAACTCTTGGGCTCAACTGATTCTCTTGCCTCAGCCTCCCTAGTAGCTGGGACTACAGGTGCTCGCCATAATGCCCAGCTATTTTTAGAGAAGGGGTCTCACTCTGGCTCAGGGTATGTCTTCATCTCAGGCAATCCACCTGCCTCAGTCTCTCAGACTGCTAGGATTATAGGCGTGAGCCACAGTGCCCGGTTCAGTCACTGAATTTAAGACTTATTCTTTGGATTTAGTGTCCACCCTAATCCAGGATGATCTCATTTTAACATGTTTATATCCATATCCCTATTTCTAAATAAGATTGCATTCACAGGGGAGAAAAATCCTACATCTTATCTTTTTGGAGACATAATTCAATGCACCATATTCCTGAACTTGAGTTTCCTCTTCTTTAAAAGAAATCTCATAAAAAAAAGTTAAAAAAAAAGGAATATAATAAAAATAATGTAATAAAAATAATAGGAACTTCATATCCAAATTTAAATTGATAATATATTTTCAAGACAGGTTTTAAAAACTAATTAATGAGAAAAAAAGCATAAATTCATATTGATAGAGTCAGGAAGGGCTGCTTGGATGATTGAAGAATCCTACTAACGTTATGTTATACTAAGGTTCTTCCAGTGAGGAAACTTCATTTTTCCTCAAGAAACTCTAATAGTCATTCTAATAGCAAATAGATCACTAAGTAAATGTAAGACAAAATTAAATGAGTTTTTGGCCTTTTATATCTTCATGTCAAGGTTTGGTATGTTTCTGTTTGATTTCATTCCTATTTCAGCAGCAAGATATGCTAACATCAGATATGTTGCATAATTTAAACCATTTTAAAAGAGAACAAGATCTGGATCCTATTTCCATTAGAAGACAAATGAAAGAAAATCCAACCAAGAGTGGCTAAAATAAATAGGGGGTTTTAATCTTTCTTATGTAACAACAACACGAGAGAAAGGTACTTAGTTGCTGCCTTTAATTCAGATGCCCTTAGATGTTGGAGGCCCTTTTGCATTTCTGCTCAACTAGCACTTGCATTTTGGCTCTTATCATGGTAACAAGACAGCTTCTAGGCATTCAGCCTTTATATCCATGCTTAAGGTAGGGAAAAAGATGAAATCAGTTCTCTCATTTAACAAAGAAAAACAAACATACTCTCTATATATCCAATAAGTTACATTGATCCTTTATAGATAACCTAGTTTTTTTCTGTATACTTTTAAAATTTGTTTGATGTTTTCAATTTCATTAAAATTCTTATTAGTATAGTTTTCTTCTTATTTATCCTGTTTAATCCTACTTTAATGGGTTCATGTCTGTTAGCTCTGCAAATAATTTCTTCAAATATTTCTCCACTTAATTTTTTTAATACTCCCCATCCTTGGCCTCTAGTGAGATGTATACCATTCTTGTGCTTCTATTCTCTATTTTGTTTAACCCATCCTCTGTCTTAGTACATTTAACATGATTTGCAATGCACTCATTTTCCAGTTTAACAATTCTCTCTTCAGCTTTATCTAATTAGTGATTTAATCTATCCATTGTATTTATAATTTTAAATTATTGTATTTTTTATTTCTTAATAAAACTATCTGACTCTTATTTAAAAGTATCTCAAAACTTTTTGTTTCACCCTCTGTTTTTTAATTTCCCCTTTACCTATTTTACTTTAAATTTCATATATATATATATATATATATATATACAGTCAGACATTGCTTAAGACAAGGATAGGTTATGAGAAATACATCAGGTGATTCTGTTGTTGTGCGAACATCATTGCATGTACGCACACAAACCTAGGTGGTATAGCCCACTACACACCTAAGCTAAAGGGAATAACCTATGGCTTTAGGCTATAAATCTGACATATTACTGGACTGAATACTGAAGGCAATTGTAACACATCTAAACGTAGAAAAGGTACAGTGAAGATATGGCATGAAAGATAAAAAATAGTACATCTGTTCAAAGCACTTACATGAATGGAGCTTGCAGGACTGGCACTTGTTCTGGGGGAGTCAGTGAGTGGTGAGAGAATGTGAATGCCTAGGACGTTTCTGTTCACTACTGCAGACTTTTTTTTTTTTTTTTTTTTTTTGAGACAGAGCCTCAAGCTGTCACCCTGGGTAGAGTGCCATGGCATCATAGCTCATGGCAACCTCCAACTCCTGGGCTCAAGCGATTCTCCTGCCTCCACCTCCCAAGTAGCTGGGACTACAGGTGCCAGCCGCAACACCCAGATATTTTTTGGTTGCAGCCATCATTGTTGTTTGGCAGACCGGGGCTGGATTTGAACCCTCTAGCTCAGGTGTATGTGGCTGTCACCTTAGCCACTTGAGACACAGGCGCCGAGCCCGCTACTGCAGACTTTATAAACACTGTAGGCTGTACTAAATTTTCTTTTTTTCTTTTTGAGACCAAGTCTCAAGCTGTTGCCCTGGGTAGAGGGCCATGGCGTCATAGCTCACAGCAACCTCCAACTCTTGGGCTTAAGTGATCCTCTTGCCTCAGTTTTCCTATTTTTAGTAGAGATGGGGTCTCTGGCTCAGGCTGGTCTTGTACCCATGATCTCAGGCAATCCACCTGCCTTGGCCTCCCAGAGTGTTAGGATTACAGGTGTGGGCACCATGCCCAGCCTGCTAAATTTATTTAAAAATTTTCTTTCTTTGGGCAGTGCCTGTGGCTCAGTCAGTAAGGCACCGGCCCCATATACTGAGGGTGGCAGGTTCAAACCCGGCCCCGGCTGAACTGCAACCAAAAAAATAGCTGGGCGTTGTGGCGGGCGCCTGTAGTCCCAGCTACTCGGGAGGCTGAGGCAAGAGAATCGCTTAAGCCCAGGAGTTGGAGGTTGCTGTGAGCTGTGTGAGGCCCTGGCACTCTACCGAGGGCCATAAAGTGAGACTCTGTCTCTAAAAAAAAAAAAAATTTTCTTTCTTCAATAAAAATCTAACCTTCACTCACTATAGCTTTTTTACTTTATAACCTTTTACATTTCTTTAATTTTTAACTCCTTTGTAATTACACATTGTACAGATGCATACAAAATATTCTCATCCTATACATCCTTCTTCTATTAGCTTTTTCTATTTTTTTCTTTTTTTTTTTTTATTAAATCATAGCTGTGTACAATAATGCAATCATGAGGTACAATGTGCTGGTTCCACATACAGTCTGAAATATTTTCAATGAACTGGTTAACATAGCCTTCATGGCATTTTCTTAATTATTGTGTTCAAACCCTTATACTCTACACTTAGAAAACTTTTAATACTTTTTATTTTTTAAATTTTTTTCTTAAAAAAAATAAGACACAAACATATACATTAGCCTAGGCCTACACAAGGTCGGGATCATCAATATCACTATCGTCCAGCTGGACATCTTGTCCCAATGGAAGGCCTTCATGGGCAGTAACATGCATGGAGCTGTCTTCTCCTATGATAACAATGTCTGCTTTTGGAAAAGCCAAAGACCTGGCTGAGGCTGTTTTACAGTTTATATATATAAACTGTATGTAATATATATACCCCATTTCCCCGAAAATAAGACAGTGTCTTATTTTAAGGTGTGCTCCCAAAGATGTGCTAGGTCTTATTTTCAGGGGACGGCTTATCTTTCCTGTAAGAGGTCTTATTTTCAAAGGATGTCTTATTTTCGGGGAAACAGGGTATATATAAAATATATAATATATATATTATAATTAGGAGTACACTCTAAGATAACAACAAAAGGTGTAGTATAATAAATACACAAACCGGGCGGCCCCTGTGGCTCAAGGAGTAGGGCGCCGGTCCCATATGCCGGAGGTGGCGGGTTCAAACCCAGCCCCGGCCAAATAAAAAATAAATAAATAAATAAATAAAAATAAATAAATACACAAACCAGTAACATGGTAATTTATAATCATTATTTAGTATTACGTATTGCACATAATAGAAGACCAGTTGCACAGTGGGCTCATCTATACCAGTATCACCACAAACTTCTTAGTAATGCATTGCACTAACGCATTATGATGGCTAAACTGCCACTGGGTGATAGGAATTTTTCAGCTCCATTACAATCTAATGGGACCACAATCATACATATAGTTTGGCATTGACTGAACTATTGTTATGTGGTGCCTGACTGTGTACATATATGTAATATATAACCATATGCATGTATTTATTCATATGTATGTGCACACATGTGAATGAGCATGTGTATAATTTTCTGGTTATGATAATTCTGCTATCTAGGGCTCTTGAAATCCATATCTGGTGGGGGTTTTTGTGGTTCTATTAAATCTCAATCTGTGATTACATGGTGATCACATGGTGATCTGTGTTCTGACATGTTTGAATGTTTGATATTGTTTTGCGGTATGATTGATTTTGATGTATAGAAAAACCTAGAGAACAAAACAGTATGTTTTCCTTCAGTGAGAGTTTGAGAGTTCTTGAAAAACTCCTTATGCCGTATGCAAATACTATGTTCTTAAGGTAGAAAAAATTATCTATGGGCCACTATCTATGGGTGGGGAACCATACCACCACCTTTCTAGGGGTCTGGATTTAATTTTGAGTTTTCAAATTCAGTGCTCTTTATTACTGGTCTAAAGATTAGATTTTTTGTTTATTGAGACAGAGTTTTACTCTGTTGTCTTGCTAGAGTGCTCCAGCACCATAGCTCACAGCAACCTCAAACCCCTGGATTCAAGCAATTCTCTTGCCTCAGCTTCCCAAGTAGCTGGGACTACAGGTGCCCATCACAACACCCAGCTATATTTAGAGACAGGGGTCTCTCTCTGGCTCAGGCTGGTCTCAAACCTATGAGCTCAGGCCATCCCCGACCTTGGCCTCCCAGAGTGCTAAGATTATAGGCATAAGCCAACTCACCCAGCCCTTAAAGATTAGTTTCTTGATGGTAAAGTTGATATGGACATTTGCTCTCTGGGCAACCCACCTTTGCATGTAATTTTTATTCAGGTTTCAGTCCATTCTGTTTGTTTTCTATTCTGTTTTTTTCATGGTCTTTCTTTCTTTTCCTTTTGCCCCCCTCTTAATAATTTTCTTCACTTCTAATAGGTCCACCAGTATAATACAATTGTGTTTTCTTAATGTATAATTGCTTTCTAGCGATGCTTTATAGGTGTAATTGACAATACTACTAGAAATCACTCTGTTTAATCCCTGATGTTCTTTAATTTCATGATGTCATATTTTGGTTCATGTTGTTATTCATTCATATTTATAAGCATTCACTAAGCCCTTCCAATTTGAAATCTTAAATTCTTCAGTTCTGTGGAATTTTCCTGTATTACTTCATTGACAATTTCCTCCTATTTTTTTCTTTCTTTATAGAAATTTTATTTATTTGGTGTTATTTTTTTTGGATGGAGCCTCTAAATTTCCCCACTTTTTCCTACTGTGCCCTCTCTTATTATTGATTATTTGATTAGTTATTTGCTAGTTTTAGCTTTTTGGAAGATTTCCTTAATTTTTCAAGCTTTCTATTTGACTTTTCATTTTTGTTATATTTGTAATTCCTAAGAACTCTTCATATTCTTTATCACTTTATAAGTGTAATTTCCCCCACCTATAAATTTCTTTCCTATCTCTATGAAGATACTAAATATAGTATTTGCTTTTAAGATTTTTATGCTTTATGAATTATCTGTTTCTCTACCTGTTCCCCTTATTTTTGTTTGTATTGTTTCTTTTGCATATGTTAATCTTTCTCAAATGTGTGAAATCCTCAAGTTTCTCTGCATTTATTATGAGCGAGGTACTAGAAGGTTAATGAAAATCTGTGTGGGGTTGTCTCCTTAACTGATTGGTTTCAGACAATGACTCTGTCTGTGACGACTTTTTTCTGAGAACACTCAGAAACTGATATTTCTCATGAGCTAAAAGTAAATCCATTTTTCCAAAGAATAATCCTTAAAGTTTTGTATAGGGGATAGAAGCTTTCATGCTGACATTCTAGAAGTTAGGTTGGAAAAGGAAGATGAGGTCTCCTCAGATAGAGTGAAGAATTTCTCTTAATTTTCCTTCTATCAGAAAAAGACTATACCCTCACATTTTGTGTAACTGGTGCACCTAGTCCGTTGACCCTGGTCTTCTGCTGTGGTGGGCCAGATGCCATCAGTATAATCTGGCTCTCCTGGCTGACAGATGGATAGGGATGATGCTAGAAAATGTTCTGTGATGATGGGCATGCTCTTTTATGCTGCCTGGTAAAACAGTCACTAGCATTTGACATATGGCTAGCAAAACCGAGCAACTGATTTTAAAGTTTTATTTAATTTTAATTAATTTAAATTTAAGTATGCACATGTGGCTAGTGGCAACCATATCAAACAGTAGAGATCTACAGGCTAGAGCTTTCCTTCTAGAAAATTCTGAACAATACTTTTTACCCCACCCTCCAAGCCCAGTTTTAGAAGTTAACTAGTATCTCCCTTTCCTGAGCCTTTCCTGACTTCTGCACTGAAGACCAACTTGCCATTTGTTGGCCTGCTTTAAGCATTGTCCTAACCATCTAAAACACATACCACAGAAGGGACAAATCTGAAGCCTGGGTGAAACAGCATTGATTCAGGTTTTTTCATTTTCTGTGATATGTTGATTTATCTCATTTGCTATTATCTTTTTTCAGCTATCTTTGTCATTGTTTATATCCTTTCGTCCTACAATCCCCTTAGAGTAAAACCAGTATGGTTTTCAAAGGGAGCCATTGGAAAACTAGACTGTGGTTTTTACAATCAATTTTATTCTTATATTCAAATAACTTACTCCTTGTTTTAGCTTCATTATCAGTTGAATTCAGTGGTAGCTCCGGAATTTCTACGGGTGGAGTAGGAAGGAATCTTTCAAGAGGTAGAAATGAAGCTTAGAATCCTGTCTTGAAGCTGAGTCTGCATAGCAAACATAGGTTTCTAAATAAGATGTGTACTTATTTGGGGCGACTAAAGGTAGGTGTTGGTGGAAATTGTGGTAGGGTTAATGCATTCCCCAAATCACACCCTGTATATACTCAATATTAATAGTTATTTTAGTATTTTTCAAATTTCTGAATGTTATACATTTATGGATTGCAACCACCACTTTTTAGAAATGTTAGAGTATAAAAGTGAATAAAAAATGTTGAAGCAAAGCTAAGTTTTTTGTTTGTTTGTTTTTCTTAATAAACATGAGTGTGTGTGAGGGTACTGGGTCAGGATACAGAATGTATTTCTTAATGTTGGTCAAGTTCAAAGAAGTTTGAAATTCAGTGATTTAGTTAACTTGACAGTATATAAAAATTCATATTTGCATCAACCATATTTCTCTGACTATTATTTTTCTGCTAATTGGACTTTAGGACATGGAACATTGGAATTCAAATATGAATCATCCAAACCTTCATTGCTAAGGGGGATGCATACATATTTCTCAGATTTTCTTCTGCATCGACTCTTCCTTGTTACCACCTAATTCTTTGTCCCAGCAGAAAATGAGAATAGGTGAAGTAAGTAAGCCTGACCCAAGATGTTGAGAGCAATTGCTTTAGACCAGTGAATTTGTATTTATTTTTTGAATAAGAAATATTGTTTACACAGTTTAACTTTTTAAAGATAGCATATACTACATAGTAAAAAATATTCCTTTTTACCCCTATTCTCTTGCCAATACAAAACCCAACCTTCCCTGAGTAGAAATTAGTCTTATGTGCTTCTTCTGTGTATGTTCCATATATATGTATATATACATGTGTGTGTGTATATATATATTTATTTTTATTTTTATTGTTATTTACTTTTTTTTGAGTTAGTCTCACAATGTCATCCTTGGTAGAGTGCTGTGACATCACAGCTCATAGAAATGTCAAACTCCTGGGCTTAAGCGATTCTCTTAACTCTATGCCTGGCTATTTTTTTGTTGTAGTTGTCGTTGTTTAGCAGGCCCAGGCTGGGTTTGAACCCACTAGCCCCAGTGCATGTGGCTGGCGCCCTAACCAATAAGCTATGGGTGCTGTGTCCGTTCCATATATTTTTAAACATATACTAGTAAATGTTTATATACTTCTTTTTATATAGTAGTAGATACTATCTATATATACTATTCTACACTTTATTCATTTTACCTAACTATATATATTTAAAATTGTTTTTTATCAGTACACAATATTTTCTCACTTTTTTAAAGCTATATAATATTCTACCATCAGGGTTGAACATAAGTTTAACCTGTTGCCTATAGGCGGATATTTGATTGTGTTACATTTCTTTATGACAATGTTTCATTAAATACTTTGTGTAATGAAGGAAGGATTAGAAGGATGGGGCTTATAGCCAGAGGGTCATCACTGAGTAACTCATCTCACTTATCAAAGCCTTTGTTTCTCCACCTGTAAATATTAAGAAAGGAAAAGAAAATATGGAATGCTTCAAAGAATTGTACATCATTCTTGCAGAAGGGATTCTTGCATCATTCTTGCTAATCTTTTCTGTATTGTTCTCATGTTAGGATATGTGCTGTGAAGCAAGTGATGAATAGTTTTTATATGCATCATTCTGCAAACGTATAGGTGCATTTGATAAATTCTTACAATTGGAGTTACTGTGTAAAAATTGATTTAAATTGATAGTAACATATTATATTGTTCTCTATGTAAGTTGTGTCAATTTTTAATTCTCCTACTGTTGAGTGTTTCTGTTTTCATCTTCCTCAACAAATTAGTGATGTATTAATTTTTATATGATTTTTGCCAAATGAATGAGTGAAAACACATATCTCATTGTAAACTTAATTTGTATTTTTCAAATTATGAGTAGTTTGAGTACCATATCCCAGATTGAAGCCATTTGTGTTTTCTTTTGATTGAACTGCTTGTAAATACCCTTTACCTATTTTCTTAAATTGTTATTGATTTGTAGGAACTTTTTATGTTTGAAAGAGTAAGTCCTTTGTGACTTGATTTACAATTTTTTTTCTAGCCTGTCATTTAACTCTTCATTTTTATGTTGTCTTTTGCCAAGCATAAAAGTTTTTGACCCTTAGACAATGTGGAGGTTAGGGTGCTCACTGTTCACCACTACATAAATTTACACACAATTTTTGATTCTCCAAAAACTTAACTATTAATAGACTAGTTTTTTTTAAAGTTTGATGTAGAATGGTGCCTTCCCATGTTGTCCAGGCTGGTCTTGAACTCCTGGCCTCATGTGATTCCCCCGCCTCAACCCCTCAAAGTGCCGGGATTACAGAGGTGGGCCCCACTACCCCCAGTCCCTAAATAGCTCCTAATGTTGACTGGAAACTTGTCTTTTCTTTTTTTTTTTTTTTTGAAACAGAGTCTCACTTTGTCACCCTTGGTAGAGTGTGCCTTAGTGTCATAGCTCACAGCAACCTCAAACTTAGGCTCAAGTGATCCTCTTGCCTCAGTTTTTCAATTTTTAGTAGAGATAAGGTCTTAGTCTTGCTCAGGCTGGTCTTGAACCTGTGAGCTCAGGCAATCCACCCTCCTCAGCCTTCTGGATTGTTGGGATTACAGGTTGGAGCCACCATGCCTGGCTGGAAACCTTACTGATAATATAAACAGATCACTAACATGAATTACATATGGATTACATATATCTTGTATATATAATACATTAGTATCACACGCTGTGTTCTTACAGTAAACTGGACAAAAGAACATGTTATTCAGAATGTCATAAGAAAAAGAAAACATACTTACTATTCATTCAGTGGAAATGTGTCGTCATAAAGTTCTTCATCCTCATTGTCTTCAGGGGGAGCAGGCTGAGGAGGAGGAGAAAGGAGAGAAGGGGGTCGGTCTTGGTGTCTGGGGGTAGCAGAGGTACAAGAAAGCCTTGAGTGTAAGTAGACCTGTGCAGTTCAAACCTATGTTGTTCAGAAGTCAATTGTGTTTTATTCTAGGTTTTTCGGAATATTCCAAGAAGTTTTCATAAGACAAAGATAAAGCAATGGTCCCATTTTTCCTTATATCACTTGTTGATTTATTATCCTGATATATACTTAAGATATGGGTATACCATAATTTTTCCAAATAGGTGCTTAGTTATTAAAAATGTGTATGCACATTAAAAATGGTCTCAAACTATATAAAATACATTTTTAACTACAAAGAGAAATAAACAGATAATCTTTGGCAGACATATTTAACACCTTTCTCTTAACAATTGATAGGTCAAGCATTTAAAAATCCTAGTAAAGGCCTGGTGCTTGAGACAAGAGAATTGCATAAGCCCAAGATTTTGAGGTTGCTGTGAGCTGTGATGCCACAGCACTCTACCCAGGGCGACATAGTAAGACTGTGTCACAAACAAACAAACAAACAAGCAAACAAAAATGCCTCATAAAACAGATAAACCCCAAGCAAGAATGACCAAGAAAAAAAGGAAGGTGGGACAAATAATTAAATCCAGTACTAGGACTTTTAAAAAGGGCTTATCAATATAAATTCTATGGCAACTATCAATTCTATTACAAATTGAATACATTTATCAATAACAAAGTGACAACATTTTAATAAATAGAATTTACTAAAATGGCTACACAATGAAATTGAGAATGTGCATAATCCTATAACTGTTAAGAAATTGGATCTTCCATTAAAGACTTTTCCACCAAAGAAGATCCAAGCACAGATTGCTTAATTAATTAATTAATTAATACATCCCCCTTTCTCCTCCATCATGTGACAGATTGCTTCACTATTAAAGTTTAGCGTAATATTTAAAAAGAATAAAGAACGCCAACCTTACACATATTCTTCCAGAATATTAGGTAGGGAGAAGAAAACAGTTTGTAGCCATGAGGTCTTTGATGTCATGAGAAAGAAAAATGACAGGGTGGTCTCTCTTATGAACATAGATGCAGAAATCCTAAACAAAACATACTGGTAGCCAACCAATCCTATAGTATATAAAGGAGGTAGCATCAGAACGGTTAAGTTCATTTCACCAATACAAGGTTAGAGTAGCATTAAGATATTAGTGTAATTTGACATGTTAGAATAAAGGAGAACTACACCAGCATTGCTTCAATAAAGTAGTAATGACCCGTGCTAAAATCTCACATCCCTTCGTGATAAAAACTTTTTGTAAACTAGGAACATTAGATTCTAAACTCTACATGGATTTTACATGGACCAATCAGGCAAAACACTCTTGAAGAAGAAAAAAACTGAAGAATTCACTTTGTCTTTTATCAAGACACGAAGTTAAACTAATTTGTAGAACATTGTAATACTGCAAGGAAAACCAAATAGAAAAATTGATGGGGAGTTAGCATTCTAGGGCTGTGGTCTAAAATACTCCTTTACATATATGAGCCAGAGCACTTAGCTATTCACATAGGGAAATCATGAAAATGTATTCCTACTTCACACAATAGTTATTCCAGGTGGGGATTAGGGGGTTAGGGTTAGGGTTAGGGTTAGAGTGAGGGTGATGGTGGGGTTGGGGTAGGGTTAGGGTTAGAATATTATATTGGGGGGACAGAGACAAGATGGCTGACTGAAGCCAGCTTTCCACAGAGGTTCCAGTCCAGAAGGAGAGTTAGACAGAAATTTAGCAAGTAACCTGGTGGATTAGAGCTGCACCAAGAGAGAAGGTTGAAGAACGCACACCAACACTGCTGAGGTGAGTTACGACCCCAAGGATACAAACAAAAGGTACAAAATCCATCACCAAGCAGACGGGAGTCTCCTCCCCCATGAGAATGGCTCAAAGTGCCCCACAAAGAAACGAGCTGAGTTCAAATGTCCTCCTACTATACTCCATGGGAGAGACCCTCTAAAAACTGGACCTAACTCCTCTACTAGGGTGCCACGGCATTCTCCTGCCATGCATAAAACTGTATATATTCTCTACCTGCAATTCTGAGCTCCCAGCACTCCCCTCCACTCTCACTCTGAGGTCTGGAGGCCTATCCACCAGGAATCCAGATCCTTGGGTGATTTCTCGAGGGCCTAGACTGAAGCTGGTCAGTGCTGATTCTGTGACATGGGAGTGAGGAGAGGATGCTTGGCTGAGAGGGAACCACACCGGAGCAGTGGTGCCCCTGAGGCATAGAGCAGAAGCCGTTTTTGACAACAATAGGGATCACTCCTGGATATTCCGAAGCCACGACCCCTGTCTCCCAGGGCAACCAGAGGAGGCCGGGCATCTTCTCAGGTGGCAACCACCGCGGAACAGATCTGGGACGGAAACTCAGGCCCCGTGAGTAAAGGGTTTGCCTGAGGCGGTACTGGCCTGGGTGGAGTGCAGGGACTAGAAATGCCTGTGTAGAGCTGGGAAATTCCAAGGGTGGGGCTGACCCAGAGGACCACTTTACTGAGCCTAAGATGCACGAAGCCCTCAGGGGATTGTCAGCCTATAGACAAAGGAAAGCAAGAGGCTAGAACTGACAGCTAACCCAATACAAACCTGCAGAAGCAAAGACAGGGCCTGAGGCGCAGGCTCTGGGAACTCAAAACAGCTTCTCTTCTGCAGGGGAATTTAGCAGGGACAGAAACAAATTCCCCCAAAGTTGTTCTGTTCTGTTGTGTCAGTAACATAAATCAGGGGTGGGGATGGAACTGAGTGAACAGCCTCTCAAGTGCCTGAGGTTGTCAGGCCTCTCCTCCCCCTCCAGAATAGAGGCAGAGTGCCATGGCCTGGCTGAGCAGATATAGATTTCCGTTTGATTCAGGCAAGTGCCAACCCCTGGAGTATCTGTTCACTAGAGGCAACTGGGTCACAGCCTTGTGGGGCTATCAGTGACTGGGTGTGACAGAGGTACAAGGTGAGGAAGGAGGCTTCAATCTTCCCAGACTAATTTATTTGCTGGGTGGGTCCCCCTGACTTCACGGAGCACCAGAGCAAGTCATATATGAGTTGTCACGAGACCCCTGTGATCCAGTTACCAGAGACCTTTTAAATTCTCCCACCTGAGACAGGTGCTGACTGAGACAATTGACTTGGACCTTTTGAACTGAGCCAATCGCCCAAGGACTATTCAAATGGTGCCCTGGGTGTGTGGTTGTAGGACGGTTTGATTTTCCTTTTCCAATTGTTGCCTGTGGGGGTTAGGGTGACTTAAATGCTGATATTTCTCCACAGCTGAGACTTTAACCCAGAGTCACTGTTTCAATAGGGTTGGACAGAGACCAGCTGAAAACAAGACAGAACCACTTAGCCCCACCACACCAAACAGGTCCCCAGTTTCTCAGGCCATAGCACTGTACGGGTCCTCAACAAAGTACCAGGGGAAAAAATCAAATGGTGTAAAATAATCATGGGGTGAAATCAGCAGAAAAACTCTGGTAACATGAATAAACAGAATAGATCAACTCCCCCAAAAGAAAAGATATTGCAGATGTAACTGAAGATCCCATTCATAAACAGCTGCCTGAGATGTTAGAAATCGAATTCAGAATTTGGATTGCAAACAAGATTAACAGAATGGAGGAAAAATTGGAATTAGAAATTTGATGTGTAATTTAAAAGTTGGAATTAGAAATCGAGGAGAATTTCAAAAGTTGTCTCAAGAATTTAATGAATTTAAAGACAAACCACCAAAGATTTTGATGCACTGAACCAAGAATTTGCAGTCCTCAAAGATCTGAAAAATACAGTAGAATCCCTCAGTAACAGAGTGGAGCAAGCAGAAGAAAAGATTTCTGACATAGAAGACAAAGCCTTTGAACACTCCCAAACTCTCAAAGAGGAAGAGAAATGGAGACCAAAATCGGATCATTCTCTCAGAGAGCTCTGGGATAATTTGAAGAAGGCTAATGTCCACCTCATTGGAATCCCTGAAAGTGATGAAGTGGTCTTGCAAGACACAGAGGCCGTTCTCTATGAAATTATGAAAGAGAATTTTCCAGACATGCCAAGAGATTCTGAAATTCAAATAGCAGACAGTTTCAGAATCCCAGCATGACTCAATCCGAATAAGACATCCCCCAGGCATATCATAATTAACTTCACTAAAGTTAATAATAAGGAGAAAATTCTGAAAGCAGCCGAACGTAAGAAATCCATTACCTACAAAGGGAAGAATATTAGAATGACTGTAGATCTCTCTGCTGAAACTTTTCAAACCAGAAGAGGGTGGTCATCGACTTTTAATCTCCTAAAGCAAAATAACTTTCAACCCAGGATCTTATATCCAGCTAAAATGAATTTCATTTATGATGGAGAAATTAAATACTTTAATAACATTCATATGTTGAAGAAATTTGCCATAACCAAACTAGCTCTTCAGGATATTCTCAGACCTATCCTCCATAATGACCAGCCCAATCCTCTACCACAAAAGTAAACTCACTCAGAAACTTTTGATCAAACTCAAACTTCCACAGTGGCGAAAGGATTAAAAATGTCCACTGGACTTTTGAAAAACTCGATACCCAAAATTTTATCAGACTTATCAATATTCTCCATTAACGTGAACAGCTTAAACAGTCCTCTAAAGAGGCACAGGTTAGCTGACTGGATACAAATACTCAGGCAAGATATTTGCTGCATACAAGAGTCACATCTTACCTTAAAAGATAAATATAGACTCAGGGTGAAAGGATGGTCGTCCATATTTCAGGCAAAGGAAATCAGAAAAAAGCAGGTATTGCAATTCTATTTGCAGACACAATAGGCTTTAAACCAACAAAAGTAAGGAAGGATAAGAATGGTCACTTCATATTTCTTAAGGGTGATACTCAATATGATGAGATTTCAATTATTAATATTTATGCATCCAACCAGAATGCACCTCAATTTATAAGAGAAACTCTAACAGACATGAGCAACTTGATTTCCTCCAGTTCCATAATTGTCAGAGATTTCAACACTCCTTTGGCAGTGTTGGATAGAGCCTCCAATAAGACGCTAAGCAAAGAAATTTTAGATTTAAACCTAACCATCTAACATTTGGATTTAGCAGACATCTACAGAATATTTCATCCCAACAAAACTGAATACACATACTTCTCATCAGCCCACGGAATGTATTCCAAAATTGATCACATCTTAGGCCACAAGTCTAACCTCAGTAAATTTAAAGGAATAGAAATTATTACTTGCATCTTCTCAGACCACCATGGAATAAAAGTTGAACTCAGTAACAACAGGAATCTGCATACTCATACAAAAACATGGAAGTTAAATAACCTTATGCTGAATGATAGCTTGGTCAGAGATGGATTAAGAAGGAAATTGCCAAATTTTTGGAACAAAATGAAAATGAAGACATGAATTATCAGAACTTCTGGGATACCACAAAGGTAGTCCTAAGAGGGAAATTTATAGCCCTGTAAGCCTTCCTCAAGAGAACGGAAAGAGAGAAAGTTAACAACTTAATGTGACATCTCAAGCAACTGGAAAAAGAAGAACATTCCAACCCCAAACTCAGTAGAAGAAAAGAAATAACCAAAATTAGAGAAGAATTAAATGAAATTGAAAACAAAACAATTATACAATAGATCAATAAATCAAAAAAGTTGGTTTTTTGAAAAGGTCAATAAAATAGATAAACCTATGGCTAACCTAACCAGGAAAAAAAGAGTAAAATCTTTAATCTCATCAATCAGAAATGACAAAGACAAAATAACAACAGACTCCTCAGAAGTTCAAAAATCCTTAATGAATATTACAAGAAACTTTATTCTCAGAAATATGAAAATCTAAAGGAAACTAACCAATACTCGGAAGCATGTCACCTTCCAAGACTTAGCAGACACATGTGGAAATGTTGAACAGGCCAATATCAAGTTCTGAAATAGCATCAACCATACAAAATCTCCCTAAAAAGAAAAGCCTGGGAACAGATGGCTTCACGTCAGAACTCTACCAAACCGTTAAAGAGGAACTAGTACCTATATTACTCAACCTGTTCCAAAATGCAGAAAAAGAAGGAAGACTACCCAACACGTTCTATGAAGCAAACATCACCCTCATCCCCAAACCAGGAAAAGACCCAACAAGAAAAGAAAATTATAGACCGATATCACTAATGAATATAGATGCAAAAATATTCAACAAGATCCTAACAAACAGAATCCAGCAACACATCAAACAAATTATACATCATGACCAAGTTGGTTTTATCCCAGGGTCTCAAGGCTGGTTCAATATCCGTAAATCTATAAGTATAATTCAGCACATAAACAAATTAAAAACCAAAGACCATATGATTCTCTCAATTGATGCAGAAAAAGCTTTTGATAATATCAGCATCCCTTCATGATCAGAACATTTAAGAAAGTTGGTATAGAAGGGACATTTCTTAAACTGATCTAGGCCATCTATAGCAAACCCACAGCCAATATCGTATTGAATAGAGTTAAACTGAAATCATTTCCACTCAGATCAGGATCCAGACAAGGCTGTCCATTGTCTCCACTGCTCTTTAACATTGTAATGGAAGTTATAGCCATTGTAATTAGGGAAGAAAACATGATCAAGTGTATCAGAAGAGATCTAACTTTCGCTCTTCACAGATGATATGATTGTATATCTGGAAAACACCAGGGTTTCTACTACAAAACTCTTAGGAGTGATCAAGGAATACAGTAGCATCTCAGGTTACAAAATCAACATTTATAAATCAGTAGCCTTTATATATACCAACAATAGTCAAGCTGAAAAAACAGTTAAGGACTCTATTCCATTCACAGTAGTGCCAAAGAAGATGAAATATTTGGGAGTTTATCTAATAAGGATGTGAAAGATCTCTATAAAGAGAACAATGAAACTCTAAGAAAAGAAATAGCTGAAAATGTTAACAAATGGAAAATCATACCATGCTCATGGCTGGGAAGAATCAACATTGTTAAAATATCCATACTACTCAAAGCAATATACAATTTTAATGCAATCCCAATTAAAGCTCCACTGTCATACTTTAAAGATCTTGAAAAAATAATACTTCATTTTATATGGAATCAGAAAAAACCTCGAATAGCCAAGACATTACTCAGAAATAAAAACAAAGCAGGAGGAATCACGCTACCAGACCTCAGACTATGCTATAAATTGATGGTGATCAAAACAGCATGGTACTGGCACAAAAACAGAGAAGTAGATGTCTGGAACAGAATAGAGAACCAAGGGATGAGTCCAGCTCCTTACCGTTATTTGATCTTTGACAAGCCAATTAAAAACATTCAGTGGGGAAAAGATTCCCTATTTAACAAATGGTGCTCGGTGAACTGGCTGGCGACCTGTAGAAGACTGAAACTGGACCCACACCTTTCACCATTAAATAAGATAGACTCTCACTGGATTAAAGATTTAAACTTAAGACGTGAACCTGTAAAAATACTAGAAGAGAGTGCATGGAAAACCCTCGAAGAAATTGGTCTGGGTGAGTATTTTATGAGGAGGATCCCCCGGGCAATTAAAGCAGCTTCAAAAATACACTACTGGTACCTGATCAAACTAAAAAGCTTCTGCACAGCCAAGAACACAGTAAGTAAAGCAAACAGACAGACCTCATAATGGGAGAAGATATTTGCAGGCTATGTCTCTGACAAAGGTTTAATATCCAGAATCCACAGAGAACTCAAACATATAAGCAAGAGAGGAACAAGTGATTCCATCGCAGGCTGGGCAAGGGACTTGAAGAGAAGCCTCTCTGAAGAAGACAGGTGCACAGCCTACAGACATATGAAAAAATGCTCATCTTTAATCATAAGAGAAATGCAAATCAAAACTACTTTGAGATATCATCTAACTCCAGTAAGATTAGCCCATATCACAAAATCCCAAGACCAGAGATGTTGGCGTGGATGTGGAGAAAAGGGAACACTTCTACACTGCTGGTGGGAATGCAAATTTCCTTTTGGAAAGATGTTTGGAGAACACTTAGAGATCTAAAAATAGATCTGCCATTCAATCCTGTAATTCCTCTCCTAGGTATATACCCAGAAGACCAAAAATCACATTATAACAAAGATATTCATACCAGAATGTTTATTGCAGCCCAATTCATAATTGCTAAGTCATGGAAAAAGCCCAAGTGCTCATCGATCCACGAATGGATTAATAAATTGTGATATATGTACACCATGGAATATTATGCAGCCTTAAAGAAAGATGGAGGCTTTAACTCTTTCATGTTTACATGGATGGAGCTGGAACATATTCTTCTTAGTAAAGTATCTCAGGAATGGAAGAAAAATTATCCAATGTACTCAGCCCTACTATGAAACTAATTTATGGCTTTCCCATGAAAGCTATAACCCAGTTGTAACCTAAGAATAGCAGAAAGGGGAAGAGGGATGGGAGGGAGGGGGTAGGATGGACGGAGGGAGGGTGATTGGTGGGATTACACCTGGGGTGCATCTTAACAAGAGTACATGTGAAACTTAGTAAATGTAGAATAGAAATGTCTTAACACAATAACTAAGAAAATGCCGGGAAGGGGCGGCCCCTGTGGCTCAAAGGGGTGGGGCGCTGGTCCCATATGACGGAAGTGGTGGGTTCATACCCAGCCCTGGCCAAAAACCGCAAAAAAAAAAAAAAAAGAAGAAAATGCCGGGAAGGCTATGTTAACCAGTGTGATGAAAATGTGTGAAACGGTCTACAAGTGTATGGTGCCCCATGATTGCATTAATGTACACAGCTATGATCTAATAAAAAAATATTATATTGGCATAAAAATTAATACAACAGATGAATCAAAAATGAAGTTTGAATAAAAGAAGTCAGACGCACAGACTACCCTTTATATGAAATCAAAACTGTACAAAACTAAACAAAGCTAATTAGAGACACACTTAGATAATTATAAGAAAAGCGAAGATATTACTGCCTTAAAAGTTAGGACAATTGTTCCCTTTGGTGGGGAGAAAGTGGATTAGGATTGTGAAGGGTACATCAGAGCTCTGGGCTGCTAGCTGAATTCTATTTCTTGTCCTGAGGAATGGCTACACATGTTTGCTTTGTAACAACATAATGAATTTAATGAAAGTCACACATTTATGGTTTATGTAATTTTCTAGACATGTATTATATTTAATAATATAAAAGTGTACAAAAGAGAAACATATTTTATATTCCCTTGAATATATCCCATCATAATTAAGTTGTCTATGCAACTGAATTAAAAATTCGATGACCTATTACTTATTCTTACTATGTGTAGCCTCCTCTGATACATTCTCTTCTCTCCTATTCTATTCCATCTTACCCTATTAGAACAAATGCTGGTCATAACCTATCAAACTGATTTAATGATTCATCCTTTAAAAAACACTCATCTTGACCATTAAAAACCTCTTGCCATTACTGTCTAGTGCTTGGGAATCCCAGGTTGGGATCAGAAATGGCCATCCTTCTACAACAGGGTTTCTCAGTGTCAGAACTATTGATGTCTTGGGTTGAATAATTCTTTGTTGTAGGGAACTTTCGCGCATGCTGTAAAACATTTAGCAGTATCCTTGGACTCTACCCACTAGATGCCAGTAGTATCCACCCCTTCCTAGCTGTGGCAACCAAAAATGTCTCTGGACATTGTCCAGCAGACAAAATCACCTCCACTGAGAACTAATGCTTTATAGAGGCCTTTAACATTTTAAATTAGGCTATGCTTTATGAAGAATTCTTTAGTTAGCATTTCTCAAATGCCATTAGAATCACCTGAACGTTCTGTTTGAGAACTAGGCTAGAAATCTGCCTTTTAAAACAAAGACTTCAGTCACTCTGATTCAGGTGTTTCTGAGTATCACTCAGAAACATTGTTTGAGAAACATTGCCCTAAGATGACAACGACCTGAAATGAAAACCCCTGGGAGATATGAGAATGCTCCAATACATTAGATTTCCAGAGACAGCTCCATGTATTGAGAACATAATAAGTATGTACCTGGTGAGAAATCATGTAAAACACCTAAGAGTGCTTCATGGAGCGAATTTAGTACAAACGCTAGTGAAATCACAGCAGTAAGGTCCTTTCTTTGTGTCATTGTTCTGTGATGTGTTTGGGGAGGTGTGTTTGGGATCTGTAGTACCTGAGCCTGACCTTTCTGAGTCTGTGATATCCCTGAAGCCAATATTCAAGAAGGAAACAATCCCCGGTACATGCCTGATAGCAAAGCTGAAATTCTTCCCCATACTTCAGAATTTTTTTTCTTCCCGGTTAATTGTTCTTCCTAAATTGAATGATCTATTTTTGGAACTAAAAGAGATGCAGCGTAGAGAGAAAGGAACTGACAAAGCCCAATGCAGAGAAGGGAGGTAGAGAGAGGAAATGTGGGAAGAAGAGGGGGGATACTGTCCGTATCCATCTTCCTCCTAACAAACACACTGAGTGGAAGGGAAGGGCAGTATGTCTTCTTGGGAGCATGTAGATGAGACACCTGGGGAAGGAGATTCTGCCTTTGAAACAACAAACACACGCAATGAAAAACATGTAAAATTCTGGAAATTGTTGTAACTTGGAGGTCCAGGTCTTAAAATCTATTGCGCATTCCCTGAAAGCTCCCTAGTGAGCCCACATGTTCATATCATTGAATCAGAAGGTGATTCAAAACCTGCTCCCTCTACTGTATTTCTTAATATAAAAACTGACTTGAAAAGCACCATGGCCTTAGTCCTGAAAATGTGGGAATGACTCATGGATTCAGCGACTTTTGAGACTATCTAGCAGGACTTCCGATATGTTTAGGGAACATGCACATTCAATGAAGCTTATATATACACAGATGTGTGCATTTTTAATGAACTCTGAACTGTAGCCCACCTTAGGCAGATTCATTAGCTATAATCAAAAATGTGCTTGCAAAAAGAATCAGCAAATATCGTACCTAACTACCAGTGTGGCTATCAGCTGTTTACACTTGCTGCTTCTGTAAATAGTGCTCTTGCTAACTCCAGTGAGTTCTGATCCTCCTTCAGACTGAACATCATGCTCAAAGCTGTAGCCATTTCTGCCACTTCTGTTTTCCAGGCATTTCGATTGGTGTTATGTTTTAAAAAGTGCCTCTTTTATGCTTTTAAATGTTTAGCAAAACTACAAAGCAGAACACACATCATTTTCTTCAAAACACATAAACATTTTGGCCTGCAAAAGAGACTACACCAAAGACAGCCAGCTTGACTTTAAAACGCAGAAGTAAAGTGTAAACCTTTCAAACTCCCATTAGATTTTGCCTTTCTTTTTACCCTTCACTGTATATTTTAACAATACATGTAGTTCACTTCTAAGATGATTCAACTAAGGACAGAAAGAAGCTTCAAATGGTTGTGCATACATTCTTTTCTCTGCTATGAGGTGTCAGGGAGAAGCTCTTGACTACTGATGGTGCCATTTTCCCCATTCCATTGGCACTTTAACCTTAGTGTCCTGCGGATAGTATAGAATACCCATGTTTTTCTGTGTGTCTGAGTATTTTGTTTCTATCCACTTGAATAGCAGACTCAAACATCAGGGTGGTGGAGAATGAATCACGGGGAAAGAGAAGGGAAAAATCCTGGGAAGGACAGCTTTCACTCAAACAGGCTAAGCAAACCCTTTATTTCTGGTTAGAGCACTGAAGTTGTAGGACAGGGAGATCATCACTTTCCTCCTCACATATGTAAATGTGCAAGCTGATCAAACAAGAAACCTAGACGGTTTCTTCCAAACCCAAACTCTGGGCTTATATTGTATTGATAAAAATGTGGGCTTCCCGGCCTATATGCCTAGATTCAAATTCTGGCTTCATCTGGATTTGTGCAACTTTGGGAAAACCAAGTGACCCTGAGCTAATGACAGCCTCTTCATGTAGTTTTTATTCATCTATAAAATTATAGTAATAATAGAATATGCCACTAGCACTATTGTGTGTGTGAAATGTGTGGTTGTGTGTGAAAACATTTAGAATTCTTCTTATCTGTTAAGTATGAAAAATGAAGTTGTTAAAATTATTGTTATTAGAATTAGTATAATCACTGACAATGATGTAGTAGATTTGATTCTAGCAAATTCCAGAGGAAAAAATATCAACAGTCAGGGGTGTGTACTGTTCCTCTTTAGCACAAAGGTACTCAGATAGGTCAGATCCATCAAATCCTTCCAGAACCTCTCTGGAACATGCACAAAAGACGCCCCAGGTGTAGTTATAGAGAGTCCATGTCTGGATTGGAAGGTTGAATAACACTTCTACCATTGCCCAATGACATTTCGCTTTTAGTTGAGGGAGTCTTGTATGAGTAACAACTAGTCAGGAGCATGTCCAGTTATTTGTATGTGGTTCAGATGGTATAGGATTATTATTCCATTCTGTCATATTTTGTGACTACAATTTTGGCCCAGGAGTTTAATAGTATTTCTGGTACTCAGGCTATAAAATATACTGTTAATTGAATAACCTACTTCATCCTGTTCCCCTGGGTCCATGGGTGGTTATAGTGACTCTGTCTCCAGTATTATACTCTTTTAATTTTAGATGTAGAAAATATCTACTCTAAAACCACCCCCTTGTGTCCTATGCTTACCTCAAAATCTGGCCTATGGAACTCACTGGACTATTATCTATTTTTTCTACTAAGAAGAGAAAAAAAGACAGTCTTCATTCATTGAAAATGTAATTATTCATTGACTCTTGGGCACCTGTTACATGTGCAAATCAGTGTGCTTGCTACCAGAAATACAATGTTGAACAAGACAGACACAGTATATGTGCTCTTAGGCATATCCTGGTAGAAGAAATAGACATTAAACAAATAATCCTATGATTGTTTAATTAAAATTATAAAAACTATAGAGGAGATATGGGTTGATCTGTAAACATGTAACTAAGATGTTAGACCTAACCTCAGTGGTCAAAAAGGGTTCCTTGGAGACGTAACATTGAGTTGAGGTTTGAAGAATGAATAGAGTTAATGAGATGATATGGGAGAGAGGAAAGACTATTCTAGCCAGGAGACATAGCATGTGCATGGACTCTAATGGTGGCAGAAATGGTACATTTAATGAAGTGAAAGAAGGTAAGTGTTGCTGGTGTGCAGAGGGAAAGGGAGAGGGATGTGACGAAGGCAAGGCAGACCAGGTAAGGACCCAAGGCTGTGAGGTAAGAAATATTACCTCTATTCAAAAACAAAGGGAAAACATGAAATAGGATTGTTGATCAGATTTGCATTTTAAGAAACACTGCCTACTGTGTGGAGAAGGCCTGGAGAGGTGATAGTTTAGATATAGGAAAATAACTTAGAAGTTTCCTAGATACAGTGAATTTATTAGAGTGAATGACAATGGCAAGGTGGAGTTGCATAGAAATTTTAAAAGTTGATAAATATTTAGGTGGTGGAACTTAAAAAGTATTGATGACAGGAGTAAGAAAGAGGGAGATTGTGAACTAGATTTTTGATAGCAACATTCACAAAGATAGGATTCACTATAGCAAAGCCAAGTTGGGCGAAGGAGAGAAGTGTAAATTTAGTTCTGAACTATTAAATTTGTGGAACCTTAGCAGTGATGTTTTGTAAATGATTAACAACAGGCTCTCCAAAAATCTAACAAAAAAAAAAAAAGGGAAAAAAGAAAACAAACTCAATAAGTAGCATTCGCCAGTTTCCATGGTGTAAATACTGTCATCATGGTGGATTTCAACCTAACCAACATGATGGTACAGAGCATGAAAGTTGTAAAGAGATGCTCTCATGAGCCAATGCAAGCTGGCTTACGCACACTGCTGACATGTAAGGGGATACGTCAAGAGGTGGTTGGATACATAATTATTTGACTTAAAGGAGCGTTCCAGGCTAGAGTCTGGAGTCATTGATGACACATGATAAGACTACGGAGAGCACACTAAATGAGAGAAATGTCTGAGTATTGAGACTTGGCAGGACAAGATTTTAATATTCATTAGAGGGGGTCAGAAAGGATGAGCAAGTCTCAGAACATGCACTGTCATGTGAGCTATGGATAGAAAGAGTTTTGCCAAAGAAGATTTGGTCAACATAGTTAAATGCTGCCGAAAAGTCAAATAAGATGAAGGTTGCAAAATCTTCAGATTTAGTGATAGAAATTAAAAGTGAGCTTAATGAGAGCACTTCCCATAGAATAGTGAGGAAAGAAGTCAGACTGAAATCATTTTAAAAACAAAAATAGAAATAAATTTGAGAAGTTGGAGACAGTGAGTATTAAAAACTCTTTTGACATGTTGGGCGATGATGAAGAAATAGGAGATAGTGTGTAGCTATCAGATTTAGGACTTGGGGTAGACTTGATCCAGATTGTTCTGTTTGTGCTTTTGTTTTTTACATAAGAGAAAATTGAACATGTTAAATGCTGATGTCAAGGATCTAATAAGAGAGGGAGGTTGCAAATATATGAAAAGGCTAAACTTGCTGGGTGTGGTGGCTCACGCCTGTAATCCTAGCACTTGGGAGGTTGAGGCAGGTGATTGCCTGAGCTCACAAGTTTGAGACCAGCCTGAGCCAGAGAGAGACCCCATCTCTAAAAATATAGCCAGGTGCTGTGGCAGGCACCTGTAGTCCCAGCTACTTGTGAGGCTAAGGCAAGAGGATCTCGTGAGCCCAATAGTTTGAGGTTGCTGTGAGCTATGATGTCACAGCACTCTACCAAGGGTGACAAAGAGAGGTTCTGTCTCAAAAAAACAATTTTTAAAAAGAAAAGGCTAAACTTGTACAAGATTTCCTCTTCTTTTGTCAGCTTTGTCACTTCCAAGTCCTCTAAAATGTCATTCTCATTTTCATCATTATGGCTTTGCTTATGTTCTTTTTTTTTACTTTTTTTAGCATATTTGTGTCCAAAAATTTCATATAGCCTAAACACAGTTTCTGTCTTACCTCCATTGCCTGTCCTTGATTACTCCATCATACCCTAAGCCAGCAGTTCTTAACCTGTGGGTCATGACCCCTTTGGGGGTCGAATGACCCTTTCACAGGGGTTGTCTAAGACCATCAGAAAACACATATTTCAGTTATGAAGTGGCTACAGCTTAAGTAGCAATGAAAATGATAATACATTTATGGTTCGGGGTCACCAAAACATGAGGAATTGTATTAAAGGGTTATAGCATTAGGAAGGTTGAGAACCACTGCCCTAAGCTGTCTGCTTTCCAACCTTACAGTGTAAGAAAAAATAGCTTTAGGTTCAGTATGTCAGAGAGACAGAAGATGTTAATGGTGTTGGGGCTACGGCCACGCTTTTTCTTGGAAATTTTTTTACCAACTCTGAACAAAGTGTGGGTCAAGGTGGCTGCTTTTTAACTTTTAAAAATACTCATTGATCATAGCGAAGATTGAACAGTTAAACCAAGCTCAGTCCATCAGATTCTCTCACATAAGGATTTGAGAAAGAGATATTAAACAAATGTATTTGATCATGGTACTCCCAAAGTTGTGGGAACATAGAGACTGGAGTGCTTGGAAGACTACTCATAACCAAACAAAGAAAAACTGGTCAACAGAGAAAAAGAAGAACGAAGCAGGTTCACGAAATAGAGAAGGGATAATTCTCCATGTGAAGAGACAGCGAGAGAGAAACGTTGTGTCCTTTCCACGTACTCAGTGGTCTGGTCACTTTTCCTGGCCTTGGACAATGGGACACCCCTTAATAATCAAAGGACATTCCTTTCACTCAAATTTCAGATGGCCCCTGCTTCTTGAAGTTAAACAATCCTTGGCAAGTAACCTTGAGGATGAAGACTGAACTGATGATTCGGAGCTGGTGGATCTCCTGGGTGGTAGCTAAAGAGACAACACAAGATCAGGCAAAGATGACACCGAAGGCTGGAGGTGGGGAGTGGAAGCCAAAGACCAGGCTCAAAATTGAGATCTAAGAATTGACCTTTGTGAGAAACATCAGAGATGCAACCTCTGGATGAGGAAGCATCTCAGGTGGAAAACATTTTTGTGTAGGCCAAACTTCTTTGCTCACCTGTGTTCTCAGGTCTGCTTAGAAGACATCAGTAATGAAAATTAAAACAACACCAAAAATCTCTGACAAATAGAAGTTGAAAGTCTCCATTACTGTGCTTTGTGCAGTCTTTGTAACTATGCCTCCTCCTGTGCTCTAAAGCAATCCCATTTCAAGAACATGCTGTCAGCCCTTTTCTTTTCCGTCTTTTCTTTTTGTGCACTTTTTACTTTTGTAGTCTCGTGTGTTTCCATGGTTTCAACACTGGCCTTTGTCTAGGTCCTCAGCTTTGACATTCATCACAAACATGATACCAACTTATATTAGCTCGTTGGGTATCTCTATTTGGACATCCCTGTGGCTCTTCAGAGTCAGTAATACACAAATTGGGCAAAAATGCACACATTGGAGAACAGTCAGTCTGGTTTTGAACGTAGACTTGGCCCTTATTAGTTCCGTGATTTTTGAGATAAGCAATGTATATAGAGTTGGTACATTCTTTGATTTCTGGTAAACACTCAGTGAAATGCTTTTTTGTGTTGCTGTTAGTATCTTTATTTTTGTTCTCTCCCTTAGGTTGGTTATTTCCCTTGATAGCTTCACTAACCTTTGATAAGTAACACGAACATTGGAAGTCTGAAGTGCTAGTCTAACTCTGGCTCTAATGCTCGTGTGACCTTAAGTCACTTACCTAAACTCTCTAACGAACTCTGAGGACTTTCCTGGTATCCAAACCACAAATGATATCTTATCTTAAATTCTAAAATTTTCCATCATCTTTGATATCTTCCTTTCTTTAGGCTTCTTAATACATTTAGATTCCAATTCTTGCCCACTTCACCTCCACAATATCTCACACCTGGCTTCGTTCCAGTCTGCTCTACCATCTTATTCCTGGCTCCTCGTGTTCACTCCTTCTTGGACTATTACCATAGCTCCCCTCCTGTCTGGGGCCATTAAACTGATTCTCTAGCCTCGCTTCCTACTTATCTGTTATTTCATCTTTCAGTGCATTTTATACACCACCAATTAAACTCTCCACATTTGCACTTATTATTCTCATGCTATGCCGAAACTCTGCTCTTTTAAGGCTAACACAAATAGTCTGTGTTTTAGTTTTAGCTTTTGATCATCTATTTTTGTGAAATTTATTATTCAAACACTATCATCACACCATTTTTCTTCAATGCTAATCTTATAAAAAATTCTGATTCTTTTATTAGAGAGGGTGATGTATCTGGAAATGAAGTTACATACAGACCAGTTTTCTACTTTTAGAAACTACATTTTTCATAGACAAACACTTTTAAATTGAGTAGACCTGGTAGATGATTCCTTTGGGAAGGTCATTAGCCAAACATTTGTCATCTGAGGATCTAGTGTTTTTTTTCATCATGTAGAAACAGCCCTTGTCTTCTTATTTAGCTTTAACCACCTGCTAAGTTTGAGATGCATTTCACAGATGCATCTGTTATATTTCTTTGTAACACCGATAAACCCATAATCAATAAATTCAGGAATACCTGTCAATGTATCTTCTTCTAATAATCTGCTGTTTCTCAGTTACGTCACTTAAACATCTGAGTTTTGATTTTCAAGCCCACTTACTGGTCTCCTCTTTGGCCCAGAGCTTAGTGCCCTAGAAGTAATTTAGGTGGAGTTAAAATCCAATTAACTTGGAATTTCCATGAACTGTAGCATCATTGTAACAGAGGATTTGAGTTTTAGAAAACTCAGATCATTGCTTGCTTTCTGCAATAGCAAAGAGAAATCAAACACACACACACACACACACACACACACACACACACAAAAGTGGAGGGAGAAAAGGTAGTGATTTCAAGCATCTATTTGGCTAGGTATTAGACAGAATATTGGATAAGACAGCTGGGGACTGACATAGTCTTTAAGACATCATATGATTTCTATCCATTTGTTTTCCCGTCTCCAAAAGTGGAGAACAATAATAGATAACATGCCTATGTGTCCTTGGTGAGTTTTAATGAGATCTCATTCTTCAAAATGAAGACAACATTGACTTTTTATTATGCCATTGTCTAATATTATGATGCATTTTAGAATAAAATTTATTTTTCTATTATTTTATTTACTTGGATAATTGTATCAACCATATCTTGAACCAGTAAATCATTTAGAAATATATCTTGATACATCTGAGTCCAGTTCCTTATTTATATATTTGTTCTTTGTGTGTTTGTGTGTATAAATACAGGCATGTGTGTGATGTTGCATAAATAAATACGTGTGTGTGTGTATCTTGCAATAGTTTTTCTAGGAGGGCTAGATTTTCCAAACAATTTTATAAACAATTGCATTGTGTTCATGTGGTATAATGTGAAATGTGCTTGGTCTTTGTCCCTTTTTTGGTCACAGAGCTTAAAGTCTTGGAGTTTCCTGAGTGATAGGGGTGTCTTCTGTTACTTATAGTGATTGTCTTTGATAACACCTGAGTTCCTGATAATGAGGTGACTTAGGGTAGTGCTGCTAGACAGCTTTAGGACAGGACCAATCACCAGGAAGACCAATAAGGGTTAAAGGGTTAAAAGTTTGGCACTTTCAGCCCCACCCATCAACCTCCAGGAAAGTGGTTGTGGGGGAAACATTGGAAATCAAGTTCTGTAACCACGTTCTTTGTTGATGAACTTCTGGATTGCTGAGTATATATCTGGAGGTGCTGGGAGAGCGGCCTACCTGGAGGGGTCATGGAAGTTCTGTACCCTCTTCCCCACACAAACACCTTGCCCTATGCCCCCTGTGCCCTCCGTGTCTCTTCCTCTGGCTGTTTCTCTGTATTCTTTGTAATATCCTTTATAAGAAATGGGTAAACATGATTCCCTGAGTTCTGTGAGACACTCTAGCAAATTAATTGAACATAAGGTGGGAGGAGTGGGGCTCCCAACTTATAGCCATTTGAATTATAGTTCTCAAACATTGTTTTTGAAGTGGGGCGCAGTCTTGTGGGATGGAGTCTGTAACCTGTGGGATCTGGTGCTATCTCCAGGTAGGGAGTGGCAGAATTGAATTGAATTGTAGGATACTCAGTGTCCACTGGAGATTTGCTTGGTGTGTAAGGGGGAAACCTCCATGCATCTGGTCCTAGAAATGTTCTACGTATATAGAAGGAGAAAAACTGTTTTTTTCCTATCAGTGTATGGCTCTCATTAGACTCAAAACAATTCTAAGATTTCACTCCTAAACAGTGCAAACAACAACAACAACAAAATTAGTCTGATATCAATGGTAGTTCTAAAACATAACCCCCGGCAATACTTTTTGGCAGGACTTTAAAAAAATCTGCCAAAATAATTTATTTGGGAATAAAATACTTTTAAATTAAGTGATTTCCTTGGCCTTGTATCATTTGATTTTTAGCTACAATGGGCTATTTAAGTTTTTAAAGTCTAGATACCTAGTTTCCTTTTCCACATGAAACTCTGAGCTCATTGAACCTACCTTATTTTATTTTTTTAACAGTATGATTATGGCAGAATTTCAGCATAATATAGCGATATCAAGATACTTAAAGAGAAAGGATTCCAAATAACATTTTAATTAAAAAAAACTTAAGACTGGCTCAGCATCTGTAGCTCAGCCGCTATGGTGCCAGCAATATACACCAGAGCTGGTGGGTTTGAACCAAACCTGGGCCTGCCAGCTTGCCAAATAACAATGACAACTACAATAACAACAACAACAACAACAACAAAAATAGCCAGGTGTTGTGGCAGGCGCCTGTAGTCCCAGCTACTCAGGTGGCTGAGGCAAGAGAATTGCTTAAGTCCGGGTGGCGCCTGTGGCTCAAGGAGTAGGGCGCTGGTCCCATATGCCGGAGGTGGTGGGTTCAAACCCAGCCCTGCCAAAAAAAAAAAAAAAAAAAAAAAAAAAAGAATTGCTTAAGTCCCAGAGTTTGAGGTTGCTGTGAGCTGTGACACCCCAGCACTCTACCAAGGGTGACATAGTGAGACTCTGTCTCAAACAAAAAAAAAAATCTTAAGAAAAAGAATTTATTTATTTATTTTTTGAGACAGTTTCACTCTGTCACACTCAGTAGAGTGCTGTGGTGTCCTGGTTCTCAGCAACCTCAAACTTTTGGGCTTAAGAGATCCTCCTGCCTCAGCCTCCTCAGTAGTTGGGTCTACAGACACCTGCTACCACGCCCAGCTAGTCTTTCTATTTTTAAGTAAGAGATGGAGCCTCATTCTTGCTCAGGCTGGTCTTAAAGTCCTGAGCTCAAGCAATCCACCTGCCTTGGCCTCCCAGAGTGCTAGGAATATAGCTGTAAGCCACTGCACCCAGCCTAAGAGAAAGAATTTAATTTTGTGATAAATTATACAGTGAGAGAGAACTAACACTTGGAAATGAGATAGGGATGTTTTTCACTTAAAGCCAAAGAGAGGGACAGCACTGGGAATGACACAGTAGGTGCCAGCAGGAAGGTCATGTGTGACCCTGATACATTACTTTTCAGAATGTTGCATCATATAACAAGTTTGTGATTTGGGCAGAATCGTATAAAGTGAATTTTTCTTTAATAGGAACTACCAATGCTCACTTAATATAAATAATGTGGAAATAGTCACTGTATGTTTTTCAGATCTGCAGCGCATATTTAGATGGCTAAGATTAAATCATATTTAGTGAGTCTGCATATGTAGATGTCAGCCACCTTGTTTTTCTTCTCATTATTATTATTATTATTATTATTATTGAGATATAGTCTTGCTCTGTTGCCCTGGCTGGAGTACAGTGGCACCATCATAGCTCACTGCAGTCTCAAATTTCTGGGCTTAAGAGATCCTCCTGCCTCAGCTTCCTGAGTAGCTGGGACTATAGGCTCGTGCCACCATGACCAGCTAATTTTTTTCTATTTTTTTTTAAAGATGGGGTCTTACTATATTGCCCAAGCTGCTCTTGATGTCCTGGCCTTGAGCAATCCTCCCATCTTGACCTCTCAAAGTACAAGGATTATAGGCGAGAAGCACAGTGCCTGGCCTCTTATCACACTCAATTCTCAAGACTATTCTATGAAATGGACATGCTAGCTCATTCTCCCTGCTGGTTGCTGCCTTGACTCTGCACTTTTTCCTCTCTCCTCCACTAGTACTGCCTGACTTCCCTTCAGCAGCCCTAGATTGCCAGGTGAATCCTGATCTCATGCACAGGAGCATTAAGGTGCTCTCGTCCTGTTCAGCATGGGCCTATAGCATATGTGTGTGTGTGTGTGTGTGTGTGTATATGTGTATATATATATATATATTTTATTTATTTTTTTTTTTGAGACAGAATCTCAAGCTGTCACCCTGGGTAGAGTGCTGTGGCATCACAGCTCACGGCAACCTCCAACTCTTGGGTTTAAGTGATTCTCTTGCCTCAGCCTCCTAAGTACCTGGGATTACAGGCACCTGCCACAGTGCCCAGCTATTTTTTGGTTGTAGTTGTTGTTTGGTGGGCCCTGGCTAGATTCGAACCTGCCAGCTCTGGTGTATGTGGCTGGCACCTTAGCTGCTTGAGCTACAGGCGCTGAGCCATCATCTAGCATATTTTTTTATACGCCTTAGTCCAGCTTCCCAAACTCCAAATTCCCACCTGGCCTGTATGAAAACCAGCTCTGCTGCTCGTACCAAAGAATGGCTCCTTCCTACCGAGTCTTAACCCCACTTCCTCTGGACCTTGCTCCACATTCCTAGTAAGGAGTAAACAAAGACTTCTGCATTTCTCAGTCGAAACATGCGATGGGTGTTTCTAAAGAAATACATTAAAAGGCAAACTCGTAAGTAAGTGAGGCAATGGTTATATTAATCAGTTTTACTTAAGCATTTCATATTGCATGTCAAATCATCACATTGTACCCCATAAATAGATAGTTATGATTTAATAAAAGAAATTTTAAAAAAGACAAACTCATTATTTTTTCTAGGCTCTCTTAACTCCCCAAAATTACCTATAGAAATTGCTTTTCCTTTTTGGATTCCTTAATCTCTGATGCTGTTACCCCTTACCCAGAGATCCAAGCTAGCTATACAAGCATTCTCTTGGACCACCTTCTCTTCATAGCTATGTGTAACTAGAATCAACACATTTTATTTCTGAAATGTCTCGTTGAGAATATTGACATAACCCCTGACTCTAATTCCACCCCCTAAATTCACCCATTCTTCATAGTGCAGCTAGGATGATCTTTCTATACATGCGTTATAATATAATTCTTACACTATTCCCTTGGAGAAAAGTCTTTTTTATTGGTTTTAGAACAGAGTAAGATAAGATGAATCTTCATACTCCACTGATAACGTTTTTTCCTTGTTGCTTAGGGCTATTTGCTGCATCTTCTGTGCTTTGACCATGGGCCTTGTTCTTTCAAACTCCCCACCTTTGGACCCTTTTGCCAAAAGCAAAGGATGCTGGTCCATCCTTCTGGATTCAAATGCCACTTCCTCTGTGAAGCATCCATGAGTTCTATGTTCTTTCTCTAAAGCAAAATGAATTTCTGCCTCCTTTGTTTCCAGAGCAGATTTGAAATCACTATTGCTATATTTGTGAAGCTTCACAGAAATTAGATGGGTCTTGCCTATGGATTGGGAGCTCCTTGAGTTCAGGGACTATGCTTTATTAACCTTTGCAGTATCTCATTCAGGGCCTGGTAGTTTGTTGTTTGATATACAAATAAATGGTTACAGACTCAAAACAGGGATTTTATTCCATCATAAAAAACAAGACAGAGGCGGTGAGGATGACATTGTAGGTGTTCCTTAAACTCACTCCAAAAGCAAATGACACTGAAACTCTGTTGCAAGGCACAACAGTGATGTTCTTTTCCTTCACACTGAACAAATAGATACTTTAGGAGATAATTGTCCTTATTATTCTTCTGCAAGGATTAATTTTGTTTATTTTACTTTATTAGAAGATGGGACACGGGGTTTATTTAATCAAGTGGTTTTCCCTCTGCATCTAAAACCAAGTATAATTTTCTCTTTAAGGTCAAATGAACCACAGTACTCTAGACAAACGTATAAAGCACTGGTGCCATCTGAGGCATAGAGTGGGTGTTGAACAATGAGGTTTCGAGCCATGAAAGGAGGAGAGGGAGAGAGACACACAGCCCCACCCAGCAAGAACACTAAATGTTGCTACCTAGTGAAGATTAGTCAGAACCTGAGACAACTGGGAAACGTGGATTTATTTTAGAAATAACTTGCCAGGGATTCTATTCTAAAAAGTGGAGTATGTCCTGCAAATGTGTGTAGGTCTTTATGACCAAGTTTCATTATTTTTACAGAAACACAGAGTGTCAGCACTGGCCTACAGTCTTGTCTGGTCCGGTAATGTTGTGGGCGGTGCTCAGAGGAACCCACGAGCTCCCTGGCAGGAGTGGCCTGTGGAGTGTTTGTGGAGCAGGCTGTCAGGCACACGGCCCTCTCTGTCCTCTGCCAAAGAACCTCTAGGTTTCCTGTTTTGTAAAGGAGGTTTCTGTGTCCAAGTTTGTTTGAAGAGTTTTCTGACTTTAGAAAGTTATTAAATCCCCCAAGCTAGTGTTTCTGTCTTTTTTGAGGAAAATGAGGCCTAGAAACCTCAAGTGAGTTGTCCCAGGCCAAACAACCATCAGTGCACTAGTTGACAAATTAGCTGGATCCCCATTTTTGTTGCTGCTGTTATTGATTTGGTTTGGACTCGGAATTTTTTATTTTATTTATTTTTTGAGACAGAGTCCCATTTTGTCATCTTCAGTAGAGTGCCATAGTGTCATAGCTCATGGTAACCTCAAACTCTTAGGCTCAATAGATCCTCTTGGCTCTATCCTTGAGTAGCTGGGACTGCAGGCGCTCGCCACAACGCCTGTTTTAGAGGTGGGATCTCACTCTTGCTCGGGCTGTCTCCAACCCCTGAGCTCAAGACATCCACCTGCTTTGACCTCCCAGAGTGCTGTGATTACAGGCATGAGGCACCAAGAGAGCCCTGGACTCAGATTTAGAAAGTGATGAGCAGTAGGGGAACCGAAAGAGGCGAGAGTGATAGGTTAAGAACTAAATGATGGAAATGTGACAAGGGATTGTGCTTTTTGTGCAAAACAAAAAAACAAACTGGAGCTTTCCCTCCCCCCACTTCTATCTTAGAATGCTTCTCATATGCAAATGACTACAATAGCTTTTGCTTTCTAGAATGTTCACAAGGACTCAAATTGAAGTAACTGCTTATTATATATTTTATATGTCTGATATATCTTACAAACATATGTATTATATACAGATATATTATGTGCATTATATAGGGATACATGTATATTGATAGGGATATATATATATATGGTATATATATACCATTTTGATGGTAAACTTGGATGGCATGCAAAATGTGATTATAGAATTCAGAGAAGACTCTTTGTTTGCAGAGAAGCTTCAAAGATTCATGGAACATTTGCTTTAAAATAGATTGGATTTGCCAGAGGAAAAGAGCTCTTTACAAGTCAATTAGCTGGAGGACAGGGTGTGGTCAATAGCACAATAGCTGGAGAGAGTGTGTAGAGAAAAGAACGAAAGATCATTAAATCACTTGATTACGAAGTGAAAATGAGGAAATTAGTTTCAGGTGCACGTAACAGATGCTGAGGGACACTGCAGTGATAATGCCCAAGTGGGAAGAGAGGGTGACACTTTAGAAGCAGGGTCAGAGACTCCGGGACATCTTCAGTAATGGGAAGAGGAGATGAGTCCATGAACAAAGAGACAATGGACAAAGAGGTGCAAAATAACTAATCTGACATTTGGGAATTAAAAATAAATTACAAAATGAACGTGTAGGATTCAGGCAAAAGAGAGAACATTAAAGAAGGAAGACTAAATACTACAATGAGAAAAAGAAGATGACTGATAGACCAAACAAGGGTAAGGGGACACAATCTGTGCTGAAGGAACTTCCAAAAATGTTAAGAGGAAAAAATTATTCCAAAGGAATTGGTATTGAAAAAACAAAAGGATAAAACTCATTGATACCGTGTTGAAAATTAACACACAGGAATAGAATCGGCAGAAGAGATACCCGAAGACGTTCTAGGCAGCTCACCAGGTAATAGCAGAGGAGTAAATAATGCAGTCATTAATATTGCAAGATTAAGCTTCTTTCTTGTTTTGGGGAGAATTAGAACGAGTTCATGCAGAATAAAGCAATTACCACACATGAGCTACAGCGAAGGTTTCCTGCCTCCCCATGGCATGCACGGCTTGGTGCCATGAAATCAGGGTAGACAAGACTCAGACGTGTCATTGGAATTCAGCAAGTCTGGAACTATGCATTTCAGGGTAGAATCATGGTTTC
This sequence comes from Nycticebus coucang, assembly GCF_027406575.1. Classification (NCBI taxonomy): domain Eukaryota; kingdom Metazoa; phylum Chordata; class Mammalia; order Primates; family Lorisidae; genus Nycticebus; species Nycticebus coucang. Next base: position 96,631,979 of record NC_069789.1, read on the forward strand.
TCAACTTCAGGAATGAATTCAGGAAGGCTTGGATTTAGCATAATGGAGAGTTTTACATTAAAAAAGACCAAATTGGAAATTACTAGCACAGATGAAAAATGGACAATTTGTATGTGTGTGTGTGTGTGTGTGTGTGTGTGCATGTGCCACGGTGAAATAAAAATGGACTGGGGCATGGAAAGTAATTTAACCGTTTAAAGACACAATTGTTTCATTAATATTTACTTATATCTGATTAAATATTCATGACGCCTTGCCTTCCACCCCCCCGACCCCCGTGTCTAACAGTGTTGCATTCATGGCCATCTGCACCAGCTCAGCACACGGGAGGTCTCAATTAGCCATTCAGGCTGACAGTGGACACTCAGCCAAGGGGCCCTTACCCTGCAATGGGCTGAAAAGAAATGATGAGTTTGTCTCTAGGCACAAGCAACACTGAAACAGACTTGCTCTGGGCTGAGATTATCACCGGGCAGAAGCTTCAGGATCACAGTCCTCTCCAGACACAGAGAAGATGGTTTCAGGAATGTTTAAGTAAATTTGGGCAAGTGAAAAATGTTTGTGGAAGGTACATGGTGTCCTATAGGGAGCAGTACTCAAGGTGGGAACAAAACTAGAATTGGAGTCCTTGACACCTACTACCATGTTCCTATCTGCCAAGAGGCTAGGTAGCAGATGCTCTGGTTTATAATCTTATTTAGTAACGCATAAAACAGGACTGAAAGTAGCTTCCTCTAAAAGAGGTGCCGGGGAAGTTGGCTCCACTCTCCAGCACTGCTACTTGCTGAAGTCTCTGGCTCTTTTAATCAAACTACAATGGCACCAGGGGTTCCCTGTCTATTGGAATTACCTGCCCCATGTTTATTTCTTTTTTAAATTGAACTTCTGAAGAACCCAGATGATGCTTTGCTCACGGGAATATTCTCAGAGTCTAGCTAGCACAAGAGCTAGTAAAAATAATAACTTATCCATTAGGGAGGCTAAGATTTGATATTAGAATATGGTATGAAAAGTGGTTGGACAGTATTATTCATTGTGCGAACATACTTTCATTATGGATGTGCTCACGCACAATGCAAGAATAACGTTGCTGCTCATTATTAAAAATCAAATGCTAGTATGTTTGTTTGTTTAGTTTCTGCTAAACTCTCCTGAAACTCAGTTGAAAGTAGCATAGAAATGTGACATCTGTGGTAGGCAGAAAAATGCCTTCCCCTGCACCAAGCATGCCTGCATCCTAATCCCTAGAAACTGGGATTATGCTACCTTACACAGCAAAAGGGACTTTTTGGACCTGGTTAAAGTTAAGGTTGACATAGACGCTACATGCTAGCTTTGAAAATGGAGAAAGAGGTACAAACCAAGGAATGAGTAGCTTCCCAAAGCTGAGATCACAGTCCTACAACCACAAGGAACTGAATTATGCTAATAATCTGCATGAGCAGGGAATAGATTCCCCTCTAGAACATCCAGAAAGGAACAAAGATTGCTGATACCTTAAATTTAGTCCAGTGAGACTCACACTGGCCTTCTGAATTGCCAAGCTATAAAATAAATTTGTGTTGCTTTTATATCACTAAGCTTGTGACTTTTTTTTTTTTTAGGGAAACACAAGAGAACTAATATAGCATCTCTGACTAGCAGACTACACTTCTCATTAAGCTTTCAGATCCTCTAAGGATTTCAACAACATTGGGGCTGTACTTAGACACTCACCAGTGGTTAGAATGAAATCAAAGTGCAAAAAACTGTCCTTTCCTCTCCCCACAAAAAGGCACCATGCTTTTCTTTGGTTGCCCTCTTAATGGGAAGATCTTTGGACTCCTATTTGGTTTAAGTGGGAGAGCAAGAAATAAAATCCAATTTTTAATTTGTATTATTTAGTTTGTTTCAGAAAATGTCTCCAGACCTGTGTCATGTGCAAAGTGAAATCACCTATATGCTGTGTCTTTAAAAGCCGGGAAAGTGCAGGGAGCAGCAGCAGCAGTCAATACCAATTTCCACATCTGGATCAATACCATCAGATGGCTCTGTAGCTGCAAAGATTGTTTCACACACATACTCAAGGAGAGGGAGGGCTGGGGAGAGAAAGGGAATTGGTTTTAATGATTTCATGGCTGTGAGTATTCCCTCTCTCCCTTTTTTCCTTTAAAAGAAATAAATACATAAAATTAGAAACCAAATTTATGAACCTGCCAGGCCACATCAAGCCCAGCTTCTTTCCCTGACCTGTCACCAAAAGTGGCATCCAATCTAGCAGATAGCCTCTTTCTGTGTAGGGGGTTATATGTATTGAAGAAAAGAAGTGATAATACTGACTATAGTGATGCAATAATAAAAATGCTTTTTATTTACAATAAGCTTCTCCTCAAGGACTTTATAGGGAATTGCCTTACTCTAAAAGTAGAAAAACAAGGACCAGCAACTAGTTTACCATCATCCACAGAGCAAAAGCAGGTGTATTAACATCTGTGCATCTATTTGGGCAACCTGGAAGGAAAATTTTCTCTTAGGTTTTTTCCATAGTAGCCTGACTTGGAAGTTCTGAGTGACAGTACCCCCCTCAGGGGGACTGGGTAGTTGACTTTGTTTTTTGGTAGACCAGCAAGTAAAGGATAGAGGTAGCTGTTTTGAAGAGGCATAGTTGGACCTGTCAAGGGAAGGCAGCTGTGATTAAATCAGCAAGGGGAAGGCAGAGACTTGCTGCCATTAGCTTTGCTGGAAGCTTTCCCAGTAGGTCAGGGTCCTAACCGTTCCTCCTCCTGTGAGTGGGCACAGCTCTGATAGTCTTCAGCGCCTCTGTGAGGCCCCAGCAAACACGGGCTGCTGCTACACAGCCCATTAGCTCACCTCCAAAGAAGGCTGCTCCTCGCTCAGCACAGGCAAACTCATCGTCAGGATGAGCCAAACAAAGGAATAAATATGTCCCCTCTGGGACCTGACATAATGGGGAAGCTTAATCCTCAGCTTGGTAAATGCCACGGCCACAACCGTGACCAGTTCAACCTTCAAGGCAGATCAAATGACTTTCAGGAATGCTTATGTACAACCCCCAGCTGGAGGGCCAAAGGTTTCCTGAAAGGCTGACTTTTCTGGATAGCAATTATAAAAATTCCCTTCCTCATCATCGCTCTTACATTTTATTCTACTTTTTGGTTTTCTAAAGCATTGTGTAGATGTGATCTCGTGCATATACCACTCACAGCAAGTCTGTGCATTGGACCACTTTTCCCCAGCCAAGGAAAAAGAAAAAGCCTTGTGATTAGGGAAGGTAATTGCTAAAGTGGCTTTGGAGAACTGTGAAGCTGGGACAGAATATTCCAGATGGCTCCTTGACTCAGAGGTGGGACAAGACCAGGGCAGCAAAGTCTCATATACTCTTTCACTCCGATGAAGTATATTTCCACAAATAGAATTCAAATCATGGACTCTTCAGATCCTAGCTGCCTGATTAAAAATAGGCTGGCTGTGTACATGGACTTCAGCCATCTGTGCCTGGGTTCACTTTGTTCTTATCTGGGATCCCAACCTTTATTGTCCCGGAAAACAGGCTCGAAGAACTTACTCAGCAGGGAGAGTCCTGGAAGGCAACACATTTCTGAAATTATTATGGCTTTCCGTTAAGAGCCAGTAAATCCCCACTAAATTAATCTTCCCTGAGCAAGATTTGAAAAGAGCACAAAACGCTAAACAACCATTGAAAACACCACTGTTATTTTGCAAAGTCTCCCTGCTTCATTCACGTTCTCCAATTGCCCACACTGTATTTAATTCTTCCTGATGCTTGCTTTATGTTCACCCCAATACATCCTAAATCAATTAACATTAATTAGTTTGATTATAAAACTATAAAACCAGATATAAAAAGCCCCCATAAATCTTCCAATAAAGCATTCAACAAAACAAAATCTTCTGGCTAACAGCAAATTAAATGGGTGATTTTTTATTTATTTTAATTATTATTATGTGGCTTCCACTTAAGCCTGATGAGAAGTATTTGTTATAAAATGGTCACCAGAACACAGGTGATTAGCAGGTAGATCTCAAACATTTCTGGACAGGGAAGAACAAGCCAAATGCTTTTCTCCCCGTGAATTTTCACTGAACTTTCTTTAGTTTTCCAGACGGCTCTATACCTTCTTTCATTGTAGGTAATGATGATCACCCTCTCACAGTGTAAGGTAATTTTCTCTTCAGGAGGAATTATTTTTGGTCAACCACTCCAGGTCTGGTTGAGAAAATTATCATGGTTTTATGTTACAAGGTAGAAGTTACAAGGGACTGCTTTTTCTGTAAACAAAGAACCAAAAAAAAAAAAAAACAACAAAAAACCCAAAATGAAGGTGGCTCATATCCTACCGGTTAAATGTTCAAAGGGGGGTTTCCAAAATGTTCGCTTAGAGAATGTCATTGGATGGTCGTCAAATTTAATGCTATAGCCAAGGGGTATTTATGGGCATCTGGCATATATCAACACCGAAGACCCCCAGGAGAGGTCCGCATGGGATATATTGTTATCAGTCTGTCCCTCAAGGAACTTAGGATTTTTTATTTTATATAACTGATAATAATGGCTAATATAATTTAAGGCAGCCAGTAAAACACCAAACACTAAACTGACCATTAAAAAGTGTAAGACATGGTATGTTTATAATACTGGAGTTAAGAATGACTGTTTCCTGGTGGTCTCTGGTCTTCCTCCTGCTCCCCTAAAGTTTCAGGAGAAAGAGGTAGCCAAGCCCTAACATAAAAAAGCTCACTCCTGGAAGTTTGCTTAATAACTGGAAGAAGAGGAATCTGCTTGGATTGATGGGCGATCTGATCCTGCCCCAGGAAAGGAAACAGAGCTGACAGGAGATATAGATCATAGCCCTCTAGGTTTTTTCTGTGTATGCCAGTTCTAACACTCTTTCTTTGAGGCCTCAGCCTGGCACACTTGGCTGGGATCATAGTGTAACTTATTATTTTGTTTGTTTGTTTTCACTTATTCCATGAAATTTATTGAGCGCCTACTAAACACTCAGTACCATGTGCATAGGCGTTTATTTAATTACATCTCGCATCATTTGGCAGATTGATTTCATAACCACAGATCAGTTGGCTGGGATTCTGATTCTAATTTTGCCCACAATTTGCTGTGTGGCTGTGAGATAGGAACCCTACCTCTGTAAGATACCTCCATTTCTTTCTCTGAAGAGTGGAAATAATAGTAACTGACAGCTGCTTCGAGATGTGCTGGGCTGATTCATGTCCAAGTTCAAGGTAAGGCTTGTGAAGTGCAATTATTTCATCCTCAGAAATGCACCTTTGAGATTGGTGGAAATGAAGATTTGTTTTTAATTTATATTGCAATAGTTACAAGTTCCTCTGGATATTTTCTTTTTTTCTTTGTTACTGTTTTCTGATTTAATGACTTCTAGCTGGATTCTAGGGTTTCAATATCAAAGTCATTAACTTGGATTGATTGGCCAAACTTGAGTTTGTTCCTAAAAGATTTTCAGTAGCAAAGCAGAAGTAAAAAAGTTAATATATGGCCAAAAAGTGCATGAGAACAAATTTGTGCAAGATTTTTAAGGAAACTATATGTGGGTCTAAGCTCGAATCGGGCTTCCTGAACTTGTTATATAGTACAAGGACAGTTTCATTTCCTTTTATTTGTGTGGGAGTTAACTTGGTCTGTTCTAATGGTCATTGACTGCCTGTTAGCCTCAGACATCACTCTTTTTCCTTGTACTCTGAATTGGCAAGAAATGCACAGATATGTTTGCCATCAAATCGGCAGGATCGCCACCACAGCTTTCTATACTGTCATGATTTCAAAATAGCCAGTTTATTTTTAAAAAGTTATTAGGTGTGATAGATGCCTAGCTCTCAACACCTCTGGGGCTGAACATGGATGGGGTAGGTCTGAGGGACTGAGGCCTGCTGGTAAAACCTAAGGTAGCTTGTGAGAACAAACCAGAGAAGACCCTAAAGTCTGATCTTGATGGCAGCTATTTTGAAGTCATGAAGGTCCCAGATTAAATGGGAAGCAAGATAGTGATCTTGAAAATGGTAACTTGTGAAGGCTAAAAACCCTAGGCACTTCTGCAATTACCTTCCCTAACCACAAGACTTTCTCTGTCCAAGCATCAGCTGTGGAAAAGTCCAATGCACAGACTTGCTGTGAGTGGTATATGCACAAGATCACATCTACACAATGCTTTACAAAACCATCAAGTAGAATAAAATGTAAGAGCTGATGGTGAGGAAGGGAATTTTTATAATTGCTATCCAGAAAAGTCAGTCTTTCAGGAAACCTCTTGGCCCTCCAGCTGGGGGTTGTACATAAGTATCCCCGAAAGTCATTTGATCTGCCTTGAAGATTGAGCTGATCACGGTTGTGGCCGTGGCACTTACCAAGCTGAGGATTAAGCTTCCCCATTATGTCGAGACCCCCAGGGGACATATTTATTCCTGTGTTTTGTTTATTCCTGGTGATGAGTTTGTCTGTGCTGAGTGAGGAGTAGCCTTCTTTGGAGGTGAGCTAATGGGCTGTGTGGCAGCAGAGCATGTTTGCTGGGCTGTCACAAGTTCAGAGTGAAGGAGAAGAGGAAAAGTTTAAGCCCAAGAGAGGACTTTGTAGGTCATCACAAGGATTTTCAATGTTTTTCTCCTTTTGATTTGGAACCCACTGGAAGGTTTTGATTATTGTGAGAGAGAAGGGGCAGATGTGGAAGACAGAACAGTTTGGAAAGTGTTGCACTAATCCAAGGTAGGGCTGTTATCAAGGAAGGTGGTGAGAAGTCGCTGTATCTTAGATATATTTTGAAGTTCAAATAAGAAATATTTACAGATGGAATGGATGTAGGAGAGAGTAGGGAGAGAGAGAGGAAATTAAGAATGACTCTGAGGATTTTGGCTTTAGCCACTCGATGCCATCTACAAATGAGTGAAGAATTGTATTTGGGGGAGGGGTGTGATCAAGAGTTTAGTTTTGGACCTATTAAGTTACAGAAGTCATATACATATTCAAATAGAGATGTCAAGTGGGCAAGTAGATATGTAAGTCTATTGATTGAAGAAGAGTTTGGAGCTGGAGGTATAAATTTGTCCGGTATAAACATACAGAAGATTCATGCCTGTGGTACTAGGTGAGACTACATTGGGGGTGATTGTAGCTAGAAAAGAACAAGAAGGCTGAGGGGAGAGTCTTGGAGCATTCCTGCAGTTAGGATTCCTGAGGAGGAGCCAGGAAAGGAGACTGACAAGAATGGTATGTGAGGTAAGAAGCAAAGCAAAAATGTGGGATTGCAGAGACTAAGTGAAATGTTTTTTTTTCATAAAACATGATATGCTGAAATACCTCCAATGCTACTTATAGGTAAAATAAAGTGAGACTGAGAAATGACCAATGGAATTGAAGCCTGAAGGCCATCGGTTACTATGATAATTAACTGTCAACTCAACTTGATTAAAGGATGCCCAGATATCTGGTAAACCATTATTTCTGGTTGTGTCTATGTGGGCATTTCTGGAAGAGTCTGGCATTTGACTCTTGAGTGAACTGAGTGAGGAAGACCTATTCTTGCTCCATGTGGCTGGCGGGTACCATGTAATTGGCTGTGGGCACAGATAGAACAAAAAGGCAGAGGAAAGGTGCATTTTTTTCCCTCTCTCTGGAACTGGGACAACTTTCTCCTACCTCTGAACGTCAGAACTCCAGGTTCATCAGTCTGTGGAGTCCGGGCCTTTCACTTGTGGTCCCCCAAATTCTCGGGGCTTTAGCCTCAGACTGAGAGTTACACTTTCCTGGTTCTCAGGCCTTTGGACAAGGACTAAAGGACTGAACCATGATACTGGCTTCCCTGGGTCTCCAGCCTGCAGACAGCCTATCATGGGACTTCTCAGCTCCCACAGTTACGTGAGCCATTCCCCTAATAAACACCCTCATCTCTCTCACTTTCTCTTTCTCTCATCTTTCTCCCTCTCTACCTCTACCTCTCTATTTCTATCTCTATCCTATTGGTTCTGCTTTTCTGTAAAACCCCGACTAAGATTTTGGTACCAGAACTGGTTCTAGAGGAACCAAATTTTAAGGACAAGTCTCCCCAACTGGTCTTGGGGTTTCAAGAATTTGATTGGTCATCTGATTTGACTTAAAAATGTTGAGGATTCTATTTCCAATGGTGGCGAGAGCACTGACAGTCCATCCTACCAGCTGTTCACAGATCCATATTCTGCACTGGATACTCTTATCAACCACTTAGAAGAGGAACTTAGTGACTCTGTGTGTAACACTTTTGAACATTTGTAGAGGAAAACTAAGGCTGTAATGACACCGATGGGTTGCCCTTTATGTAGCTGGACAAAATGGTGAAAGAAAAAGTGTGCTGGGTTTCACATTCCCAGCTTTATCTTCACTTAAAAAAACTAAGAGCTTCTATTGTGCCCTGAAGGAGAATCTTCTTTCCTGTAGCCAATGGCTGAAAATCAAACACAGGCCCTCATCGGGCAATTGGCTGAATTACAACAAATTTGAACTCTCAGCCGTGTAGTGTGTTTACTGTTAGAGTGAGGGCATTGATTGGGATTTTGTAAGTGGGGATGAAGTGGTGTGAGAAGGTACTAATGAAGCTGAGGCCAGGGAGCTCTTACATTTGAGTGAATTCTTGTCAGTGGAAGTGCCCTTCTCACACTCAGTGGTCTCTTGGCCTTTTTACCTCCGTTTGAGGGCATTAACACTGTGTTGCCTGAGAAAACAATACTGGTCTCCCCCAGACAGTTGTCATATTGCTGATATGCTGATTCTCCTCAAAACCCGCCCTGCCAACCCCCTTGGCTTCTAGACCTATAACTGGACTCAAGTCCCAGAAGGCCTCTAAAGGTGAGGTACAGAGTGTGAACCACGAGGAGGTGCACTACACTCCCAAGAACTATTAGTTTTCTAACTTACACAAGAAAAATTAGTGGAATATGTGTGGCGATAGATATTGAAGGTGTGGGAAAGAGGAATATGAAGTTGGATTAGGCTAAAGTCACTGATATGGGACCCCTAAGCAAAGATACTGCATTTCATGTTGCAGCTCGGGGGTTAGGAAGGGCCATGGCAGGGGTTTCTTTGGCTGAACCATGAACCCAAAGATAGCCCACCTGGAATTCACTTTCTTTGGAGAATCCTGCCCATTACAGTAATTTTGATGAGAGCAGTTTCTGCGGAGTGGATTTGAGAGGGAATGGAGGATGAGGAAGTAAGGCAGAATCATGGGCAATTCTTTTGAAGAGTTTTGTTGTGAAAGGAAGAAGAGAAGAGAGATGAGATCAAAGGAAGATTCCTTTTTCATTTTAAAAGATGTTTATATGTTGATGGAACAATTCTGTTAATGGCAGGGACAGAGACCCTGCATGGCAGGGAGGGGACCTGACCCAGGTAGCAGGTGGAGGGCTTGGTATAGTCACACAGGCAGTAAGTGGTAAGAGTGAGATTTGAACCCATCCCGCCTGGCAGTAGAGCAACAACTATAACCACTGTGCATACGATACAGGTCCATGGTCTAAAAGGTTTTTTAAATGTAGAAATCATTTTTTACTATTTTTATTATAAAAATAGTTTTATAATTCATGAATAAGGGACAAACCATCATGGTTCTAGCTATTATAACAAAATGCCATAAACTAGGTAGATTAAAAATAACAGAAATTTCCTTCTCATAATTCTAGAGGCTGGAAGTCTGAGATGAGGGCACCATGGGGGTGATCTGTCGAGGGCCCCTCGGGGATGTAGACTGCCTGGTCTTCCCGTCTTCACCCGGCGATACCCTCATGATCTGATTACCTCCCACAGGCCCCACCTCTTTTCAAAAACCATCCCATCGAAGGTTAGATTTCAACATAAGGATTACTTTGAGAGAGACGCATTCTATCTATACCACCCACCCTCCCCAAACCCCCTTAAGCAACTTCTCAGAACTCTGAAGACCCCAGGGAAGATAGTCTGAAAAGCTGTGGATGAGATAATCTTTATACGAATCCATAATTGTGCAACTGACAGTCCTTACATTGCCTCCCTGTTTAGGACACTGGCTGTGTCCATGTACTCCAGCTCTGTAACAACAGTGAAAATGGACCGGAAGAAATGACTACAAATATTTGCCTCATTTGGACTCTGACTCTACTCCCTTCATCCCCCCTAAAAACAAAAACCTAGGAAATCATTTACAAAACAAGGCCTCCTCAGGCAATCTTATTAACAGTTTAGGCTTGTCTGCAAGAACATCTGTTTTAATGGTACATCTGTATGGGTGTAGTACTTAGCAGGGTGACCTAGGTTTTGTCTTAGATAGTTTAATGGATTTTCCCTTTTTTTGTTTTAAAGCCCTTTTCCCGCACAATTAGTCAGTTGAAAGTGAAATTGTTCTGCTGGGTCCTGAAACAGAAGATCAATACTGTCGGGCGATGCAGTGTGTGGAATCCAGGTAGCAGTCATAGCGAATGAAACAGCAGATAAGTGATTTCACTCGTGTCTGAGCTCTGACGCCAAAAGGAAGCTCAGGAATGCTGCCCACAGGGCCACTCTGACATGGAGGAATAATGAGGGTGGGTCTGGGCTGAGACAGAGGTGGATGTAAAGCTCGGTGTGGGGGAGGAGGGCACAGCCACTCTGGAAAGGAAGAGGACATCCGGAGAGCAGGGGGTAGAGGATCAGAGGATCATACAGTCCTGGCATCTGGGAACCAGCAGGGGCACACAGACAATGGCTCTGTCTCCAGCAAAACATTCCTTGTGGCCACTTGCTCATTCATTTATTCAATGAACACTTATTGAGCACCTATTATGTGTCAAGCAACTGGTTATGTCCTGGGAAGGTAAACAGGATATAATTCTTGTCCTGAAAAAGCAAATAGTCTAGTGGGTCAGATGGAAATAAAATTGAACTTGGTTATTATAAAAAATTGGGGCACATCTGGTGGTAGAGAGATGTACGTGGGCTATTTATATATCTATATTGTAATATTTTAATCTCATCTTTTCTTAGATTAAATCCCTAAGGGGAGAGATACCGTTGGCTCAGTAGAAATTCTTTTCATGCCCTTGGCATACAGCAGGTATCCCATAAGTGTTGCAATAGAAATTAGATAGCACTTTTCACTTAATTGTTTTCATAAACATTATTTCATATTTTCCTCAGAATAACCCATCAAAATAGATAGGACTGATTATTGTCATCCTTATGTTCTAAGTTGAGATAATGCCACATCAGAAATGATGTTTATCAATTAATTCATATTGTGTATCAATAACTAGTAAGGGCATAGTGGGTAGCCAATCTCAACATCTATGTATATATATATATATATATATATTTTGAGACAGAGTCTCATTCTGTTGCTCCAGGCTAGAGTACTATGGCATCATAGCTCACAGCAACTTCAAAATCCTGGCTCACACAATCCTCCTACCTCAGCCTTCCAAGTAGCTGGGATTATAGGTGCTCACCACAATGCCTGGCTAATTTTTCTATTTTTAGTGAGACGCCAACATCTCTGCATTTTGATGTGGGTCAGTCTCCTTACTCAGAGAACTGACTCAGATCTGAATTTCAGATGAGGCATCAATCCCAACCTAACATTTGTGAGTGTTGGGGGATTGTGTGGCATTTCTCACACTGTACAACAAAGCCCGATTGCCATGGACAGTACAGGCGTGTGTGTACCACACAACGGTGTTTTGGTTTGCAGCAAACCACACATCTAACAGTGATCCTATGAAATTACAAGGGAGCTGAAAAATTCCTACAGTTTAGCAACACTGTAGCCATTATAACATTGTAGTGCAATGCACTAGTCACAAGTTGGTGGTGATGCTTGTGCAAACAAACCTACTGAGTGGCCAGTCCCAAAAAAGTATAGCGCATCCAATATCATATAGTTCATAACACTGGATAATGATAAATAATGACTCCATTACTGGTTTATGTATTTATTATACTACACCTTTTATTATTATTTTAGAGTATAATTCTAATTTTATAGAAAGTTAACTGTAAAACAGCTTTAGGCAAGTCCTTCAGGAGGTATTCCAGAAGACAGCATTGTTATTACAGGAGATGACAGCTCCACGTGTGTTACTGACCCCAAAGATCTTCCATTGTGACAAGATATGGAGGTAGAAGACAGTGATATGATGCCCCTGACCCTGTGTAAGTCTAGGCTACTGTGAATGCTCTTGTCTTAGTTATTTATTTATTTATTTTAAGATAGAGTCTCACTTTGTCCCCCTTGGTACAGTGCAGTGGCATAAGGCTCACAGAAACCTCAAACTCTTGGGCTCAAGCAATTCTCTTGTCTCAGCCTCCCGAGTAGCTGGGACTACAGGCACCTGCCACAATGCCCAGTTATTTTTAGAGGTGGGGTCTCACTCTTGCTCAGGCTGGTCTCAAACCTGTGAGCTCAGGCAATCCACCCACCTCAGCCTCCTAGAATGCTAGGATTATAGGCATGAGCCCCACACTTGGCCATGTCTTAGTTCTTAACAAAAAAACGTTAAATAGTAAAAAATAATTAAAATTTTAAAAATAGAAAAAAGTTCATAGACGAAGGACAGAAAGGAAATATTTTTGTATAGCTGTACAATGCTGTTTGTGTTTTAAGCTAAATGTTATTTAAAAAGAGTCAACGACTTAAAGAAAATTGAAAAGTTTATAAAGTAAACGCATTACAGTATGTTAAGATTAATTTATTATGCAAAAAGAATACATTTCATGTAGCCTAAAAGCACAATGTTTATAAAGTCTGCAGTAGAGTATGGTAACGTCCTAGGTCTCGTGTTCACCCATCACTCACCTAAATTCTAGTCCTACAAGTGGAATCATGGCAAGTGTCTCACACAGCTGTATCACTTTTATACCACATGTTTACTGTACTTTTTCTATGACTTGATACATTTATACTCACAAATACTTACCATTTTGTTACAGTGGCCTACAGTATTCAGTACAGTACATGCTGTACAGGTTTGTAGCCTGGGAGCAATAGCCTGCACCATGTAGCCCAGGTGTGTAGGAGGCTGTAATAGGTTTGTGTAAGTGCACTCTGTGATGGTAGCACAATGAAGAAATTGCCTAACAATGCATTTCCTAGAACATATCCCCTTTGTTACGGGATATGTGACTGTGCTTAATAAGCTTAAAGAAATTTTCACAAGGCTATGTGAGAACCAGAATCTCTCTTTGCTTTAAAGACATCATCATCTTGATGAGGAACAAGAAGTCTAACCCCAGGAATGATGCTTGCTCTCTAACCTGGATGGAATGTAAAAAAAGCTAATTAGATCCCCTCTGGGGATTAGATTGTGTGGGCCTTCTGGGTCTGACTACCTCATGGTGGAAAACCCTTTGATGGCTCAGGTATGACTGAGAAGGCAAAATCAAAGTCACCCATGAGAATCCAGCTCCTCTGGTGATGCTGGGCCCCAAGCTCTGGTGTCAGGATGTGGCATTACTTCTAGAGCCAGGGGATCCAAGTGCAAATCTCAGTTCTGGTTCCCAACAGCTGACAACCTTGGGAGAGTTACCTTATGTCTGTGTGCTCCTTAATTCCAAATAAGAATAGCACACCTGCCTCCACAAAGAGTTATTTGGAGTAGTAAATGATTTCATACAGAAAATGTTTAGAGAAGTGTTTTATACAGAGTAGATGTTATGTAAGGGTTATTATTATCATTATCTTTCTGTACAATTTCCCTTTTTCTCTCATCTAGAACCTACACAAATATTCTCAGGGACTGCTTAGACATAAATATTTACATAAATATTTAAAATGACCAGGAGTTACAGCTAGAGATCCAGATGCAGAGCTGTCCTCTCTGTCTGTGTCTCCAAAACCAGCCAGCAATGGGCAGAACTTCAGGAGGCAAACCCACCTACCTGCCTCTCTGCAAACACCTTCATGTTGTACAGCCAGAAGCATGCTAGGCTAGCCAGTGCCTTTGAGTGGCTGCCACTACCCAGTTTCCCTTAGGCAATGATCTTATCACTTTTAGTCTCCCTGGTAGTTCCAGGATTCCATGACGTAAATCATCTAGCATTTTATTTTATCTCCTAAAATCTATTTTATCTCCTAGAACCTCTTCTAGCTATAGGGAGATTCTCCTGCTCTCCTGTCACTTCTCCCTGTTGGCCATTAATGGCTCAAATTCTTTACAGAGAAAGGCAGATAAGCCGTGAAACATTGTCCATGGGTAAGGCACTGTTCCAGCCACCTAATGTACCTGATCTCATTATGTGTTTACCATAACCCTATGGAATGGATATTCTTATCACTGATTTACTGTAAGGAAATTGCAGCTCAAGTTATATAATGTTCTCAGTCACCACAGTCACAAGGCAAGTAAGTAGGTGAGCTGGGATAAGAAATGACATTGATCTAACTCTATGTATAAGGTGCTCACTCTACTTTTATGGACAGAATTTTATTTTATTACACAATTAGGCCTAAACTGAAAATGCAAATGTCACTGGGAGAGATAACATTGATATGTTGTCATATTAAGGGACAAGATTGCTATCAGACCTTTCTTTGGTAACAGGCTTTGATAGGAGAGAGTGCTGAGGAGAGAATATGCATGACAATAGGTGACAGAAGAAAAGTGAATGGGGAAGGGAAGGAGGAGCAAAGCATGGAGAGCTGTATTAGCTTCCCCTTGCTGCTGTAACAAATTACCCCAAATTGGGCGGCGCCTGTGGCTCAAGGAGTAGGGCGCTGGTCCCATATGCCGGAGGTGGTGGGTTCAAACCCAGCCCCGGCCAAAAACCACACACACACACACACACACACAAAAAAAAAACAAATTACCCCAAACCTAGTGGCTGAGCCAAGACTTGTTACCTTACAGTTCTGCAGGCCGGAAGTACAACATGAGGCCCACTGGAGAGGTTCTCCAATTTTCGGGGCTCATGTGATCAGATTGGACCCATCCAAATAACCCAGGATAATCTCCCCATCTCAAAGTGCTGCAAAGTCTCTTTTTCTAGGTAAGGTAATGTATTCCACGTTCTGAATATTAAGGTGCAGAAATCTTTGTGGGAGAAGTTATACTGCTGCTATAAGTGGAGAACCTAGGGGTCAACCCCGAACTATGGCTGCCTCAGAGCATTGTCCTGGGTTTTCTGGTCATGGGTGATGGAGCTTTGCTAATTACCCTATATTGTTTTTTGAATGCATCGGATAGGTCAGGATGAAGACAAGGGTGAAGGAAGTTCTGAACTGCTAATAGGCAGATCCTGACCTACCTTCAAAGGGTTTTTGGCCTACCAGCCTTCCCAGTGTCCCTTTAAAGCAATTTGTAGTCTGTTATTCTGTATCATTAACCTAATTAGTGTAATTGTACACAATTACGTAATCAGTGTAAATACATGAAAAAATCCCATAATTCGACTATGTAATTAGGTAATTAATAGATGACGTGGGAAAAATCCATAGAAAACCTTCTGAAATGGACATGGTGCTTGCAATTTGCTAACTCCAGGATCTCAGCCAACTCCCTCTATTTGGGAAGAGAAATCCACAAATTAAGTAGAACCCAGACATAAAACTCTGATTCTAAGAACTCGTGCTATTTTGTATCATGTCTTTTAACCCCAAATTTTATAAATAGATGGCCAGATTCTCTCTCTACACTTCTCCTGGGGAGAGGAGAAACT